>NW_006408646.1:6176089-6247689 GCF_000296735.1 Chrysochloris asiatica
TTAAGAGTATGGGGGAAAAGAAAGAGTCCCCACTGAATAGCTATCATCTATCGTCTAGATGGGTCTGGTGAAAAGAGATGGGGATAAGATTCGTAAGATTCAATAGTGAATAATTGTTATCATGACTAATTGCGACTGTCACAATTGTAAAGGTAGAAGTTTTGTAACAAAAACATGGGAGTGTTTAATCTTACAATCCAGAAACAGGGGACCCTAGGACCATCTAGAGAGGAACGCACAAGCAGAATGTGGGACCTTAACCAGAGAAGCAGCAGTACCATAGATGGAGGCAGAGATGGGGGCATGGAGAAGGGGAGTGGCTGAGGACTCTAGATTCATGGACTAAGAAGAGAGGGACTAAGAGCTGGTGGCCAGGAGCAGACTTGCTGAATGTGCCCTTTGGAGATGTAAATTATTATATATGCCTGAGTGGGTTTTTTTTGTTTGTTTTTTAACAAGTTAAAGTGGGGAGAGAAATACTGTTAACTGATGGTACATGGAGGGGATTATAATCATTGTAATGAAGCTAGTGTATGATTTGTTGAATGTAAAACCGATAATATGTCCTGTAAATTTTCACTCTATCCACAATAAAAACCTTAAATAAAAAAAAAGAGTAACAAAAAGAAACAAACAAAAAATGTATTGTTATATATTTTACTCTAAAAAACTAAAATGTATTACTTTAAAAAAATTATTGGGAGTTGAGTAAAGGTTTATAGATCATTAGTCAATATATTACTTTTTTTAAAATACAAAAAAGTATAATGCACCTCTACCCACACATCTGGGAGTCCTGGTGTGGTGCTGTGGGCTAATGCATTAGACTGCAAAGTCATTTGAACTGCAAGGTCAGTGATTCAAGCTTACCTGCTGCACCTTGGAAACCCTATACAGGGTCGCTATGGGTCAGAATTGACTAGACAGCACTTAACAAAAATAACAACCCACACATCCATTGTGACTGTTAGGAAAAATGCAAATAGAAAAGTTATAGTTGTTGTTAAGTGCCATTGAGTTGGTTCAACTCATAGCAACCCTGTATAGGGTTTCCAAGGAGTACTTGATGAGTTTGAACTGCCAACCTTTGCTGTTCAAACTGACCTTGCATTTCAGTGCTTTATCCTAGGTTTTAATTCTCCCTGTTGAAAAGAAGCAAAGAGGCTCCCCTCCTTCCTTGTGTTTTCAGAATAAGTTCCAACTCACAGTAACCTGTATAGGGTTTTTGAGGGGCCGTTGGTAGCTCTGAACCACCAACTTTGCATTTATGAGTCCAGTACTTATCCTGAAGCACACTATACCAGGACTCCTTCAATAGTTTTGTTGTTGTGTTGACTCTGTATAGGATTTCCAAAGAGGGCTGGTGAGTCTGAACCTTGAACCCTATGGTCCAGTGCATTATCCTGCATATTACTGTTGTTGTTGTTAAGTGCCATAAAGTGGGACCCATAGAGACCCTGTATAGAACTAGTAACAGTAAAATCTTCTGAAAAGTATGTAAATAAGGAATTTCCTAAAGGACCTGGGAGCCATCTTTTGAAATGTAATCAAGAAGGCTCATACGGAAACTCCCATTTTCCTGCAAGGAAAAGAACATAGCTTTAGGCCTCAGGTCATAAGAGAACATAGCAATATTATCTTAAACGTGATGTCATTAGTTGTATCCAACCAGCTATAAAAAGGACAGATTTTTTTTTTTTTTCTATCTTTGCAATATCTTTAGCAGGATTGCCTGTTGCAACACATTCTGCTTTATAGCTTATTCCACCTGTAATAAAAATTTTCTTTCTCCATGTATTTTTGTGTGGAGGATTTCTGGGTTGGGAGTAGATTTCATTTTCCCCTGTATTAAAACTTAAATTCTAAGCACTTGGTATTTTATAGTGGGTTTTACAGAGGGAGCTCACTCCATTTTGAGTTTTAACATAAATTCAACCTCCATTTAGCTATTTTGACCATTAACCTGCAACGTTTTACCCTCAGGCAGAATTTGTTTAAGAGTAGATTACTATGACTCCCCTTGCCTGCCCAGTGAGCGACTTGCCTGAGCATGTTCTTAATGGAAATTGGGGTACTGGGCCCTATGGTCTTGTGTCATGCTTTGCTGGAGGGTCCCAGAACCCAAACTGTAAAATTTCCTAATCTGCAATGGTGTATTTATCCCATTCCCTCCTGGGACTGTCAATTTTGATTTTATGAGGAATTTTTGTTTTCTACCTTTTATATTTGGGGTCCTGATGTGGCCTAGGATAAGCACTGGACCATAATGTCGGTTTGAACTGCAAGTTGTCTGTTCAAACTCACCAGCAGCTATGATTCGGAACCGACTCGATGGCATTTAACAACATTTTTCTAAAATTAGCAGCATGGAGATTAATACTATGGACACCTTTATGGCCTCATGCTGATGTCCTCCCTCATCTGAACGATGTCTTTATCTTGACTTTGTCCTATTTGTTGTTGAGACGGTTCCGATTCATAGTAATCCTGTACAGGGTTTCCAAGGACCTGCTGGTGGGTTTGAAACGCAACCTTGGGGCTTGCAATCCAGTACTGATCCTACAGCACCATACCAGGAATTCTTGTCCTGTTTAAAACTCAATAAATAGGTCTATATAAAATACATTTGAATTTGGGGTCTTTCCCCCGCTAGATCATCTGCAACATAACCTTTAATGAAATTAAAATATATGTAAGATACATATATGGTTCAAAAAGTAAAGTCATACATAAAGTACAAAATGGAAAATATCATTTTTTCCGACCATTTTTAATTTACCGAAACAAACATTTCATAGGATCCTCCAACCGTTCTAACGCTTTGTATGTATTTACTACTTAAATTCAACATCTCCATGTGGTTGGTACGTGTTTGACAGTAATTTGTAGTTATCCTAAAGTGAAGTAAAGGAAACTGGCCTGAAAATGTCAAGAATTGAACTTAATTCTTAACACTTAAAACTTAAGTGTTTAAAAAGTCTGAAACATAGAGGTTGGTACATGTAATTGAGAGCCAAAAAGCAATATTCGCCAGGAGTCTGAAGCGCGCGTTCTAAGGCGCTACACTCGGCTCGTGCTCCATCCAAAGGGCAGTTTCTCGCTGGACCAGGGGAACAGGACGCCTGCGCTCCATAACCAGTCGGAACGCAGATTCCGGCGAGACACGCCAGGTTGCTTCGCCTCAACTAGTCTTGCTACAGTAGGCGTACCCCACGAACAAAAGCGTTCAGAGTGACTGCCGCTCCAGCCACTCTACTCCTATCTTAGACCCCCGCGCCAATAGATAGAACTGAACACTCGATTGGTGGAGCTATTCTGAAGGAGGCGGGACGGATCACAAAAGGCCCGCCTCTCTTGTAGTTCTCAGCCAACTGCAGCTTCTGGGCCGCAGCCGCTGGGTTCGGTTGCGCCCTTAGGTAGTGGTCTGAGGGGCGTGAGGGCGGGGCGGGCGGGGAGTGGACCGCGAGCTGCAGGGAGGGGACGGTCTCAGGGGTCGCGCGGAGCGGGGACGGTGACAGACACGGGCGCGTGTACGCGCTCGGCTGCAGCGCGTCTCCGCGTCCCCCGTCGGACCCTGGGAAGCGGACGGGATTTGGGCTGCTGCTGTCTAGGGGCCCTGCTCCCGGGCGTCCTCTGTCCAACTCCCAGAGCGCCGAGCGGCGCCCGCACCGTCGGTCCCGGCTCGTGTCCTCTCCCCGTGGCCGGCAGGGCCCGCCTCCCGACACCCCTTTCCGCTTTAGGGCAGGGTCCTTGCGGCCCATGCGGGCCGCTGGGGACCTACACCACTCACCCCGCTTCGGGATCTACCTACCTGCCACCATGGTGGCCTTGAAGCCTGTGCGGCTCCTGCAGGGGGGTTAACCGGCCCAGCGCGCAGGCCGTGGGGGCACAGGTCACGGGCTCTGGCCCCGCACCATGGCCGGGGCCATCGCTTCCCGCATGAGCTTCAGCTCACTCAAGAGGAAGCAGCCCAAGACGTTCACCGTGCGAATCGTCACCATGGACGCCGAGATGGAGTTCAACTGCGAGGTAAGCACCCGCAACTCCGACGGGCCGCGGTTAGGGACTGCCCTGTCGCGAGTCGGGTGTGGACCTGGGAGCCCCCGCCGTGGGTTCAGTTGAAGCTTGAGGAATTCTGCTCATCCCATCATCGGGGCATGGCTAAGAGATAGTTAGAAATGGAAGGGGCCATCTAGGCCCAAATCCTCAAGTTAAAGATAATTGCTGCTTTTCTTCTTCGGGCTTTTAGGTTTGGAAGCACTTGTGGAAGGTTGTTTTCATTCATTGTTACTGGAAAAGGTTGGGTGCATCCAAGGTAGAGAAATACCGTTGTCAAAGTCAGGTATAACCTCTGGCTGGGTGGAATTTGAGACTTTATTAGCTAATATTGTTATGCATCTTGTTTGTTAAAAAGTTTGCTTTTGTTCACTGTTTTTCAAAGCTTACATTTTTGGGGGAAAGACATGCTGTCTTATACTTACTTTTTCATACTTGGGGATCAGCTGGAATGTGGATTTCCACGGAGAGGCGTGGGATTTCAGCTTGATGATAGCAGTCATTTGTTGAACACTTAATAAGTGCCAGACACGTGTGCATTGTAATCCTCACAACCACCCAGTGAGGTGGTGGTGGTTTGCCATGGAGTCGATTTCGAATCATAGCAACTCTGTATAGGGTTTCCCAGGCTGTAAATCTTTACAGGCGCAAAAAGCCTCATCTGGTGATTTAAGTTGCTGACCTTGGCTTAGCAACCCATCTGGTCCCCCAGTATGCTACCAGGGCTTCTACCCACTTGAGGTAGATATCATTATTATTATCAGCACTTCCTCCTAGACTGTATATCTAGTAAATGGGAAAATTGGGTTTTGAACCAAGCTCTTAGCTCATACAGTACTCCCTCTCAGGTTTTTTTTTTTTTAATTTTTATTGTGGATTGAGTGAAAGTTTACAGGGCATATCATCAGTTTTACATTCAACAAATCATACACCTTGTTTCATTACAATGATTATTGTTGTTGCTGTGTGCCGTGGAGTCGGTTCCAATTCATAGCAACCCTGTACAGACAGGGTTTCAGAGGCTGTAAATCTTTACAGGAGCAGACAGCTCATCTTTCTCCTGCGGAACAGCTGGTAGTTTCAAACTGCTGACTGTGATATTAGCAGTCCAATTTGTAACCACTACGCTACCAGAGTGGTTACAATGAATATAACCCCCTCCATATACCATCAGTTAACAGTATTTGTCTCTATTCACTTTAGCTCTTTTTTTTTTTTTTTTAAACACTCAGGCATATATAATAATTTACACCACCAAAGGGCACATTCTGCAAGTCTGCCTCCTGGCCAACAGCTCTCAGTCCCTCTCTTCCCATGAATGTGGAGTACTCAGCTGCTCCCTCTCTCCATGTCCCCATCTCTGCCTCTTTCTCTGGTATTGCTGCTTCTCTGGATGAGGTCTCGCATTCCACTTGTGCTCTTCTCCCTGGATGGTCCTAAGGTCCTTGGTTTCTGGACTGTAGGATTACAATCCAGCTACTCCCCTGTTTTTATTACAAAACTTCTACCTTTACAATTGTAACAGTCACAATTAGTCATGATAATGATTACTCACTATTGAATCCTAAGAATCTTATCTCCATCTTGACAAGATGGAAACTATTCAGTGGTGACTTTTTCTTTCCTCACACACTATTAAACTAAACTCCCCCTTGAAATCTTGTAAGCCAGTCACTTCTTGCCTTTACCACCCCTTCATTTTAGGTAAAAGGAGCTCTGGTAGCATAGTGGTTATGACTCGGGCTGCTATCCTCAGGTTCAGCAGTTCAAAACTACCAGCTGTTCCACGGGAGAAAGATGAGGCTTTCTGCGCCCGTAAAGATTTACAGCCTCTGAAACCCTGTCTGTACAGGGTTGCTATGAGTCGGAACCGACTCCACGGCACATAACAACAACAACAACATTTTAGGTAGCCAATGTCCAAGTTGCCCATCCCTATCTGCCCTGTGTACAGAGGGGAGAGCATTTTTACGTAATGTAAAGACTCCTTTCCTCTCTGTTGTTATTTAGAGTTACTACCTCCATGAGTATAGGTCAAGTTCATCAAATTGTAGCAATTTACCTGCGTTTCCTTTATCAAAAGTTGTAGGTTTTTTTGGTTTGTTTGTTTTTATCTTCCTCTAGTCGAGTTCGGATTATCAAGCCATTGAGGCTAGGTCAAGTGGGCCTCTCAAATAATTTAAATCCTTGCTACTCACAAAGCCATTTGAACTGCAAGGTCAACGGTTCAAGCTCACCAGCTGTTCCTCGGAAATCCTATACAGATTCTCTCTGGGTAGGAATTGACTTGACGGCACTTAACAACTCACATGTGGTCCATGGACCAGCAGCATCAGCAGCAGTGACTAAAGAGTAGGCAAACATTTTCTGTAAAGATTATTGGCTTTGCAGGCCGTATAGAGTCTTGTTGCATCTACTCACTTCTTCCGCTCTATCATTATAGTACAGAATTAGCATTACATACTTCTGCGTGATGTATCATGACAGCTTGAGGCGCCCTACTGACCTGCTCCCCATGGAAATGTTAAAATTATTTAAAAAACAAAACACCTACCACCATTTAAAACCTCTTGAAATGGTCTTAAGGGGAAATAGCAAATGAAGAAACATCTACTCAGGAAAATCAATGAAAGTTGTTAAGAAAGATGAATTCTGTGTATGTGAGCCAGGAACTTCTCCCTCCCTCACGCTTCTCAGCTCAGAGAGGTAGAAACTCCTGTCCACACTGTTGTGATCAAGAGCACAGGGCTCCCTCTTCTGTCAGCTTCCAGTCAGCCGACTTTCTTTCCAAGAGGTCAGGATGTGTTTCTCATCCTGCTCCCAGCTACCTGTTGCTGAGGCTAAGCCCAGAGCTGGGTTAGTCAAGAGGCTGAGGTTGCCTTAGTCTTTCCAGCCTCCATTCATGGATGAAATGGCAAGTTAAGAACATGGGCACCAGTTGCACTCGTGTCTGCCTCCTGATTCTTTGGTTCAGAAGAAGCAAACCAAGGCTACTGCTTCCTCCACCCAGAAAGTACTCAGCTCCTAGGTAGGGGTATCATTCAGAAAGAAGCTTGCCATTGTCCCTACCCCCAGCTTCAGAGCCTTGGCGAAGAAGCAAACCACAGAATAGATGTTGTTGTTGTTGTTATGTGCCTTGGAGTCGGTTCTGACTCATAGCAACCCTGTACAGGGTTTCCAACGCTATAAATCTTTATGGGAGCAGAAAGCCTCATCTTTCTCCCGCGGAACAGCTGGTAGTTTCGAACTGCTGACTGTGAGATTAGCAGCCCGATTTGTAACCACTACGCATTGATTTTTTTCCCAAAGAAATGGACTTCATTTGCAGCAGAGCTTGGAGAAGTCCATGACTCAGGGTATTCTTAAGAACAGTTGTAGGTAGCTTAGGGTCATGATAAATGGACTTTGAATAGGAGAAAAATGTGAGACAGAACGTCAAATTGAAAACAACAACAACAAAAACCAGACCTACTGGATGGGTTAAGATTGGAGAACAACCTGAGACTGTTGCCCTTGAGATACTCTTCAAATCTTGAAGCAAAACTAACCCCTTGGAGTCACCTTGTAGCTAAATAACAAATTTGCTCAAACAATAACATTATTATTAAGCGTCATCATTGGTTCTGATGCATAGTGACCCTGTATAGGGTTTCTGAGGAGCGGCTGGTGAGTTTAAACTGCCCACCTTGCAGTTCAAAATGGCCTTGTGGTCCATTGCTTATTCTGCTGCACCACACCAGGACTGTAGTAATATCATCCATAAATACTGTGCTTCTGAAAAAAAATCAAGTGGTCAACAATTAATTTAAACGAAGATGAGAATGTAAGGGAGCAAAGAAACTAATTAATGGAAACAGAGCAACCAGAATGGAAATAATGAAAATGTTGACTCATTGTGAAGAATGTAACCAGTGTCACTGAATAATTTGTGTAGAAGTCATTGAATGGGAACCTAAACTGTGTCAACCACCAAAAATATAGTAAAATATTAATGGAAAGGCATTTCACAGAGTTAATGAAGATACACCCTAATGTATAGGTTGGCTAGTTTGTAGGATAGAACCTAGTAAGGAGATAGCTCAGATCAATAGCCTAGCCTTTCACATTGGTGGTGGTTGTATGCTGTCGAGTCAGTCTGACTCAAAGCCACTCTGTATAAAGTTTCAGAGGCTGTAAGTTTTTACAGGAGCAGAAAGCCTCATCTTTTCCCCACAGAGTAGCTGGTAGATTTAAACTGCTGACCTTGTAGTTAGCAGCCTAACACATAATCTACTATGCTACCAGTGCTCACCTTCTACATTAAGACATTGGAAAAAGAAGACCAAACAGAAGGAAAGAAATAGTAAGGATTAAAGTGGAAATGAATGAAATCGAAAATGGAAAGTTAATGAAACCAAATGTTGGTTCTTTGAAAAGAACAAAACTGACAAACCTGTAGTTAATGGATACAGGAAAATAAAGAGAAAATATTCAAATGAATGGAATCAGAAATGAGAGAGGGGACATTATCCACCTACCTTATAGAATTAAAAAATATAGTAAAAGAATATTATGAATAATATATAACAAATTAGGTAATATGAATAAAAGGGACAAATTCATAGAAAGACACAAATCACTGAAACCAACTCAAAAAGAAATGTTAAGTGCTGTCAAGTCAGTTCTGTCGGAGTGGCTGGTCAGTTTGAACTGCTGACCTTGTGGTTAGCAGTCCAGTGCTTTCCTACAGTGCCACACCAGAACTCCCCAAAAGAGATCATTTAATCTTGTGTTACAGGTTTATTTCAGCCTTTAAATAAACCTATAACACAAGATTGAATTAATAATAATAATAATAGTTTTTTAAAACTACTCACAAATAGCCTACTGAGGTCCAGAAGGCTCACTGTTGAATACTACCAAATATTTAAAGAATTAGTACCTGTTTTCACAAACTCTCCTAAAAAATAGAGGAAACACTTTCCAGCTCATTATATGAAGCCATTATCACCTGGATGAAGAAGCCTGGTAGTGCCATAACTAAATGCTTGGCTACTAAACTAATGTTTGACAACTTGAACCCACTCTGTGTCTCCATGATGGAAATATTTGACAGTCGTATTCCCTAAAGATTACAACCAAGAAAACCTTATGGAGCAATCACCTTGAGTTACCATGAGTTAGAATTGACTCGGCAACTCCAAATAACAAAGCTAGAAGTATGTTATACTGATAACTAGACAAAAACCAACAAAACTAGGAGTATGTTACCCTGATAACTGGACAAAGACATCACAAGAAAACTACAGACCAATATCTCTTGTAAATGTGGACACAAAAATCCCTAACAAAATACTAGCAGCTCAAATACAGCAACATTAAAAAAAAAAAATTATTCACCATAACAAAGTGGGATCCCAAGAATGCAAAGTTGGTTTAACATTTCACAATCAACTAATGTAACATTTCAATATGATCTTTTTTTAACTACATGATCTTAATAGACATAGTAAAAGGACTTGAAAAAATTTAACCCCATTTTGTCACAAAAACACTCAGCAAACTAGGAATAAGAGGGAATTTCCTCAACCTGATAAAGGATGTCTAAAAAATGCCTACATCTAAAAAAAAGCCTACATCTAGTATCATACTTGGGAGAGCAGTGGCTCTGGAGGATACGCGTTGGACTGAACCACAAGGTTGGTGCTTTGAGCTCACTAGCTGCTCTTTGAGAGAAAGATAAGACTTTTTGCTCCCGCAAAGATCTACAGTCTCAGAAATCTTATGCAGGGTCGCTATGAGTCAGAACTGCATTTACAAGCAACAACAAGAAGCATCATTCGTAATGATTAAAGGCTGAATGTTTTCCCTCTAAGATAAGGGATAAGACCAGGCTATTTATATTGTTGCTGTCACTTCTATTCAGCATTATATTGGACGTTCTGTACAGGGCAATTAGACAAGAAAAAGAAATAAATGACATCAAGATTGAACATGAAGAAGTAAAATTATCTCTATTTGCAGGTGATGTCGTCTTTTATATAGAAAATTCTAAGAAATCCACTAAAAATGTTTTAGAACTAATAAACAAGTTCAGCAACGTTGTAGGATGTGAGATTAGTATACAAAAATCTGTTGTATATCTATGCACTTATAATGAACAATCCAAAAGGAAACTAAGAAAATAATTCCATTTACAGTAGCGTCAAAAATAATCAAATACATGGAAATAAATTTTAGCAAAAGAAGTGCAAAACTTATACTCTGAAAACAATAAAACACTGTTGAAAAAAATGACAATCTAAAGAAATGGAAAAAAGATACCATGTTCATGGATTGGAAGGCAACATTGTTAAGATGGCCAAAAATCCCTACAAACCAGCAAACAAAAGCATAATGCCATTGAGTCGATTACAAATCATAGTAACCTTATGTTGTTGTTGTTAAGTGTCGTTGAGTTGCTTCCAACTCATAGCGATGCTGTATAGGGTTTCTGAGAAGTGACTGGTGAGTTTGAACTGTTGACTTTGCAGTTCAAACCAACCTTGCTGTCTAGTGCATTATCGTGCAGTGCCACACCAGGACTCTCAGCAACCTTATAGGACAGAGTTAAATTGTCCCATAGGGTTTCCAAGACGAATCTTTATAGAAGCAGACTGCCACATCGCTTGCCTGTGGAGCACCTGGTGAGTTGGAACCTCCAACCTTTTCATAAGTAGACAAACACTTTAACCACTGCACCACCATGGCTCCTTTTTTTTAAAATACGTTTTTATTGGGAATTGAGTGATAGTTTATATGAGAAAACATCAGCTTTACATTCATTCTATCGTATTTCGTTTCATTGCAATGATTTCAATCCCCTCCATGCGTCTTCATTTAACAGCATTTGCTTCCAATCCCTCTGTGTTGTTTTATTTTGGATGTACACTGAAGCACTCAGGAATATATAACCATTCAAACAATCAAAGTGTATATACCCTGCATGCTAGCCCCCCGGCCACCAGCACACAGCCCTTCTCCCTCCTTGAGTCTAGAGTCACCAGCTGCTCTATCTCTCCCCATCATTGTCTCTGCCTCTGGCATCGCTGCTTCTCTGAATAGGGTCCTGCACTCCGCTCTTCTCCCTTAATGGCCCTAGGGTCCTCTGTTTCTGGACTGCACATTTGCACCATTCACAATCAGTCATGGCTCCTTTTATGATGACCAAAACAAATTGACCACTATTAAATTGATTATGACTCATAGTGACCCTATGTCAGGTTTCCTAGATTATAAATCATTACTGAAGAAGATAGCCTTATTTTTCTCCCATAGAGCTGTTGGTGGGTTTGAACCATCAACCTTAGTTAGTAGCCCAATCTTTAACCCACAGTGCCACCAGAGGTGCTTTTGTAATTAATCTATAAATTCAATGCAATCCTTATCAAAACCTCTACATCTTTTTTTGTAGAAATGACAAGCTAATTTTTAAATTCATTTGGAATTGCAAGGGACTCAAGAGCTGTTTACCTGTGCTTTATTGACTGTGCAAAGGCTTTCAATTGTGTGGATCATGACAAGCTATGGACAGCATTGCAAGGTATGAGTATTCCAGAACACTTAATTGTGCTCATGAGGAATCTGTACCTGGACCAGGAGGCAGTTGTTCAAACAGAACATGGGAACACTGAATGTTTTAAAATGAAGAAAGGTGTGCGACAAGGTTATATTCTCTCACCATACTTATTTAACCTGTATGCTGAGCAAATAATCTGAGAAGCTGGGTTGTATGAAGAAAAATGAGGCATCAGGATTGGCATTAACAACCTGCGATATGCAGATGATACAACCTTGCTTACTGAAAGTGAAGAGGACTTAAAACATTTACTGATGAAGATCAAAGAGCACAGTCTTCGGTATGGATTACATCTCAATGTCAAGAAAACAAAAATCCTCACCACTGGACCAGTAAACAACAGTCTTATCAACAGAGAAAAGATTGAATTTGTCAAGGACTTCATTCTTCTTGGGTCAACTATCAACACTCATGGAAGCAGCAGTCAAGAGATCAGAGGACGTATTGCATTAGGCATATCTGCTGCACAGGAACTTTTTAAAGTGTTGAAGAGCAGAGATGTCAGCTTGAGGACTAAGGTGTGCCTGACCCAAGCCATGGTATTTTCAATAACCTCATATGCATGCGAAAGCTGGACAGTGAATAAGGAAGACCGTAGAAGAATTGATGCCTCTGAGTTATGGTGTTGGAGGAGCATATTAAAAGTGCCATGGGCTGCCAGATGAACCAATAGATCTGTTTCGGAAGAAGTGCAACCAGAGTGCTCTTTGAAGGCCAAGATGGCCAAACTTTGTCTCTCTAACTTTGGACATATTGTCAAGAGGGACCAGTCGCTGGAGAAGGATATCATGTTTGGTAAGGTGGAGGGTCAGAGGAAAAGAGGAAGACCCCCAACGAGATGGATTGGTCAAGTGGCAGCATCGATGGACTCAAGCGTGGCAACAGTAGTGAGATTGGCCCAGGATTGGGCAGTGTTTCGTTCTGCTGTGCATAAGGTCGTTATGGGTCGGTACCAACTCAATGGCTCCTAACAACAACAACAAGGGCCAAAAACAATCTTGAGGAAAGAAGAACAAAATAGTAGGACTCACATTTCCTGATACTAACACAAAGCAACATAATCAAGACAGTGATACTGGCATAAGGAGACACATATAGGTTAACGGGGTAGAATTGAGAATACAGAAACAAACCCATATATTTATGGTCAACTGATCTTCCAGAAGGATACCAAGACCACTTAATGGGTAAAGAATGGTATTTTCAACAAACACTGGGACAACTAGATAAAACCCTCAAAAAACCAACCCACTGCCATCAAGTTGATTCCTACTCATCTTTGTGTCTGGGATCTGTTTCCAGGACTATTAATCTTTACAGCTCAAACAACCTCATCATTCTTCCTATGAGTGGCTGGTGCATTTGAACTGTGGACCTTGCAGTTAGCATCCGAAAGCCTAAAGCCACATACAAAAGAATGAAGTTGGATCTCTGTCTTATACCAAATACAAAAAATAACTAAAAATGGATCAAAGACCTAAAATTATAGAAGTCTTGGAAGGAAACAGAAGTAAATCTTCATGAGCTTGAATTTGGCAATGGAATCTTAGATATGACACTAAAATTTTGAGCAATAAATGAAAAAATAGATAAATTGGATTTCATAAAACTCTAAAACTTCTGTGCGTCCAAAGACATTACTTAAGAAAGTGAAAAGACAACCCACAAGATGGAGAAACCATTAGCAAATTGTATATTTGATAGAGGGCTTAAATCTAAAAGTATAAAGAACTCTTGTTCTTGTTGTTAAGTGCCGTCAAGTTGGTTCTGACCCTTAGTGACCCTGTATAGGGTTTCTAAGGAGCAGCTGGTGAGTTTGAACCACCAACCTTGCAGTTCAAATGGTTTTGCAGTCTGGCGCATTAACCTATAGCACCACACCAGGACTCCTACAACTTAATAAAAAGACAACCCAGTGAAAAGCTGGGTACAGGATCTGGATTGATATTTCTCTAAGGAATATCTACAAATAGTCAGTAAGCGCATGAAAAGATGCTTCCTTCATGTCATTAGTCATTAGAAAAATGCAAATCACAGTGAGATATGGCTTCATACCTGGTAGGATGACAGGAATAAAAAAGTTAGATAATAAGTATTGGCCTGGGTGTGGAGAAATCAGAACCCTCATCCACTGCTGATTGGAATGTAAAATGATGCCGTTCTGTGGAAACAATTTGGCAGTTTCTCAAAAAGTTAAACATAGAATTAACTGTACTCCTAGATAATAGAAGCAACTTTACTCCTAGATAATATTCAGTAGAATTGAAAGCATATTTTCAAACAAAAACTTGTATATGAATATTCATAGCACATTACTCATCATAGCTAAAAGATGGAAACAAGCCAAAAGTTCATCAACTGGTGAACATATAAGCAGAATATGGTATAAACACACAATGGAATATTATTTGGGCTTAAAAAGGAATGAAGTATTGATGTATACTACTTCATGGATGAACCTTGAAAATATGTTAAGTGGAAGGAGCCATTCATCATGAAAGTCCAGATATAAGGAAGTCTTTATAGACCAACAAAAGTATATTAGTGGTTATGGTTGCAAAACTCGAAGAATATGCTAAAAATTATTGAACTGTACAATTTAAATGGGTGCATCGGATGGTATGTGAACTGTATCTCAAAAAGCTATTAAAAAATAGAAAGCATCCTTTGACAAAACATAAGTGAATGGGAATGATTCACTGAAATTTGTGTTTCATATAATTTTTATAAGTTGTCTGGTAGTGTAGTGGTTACGAATCGGGCTGCTAACCTCAAGGTTGGCAGTTCCAAACTATCAGCAGTTCCGCGGGAGAACGATGAGGTGTTCTGCTCCCGTAAAGATTTACAGCCTTGGAAACCCTGTGCAGGATCACTATGAGTGGGAACCGACTCCACAGTACTTAACAACAATACATATATACATATATTTGATACTTTTCAACCATTTAAAAATGTAAAAACTATTCTTAACACTGAGACCACACAAAAACTGATGGCATGTTGGATTTTTTCCCCTGGGCTGTGATTTCCTGACTCTTGATGTAAGTTATTATTTCACAAAGATTGTGAGACATTATGAGAATGACTGGCCTATAGGGAAAGGGGACTTTGTATGACATTTCTTCAACCATAATTATGCCCTGAAAAACTCCTTTTTACTTCTTTAAACAGATCCCAGACCCAAAGGTGATGAGCAGTATTGTCATTTAGAGCAGGCTTTCTCAAGGATGGCTTCATAATCATTTGTTATAGGAACTTTCTGTGCATTATAGGAAATTTAGTAGGGTACTTGGCCTCTACTAACTGCATAACAGCAGCACTCCCCAATTAGGATAACCCAAACTGTCTCCAGAAAGATATTTATCTGTACTTTATTGACTCTGCAAAGACTTACGAGTATGGGGATCATGACAGGCCATGGACAACATTGCAAGAATGAGTATTCCAGAACACTTAATTGTGCACATGAGGAACTTGTACATAGACCAAGAAGCAGTTGTTCAAACAGAACACAGAACAAGGGAACACTGAATGGTTTAAAATTTGGAAAGGTATGTGCCAGGGTTGTTTCTTTCACCATACTTATTCAATCTGTATGCTGAGCAAATAATTCTTGAAGCAAGATTATATGAAGAAAAACATTGCATCAGGGTTGGAGGAAGGCTCATTAACAACCTGAAATATGATAATACAACCTTGCTTGCTGAAAGTGAAGAGGACTTAAAATACTTACTAATGAAGGTCAAAGACTATAGCCTTCAGTATGGGTTGCACTTCAATGTAAAAAAAAAAACAAACCAAAAATCCTCACCACTGGATCAATAAATAACATCAAGATAAATGAAGAAAAGATTGAAGTTGTCAAAGACTTCATTTTGCTTGGATCAACCATCAACACTCAGGGAAGCAGCAGTCAAGAAATCAGATGATGTATTGCAGTGGGCAAATCTGCTGCACAAGACCTCTTTAAAGTATTGAAGAGCAAAGATGTCTCTCTGTTGAGAACTAAAGTGTATCTGACCCAAGCCATAGTATTTTCAATAACCTCATATGCATGTGAAAGTTAGACAGTGAATAAAGAAGATGATAGAAGAATCGATGCATTTGAGTTATGGTTGTTGGAGGAGAATATTAAGAGTACCATGGACTGTCCAAAGAACAAATAAATCTGTGTTGGAAGAAGTACAAACAGAATGCACCGGTACTGTAGAAGCCAGGATGGGCAGACTTCCTCTCTCATACTTCGGATGTATTATCAGGAGGGACCAGTCCCTGGAGAAGGACATCATACTTGGTTAATTGGAGGGTCAGTGAAAAAGAGGGAGACCCCTAACGAGATGGAGTGGCACAGTGGCAGCAGCAATTGGCTCAAGCATAACAAGAATTGTGAGGTTGGCTCAAGACCGGGCAGTGTTTCGTTCTGTTGTGCATAAGGTTACTATTAGTCGATACCTACTCAACAGCACCTAATAACAAACTATCTGCAGATATTTCCAAGTGTCCTGGGAGGAAAACCTCCTCTCCCCTATCACACTGAGAACCACTGATCTATGGAAAAGGTTAATCGTGACATCCAGAGACGTAGAAATGATGTACTGAGGGTGTCAAACTTTACCAAGCACATAAATGATCTGGGGATCTTGGTAAAATGCTGATTCTGATTCCGTGTAAGTCTAGGGTTGGAGCCTGATAATCTGCATATCTAATGAACTCTCAGATGATGTTGATGCTGCTGGTTCAGGGACCACACTTTGAGTAGCAAAGCAGTAGTAGAAAGGGCATAGGCTTTGAAATAAGACAGCTGGGTTTGAATTTCACCTCAACAACTTCTACTTTAGACAAGATGCTTGAGCTCTCAGGATTTGTTTCCATTATCAGTAAAATGGAACCAATAACGCAGGCTTGTTAAAAGAATTCTTTCATGCCTCTCAGAAAGGAAGAAATAGAAAGGACTATAATTGGCCTAGGATCCCTTGTGGTATAGTGGGTTATTCCTTATGTTTCTAATCACCAGGTCAGCAGTTTGAATCCACCAGTTGCACTGCAGGAGAAAGCTGAGGCTTTCTGCTCCTGTAAAGACTTATAGCCTCAGAAACCCTTTTTTCAGGGTCATTATAAGCCAGAACTCTAGCACACAAAAACAACATAATTGGTTTAAAGTAAGTGTCCTGTTATGATTTATCAAGCTGCTGCAACTAGGTGAACCTCAGATTTCCGGTGGAAATACCTGTTTATAAAAGATAATTGAATACTCTTTTTTAAATGTTTGAATATTCTGTTGAAAGTAATAGGTTGATTTATGATAATAGAGGGAGCTCCAAGAGACGATTAGTCTTACTCTCTTGCTTTATCTATCTGTTCTGTATTAGCTGAGCAAGGTGCTAACCCAAGGAGATAGCAGATGCATTTTGAAGAAGAGAAAAGAGTGCTTGTGGAATTCTTGGCTTTATTGAGGTCAAATATAGGTGATTTTCCAAGAAGGATTCAATTTCAGAAGTAGTGGTAGTTAAACTATGAGTCATGTAACTTTATGCTAATAAGTTCTGGCTTTTTTGCTGCAGAGTTAGAGAAAAAGATATCTTTCTTGCACTACTTGCTGCAACGCACAATTGGCTTGATGCTTTGGAGGATTTTTCCGCTTGAACAACTTGATATTTGTCACTTTGAGAAAGTGGGTGCTGAATGTAATTTGCCAGGAGGCTAAATGGTTATGTTATTTCTTATCTAGGGTGGAATTTTACTCTAATAACTCAATCTATCAACAAGAAGAGCCAAATATGAAAAATTTCCCCAAATGAAGTTGGAAGAGGTTCTGATATTATCTTTGTTAAAAACAAAGTCGCCTTTCTTGTTGAGTCCTGGGTACTCTCACATGTTCTGGAAGGAATATGACTGGATTAAGCACTAGCATTACAGATCTTTCCAACATTTAACAAATGGACATTAACTTGTCTATGGCATAAGGAACTTTTGAGAGAGGAACATGGACAAACTCGTATTTTCAGTAAAATGTGAAATCCTAGGCATCCCAAGGGAGTCCTGGTGTAGTGCTGTAGGATAAGCCCTGAACTGCTAACTGTCAGGTCAGCGGTTCAAACCCATCAGCCACTCCTTACAACATATACAGGGCCACTGTGAGTCGGAATCAACTTGATGGCACTTAACAACAACAGACACCTCAAGACTCAGGCAAATGATCTCCTTCTAAGATGTAATTTCTGGGAGGGACATGGTGGTTATTTCACCTACTGAATTGAAGGTGTTTAGACATTTTTATTCTTGCTGAACTCTCCACCATGTGGTTTAAGCAATGCCTATGGATGGCAGCGTCAGATTTAAGTCATGGACAGGCATAAGTGAGTGGTGATCATGTGTATTGATGAAGAGGAGTAGTAAAGGAGGAATCCGTGCCAGTGCAGACTTGTGCTGCCACCTGTAGACCCTAGGTCTGCTCTCGTATGGAGGGCAGGCTGGGGAGTTAGCAGTTATTGTGTGCCAGGCACTCTGCTAACTGCTTTAAATGCACTATCTCAGTTGACATGGAATGAACTCATTTATTTGTTAACACTGGTGTAAGCACTGTGGGTTAATACGCTGAACCACAAGGTCGGCGGTTCAAGCTCATCAACTGCTCCTTGGAAACCCTATATTGGGTTACTATGACTCGGAGCTGACTCAACATACTCAACAGTACTTAACAACAACAATTTAACATATATTTACTGAGTACCCATCTGGGCCAGGCAGTGAACAAAACCTACTTGGTGGTGGTGGTATGCCGTGGAGTTGCTTCCGAATCATAGCAACCCAGCATAAGGTTTTCTGAGGCTGTAAATCTTTACATGAACAGAAAGCTTCATTTTTCTCCCGCAGAACTGCTGGTAGCTTCGAACTATTGACCTTGAGGCTAGCAGACTGACTCGTAATCACTAAGTTACCAGAGCTCCTTAAGACCTACTTGTTGTTGTTGTTGTTGTTAAGTGCCGTTGAGTTGGTTCTGACCCATAGCAACCCTGTATAGGGTTTCTGAGAAGCCGCTGATGAGCTTGAACTGCCAACCTTGCAGTTCAAATGGCTTTGCAGTCTGGCGTGTTAACCCACAGTGCCACACCAGGACTCCAAGACCTACTTAGGGACATAGTGGTGGGGTTATGTGCCATGGAGTCATTTTCGACTCATAGTGACCCTGGTACAGTGTTTCCGAGGCTGTAAAACTGTGTGGGAGCAGAAAGTCTCATTTTGCTTTTTCCCTCATTTTCTGAGGGGTAAATGGAGGAGTCCTGGTGTGGCACTGTGGGCTAATGCATCAGACTGCAAGGTCGGTTGAACTGTAAGTTCGGTGGTTGAAGCTCACCAGCCGCTCCTTGGAAACCCTATACAGGGTAGCTATGGGTTGGAACCGACTCAATGGCACTTAACAACAACAACAAATGGAGGCTCAGACAGGATAAATGGCTTGCTGAGAGTCCCTGTTAAGCCACTGTTTATTCTAAATGAGAAGCAAGTTGACAGGGACAGGTAGGTAAAGTGATAAGAGAGTAGCTGGGCACAGAGCTTATCTTAATAACAACCAGCAAGGCCTACCCTTGCTATTTGAATCTCACAAAGAGCCTTTCAAGTAGATTGGGTAAGTCTTAGCTCAAGCTCCAGTTTCCTTGTTGGAGATACTGAGGCATCCCAGTGTAGAGCTTCCAGACTCAGGAGCCTTATCCTTGGTTTTGCCTCTAATGAGTTGTGTGCCCTTACACAGATACTTTGCCCACTCAGATGCTTCAGTATTCTCATCTATAAAATGGGGGTTGTAATAGGATGTTTCATGTAAGGTTGTTACTGGGATTAAAATTGAGTAATAGCTGTAATAAATGATACAGTACTTAGAATAGTACCTGGCACAAGGTAGTGCCATATAAGGGTTGTTTCCAAAACCCACTCTTTTCAAATAGACTCTGACCCTTAGTGACCCTATAGAAGAGAATAGGCTTTGCAAGGCTGTGATATTTTATAGAAGCAGAATGCCACATCTTTCTCCTATAGAGTAGCTGGTGGGTCTGAACCCACAGACCATTTTGATTAGCAGTGGAGTGCTTTAACCACTGCACCACAATTTGTCGTGCTGTGGTGGCTTGTGAGTTGCTGTGATTCTGAAAGGTATGCCTCTGGTATTTTAAATACCAGCAGGGTCACCCATGGTGGACAGGTTTCAGATGAGCTTCCAGACTAAAGACAGACTGCACCACTAGGGCTCCTTATAAGGATTGTTACATAAAAGAAATGTTTGGGGCCTCTCATCATTTTCAGTGTCTCGTGCACAGACCCTCTTTGCTTAGGGCATATTGTGTTGCTTGCCCTGTCCTGAAAGTGGTGGTGGTAGTGGTGGTGTGCCGTGGAGTCGGTTCCGACTCATAGTGACCTTGTGCAGTGTTTCCGAAAGAAGCTCTGGTAGTGTGGTGGTTATGAGTCGGCCTGTAAACCTCATAGTCAGCAGTTTGAAACTGCCAGTTTTGTGGAAGAAAGATTTACAGCCTCGGAAACCCTATGCAGGGTTGCTATGAGTTGGAACTGACTCGATGTCACTTAGCAACAACACTGGGTTTCAGAGGCTGTAAATCTTTATGGGAGCAGAAAGGCTCCTCTTTCACCTACGGAACAGCTGGTAGTTTCAAACTGTTGACCGTGTGGTTATCAGCCCAATTCATAACCACTAGGCTACTACTCAAGAAACTCTGGTAGTGTAGTGGTTATAAATCGGGCTGCGAACTGCAAGCTCAGCAGTTTGAAACTACCAGCCGCTCCTCTGGAGAAAGATGAGGTTTTCTGCTCCTGTAAAGATTTACAGCCTCTGAAACCCTGTACAGGATCGATATGGGTCGGAACCGACTCGATGGCACTTATCAACAACAGGCTACTGCTCAGTTCAATTCTGTTTACACTTCTGAGCCTTCCCAGAGGCCGCTCCTGTTCCCTCTGCTTAGAATGTGCTTCTCATTTCTTATCTGGCACAGGTTCCAATTCTCCTCCTAGGCTCTGTTCAACTGTCTCCTTTTCTTTGTGCCCAAGGTCACTGTATAGCTAGTCAGCAATGGGGCTGGAATTTGAATCCAGATTTGTCTTCCAGGCTAGCCTTTTTTCCATTATACTGTGGTACCCTATGGTTACAAGTCGGGCTGCTAACCTCAGGCTGAGCAGTTTGAAACTACAGCTATTCAGCCGGAGAAAAATGAGGCTTTTTGCCCCATAAAGATTTACAGCCTCAGAAACCCTATGTGGGGTTGATACGAGTCAGAACCGACTCCATGGCATACCACCACCACCACCCTAATTGTTGTTGTTGTTATGTGCTGTAGAGTCGGTTTTGACTCATAGTGACCCTGTACAGGGTTTCCGAAGCTATAAATCTTTATGAGAGCAGAAAGCCTCATCTTTCTCCTGTGGAACGGCTGGTAGTTTCGAACTGCTGACCCTGAGGTTAGCAGCCCGATTCATAACCACTACACTACCAGAGCTCCTTTCCACCACCCTAACAGAGAACTTCCAGAAGTTCAAGCTGTTTTCAGAAGAGGCCATGGAACGAGGGATATCATTGCTGATGTCTGATCTTGGCTGAAAGCAGAGAATATCAGGAAGATGTTTACCTGTGCTTTATTGACTATGCAGAGGCTTTTGATTGTGTGGATCATGACAAGCTATGGACAACATTGCAAAGTATGAGTATTCCGGAACACTTAATTGTGCTCATGAGGAATCTGTACCTGGACCAAGAGGCAGTTGTTCGAACAGAACATGGGAACACTGAATGGTTTAAAATTAAGAAAGATGTGCGACAGGGTTGTATTCTTTCACCATACTTATTCAACCTGTATGCTGAGCAGATAATACGAGAAGCTGGATTGTATGGAGAAAAATGAGGCATCAAGATTAGAGGAAAACTCATTAACAATCTGCAATATGCAGATGATACAACTTTGCTTGCTGAAAGTGAAGAGGACTTAAAACATTTACTGATGAAGATCAAAGAGCACCGCCTTCAGTATGGGTTGCATCTCAATGTAAAGAAAACAAAAATCCTTACCACTGGACCAATAAACAACATTCTTATCAACAGAGAAAAGATTGAAGTTATCAAGGACTTCATTCTTCTTGGATTAAGTATCAACATTCATGGAAGCAGCAATCAAGAAATCAAACGATGTGTTGCATTAGGCAAATCTGCTGCACAAGACCTTTTTAAAGTGTTGAAGAGCAAAGATGTCAGTTTGAGGACTAAGGTGCACCTGACTCAAGCCATGGTGTTTTCAGTAACCTCATACGGAGTCCTGGTGTGGCGCTATAGGTTAATGCACCAGACTGCAAAGCCATTTGAACTGCAAGGTCAGTGGTTCAAGCTCACCAGCTGCTCCTTGGAAACCCTATACAGGGTCGCTATGAGTCGGAATCAACTCGACGGCACTTAACAACAACATATGCATGTGAAAGCTGGACAGTGAATAAGGAAGACTGTAGAATTGATGCTTTTGAGTTATGGTGTTGGAGGAGAATATTGAAAGTGCCATGGGCTGTCAAGAGAACCAATAGACCCATTTTGGAAGAAGTACAGTCAGAATGCCCCTTGGAGGCCAAGGTGGCCAAACTTCATCTCTCATACTTTGGACATATTGTCAGGAGGGACCATTCACTGGAGAAGGATATCATGTTTGGTAAGGTGGAGGGTCAGAGAAAAAGAGGAAGACCCCCAATGAGATGGATTGGCCAAGTGGCAGCATTGGTGGACTCAAATATGGCAACAGTAGTGAGGTTGGCCCAGGATCGGGCAATGTTTAGTTCTGCTGTGCATAGGGCCGCTATGAGTCGGTGCTGACTCGATGGCACCTAACAACAACAACAGCAATAGTATTCTAAAAATAGAAAAAAGAGAGGAAAGGTTAAGGAGAACTTAAGGATGTAGTAAATAGGAAAAAGAAAGTCTAAATGAGATTTTTTCCAAGAACTTCTTGACTCAACAATTTTTTTTCAGTGACATTATTGTTATTCTAAGGAGCTCTGGTAGCATAGTGGTTACGAGATAGGCTGCTAACCTCAAGGTCAGCAGTTCGAAACTACCAGCCGTTCCGCTGGAGAAAGATGAGGCTTTCTGCTCCCGTAAAGGTTTACAGCCTCAGAAACCCTATACAGGGTTGCTGTGAGTCGGAACCAACTCCACGGCACATGACCACCACCACCACCATTGTTATTGTATTATTTCATTTGTGTAAATTCCATTTCACCAAGATTTTGTGAACTTGCCAGTGGGCTTAAAGTTTTGTTGGTGAATTATGTGACTGACAACCAACCCATGCTTATTGTCTCCATGTCTAGTTTGTCTTTCCCTCAATCAGATGGACATTTCTCTAAGTGAATCCTTTTTACTTGCCATGATCTACTTGGAATTCCAGGATTTTTTCTCTTCAATCCTTTAGTACTGATTACACATCAACATAAAGAAAACAAAATTCCTTACAACGTGACCATGAAAGCAACATGATAAACTGAGAAATAATTGGAATTGTGAAATATTTTATTTTATGTGGATCCACAGTCAGTGCCCATGGAAGCAGTAGTCAAGAAATCAAATGATCTATTGTATTGGGCAATTTTGCTGCAAAAGTGTTAAAAAGAAAGATGTCTCTTTGACATCAGCCACAGCATTTTCAATCACTTTATATGCGCATGAAAGCTGGGCAGTGAATAATGAAGACTGAAGAAGAATTAATGTTTTTGAATATACCATAGAATACCAGAACAAACAAATCTATCTTGAAAGAAGTATAGCCAGAATAATATCTCATTGTAATTTTGATTTGCGTCTCTCTAATGGCTAATGGAAGGAGCTCTGGTAGCATAGTGGTTATGAATCCAGCTGCGAATCTCAAGATCAGTTCGAAACTACCAGCTGTTCCTCGGGAGAAAGCTGAGGCTTTCTGCTCCCGTAAAGATTTAGAGCCTAGGAAACCCTGTACAGGGTCTCTATGAGTCGGAACCAACTTCACAGTAGATGACAACAACAACGATGGCTAATGGATTCCTGGTATGG
Source organism: Chrysochloris asiatica (assembly GCF_000296735.1). Lineage (NCBI taxonomy): Eukaryota > Metazoa > Chordata > Mammalia > Afrosoricida > Chrysochloridae > Chrysochloris > Chrysochloris asiatica. The sequence goes on from NW_006408646.1 coordinate 6,199,810, forward strand.
CACTGTAGGTTAATGTGATAGACTGCAAAGTTGTTTGCACTGCAAGGTCGGTGTTTCAAGCTCACCAGCTGTTCCTTGGAAACCCTATACAGGGTTGTTATGGGTCAGAATCAACTCGATGGCACTTAACAACAACAACAACAACAAATGGCTAATGCACACGGGAACAAGAATCCCATGGGACAGTTCTACTTTGTCCTATAGGTTTGCTATGATCAGAATTGACTTAATGGTAGTGGATTAATGGCCAATGATCTCAAACATTGCTTTATATATTTGTTGGCCGCCTGACTGCCCTTTGGTAATGTTTATTTGAATGTCCTTTGCCCATTTTTACATTATATTGTTTGTCTGATGTTGAGGTGTTGAAACCCTATATAGGATCGTTACGGGTTGGAACCAACTCGAAAGCACTTCCCAATAACATTGAATTATTCACATACATTCAAATACCCATTTAAAGTGTATAATTTAATAATTTTATTTATTTATTTTTTATTGTGAATTGGCTGAAGGTTTATAGGGCAGATCAGTTTCCATTCAACAATTCATAAACATTTTAGTTCCATCCCTACAATGTAACATCACTTTTCCCATTCATTCCTTCCTATGTTTCCTGTTCCCCATTCCTCTTTTCCTAACCTAATTGAACTTTGTCTTTGGGTAAATGCTGTCCTTTTGTTCTCAAGTGGCTGATTATTCTTAGGTATGCATATCTCACTAGTGTTATTGTTACCTTATAATTGCTTGGCTGAAACTGAGCTAAGGGAAAAAATTCAGTTCTAGACCTGAAGGGTGGGTGACTGAGGCCCATAGTCTCAGGGGTATCACCAGTCTATCTCACCAGTAAGCTTTGTCTCTTTTTTTATGATTTTGAGTTTTTTCCCATATTTTTCTCCCCCTCTGTCTAGGACCTGCAAATGTGATTCCTTTCAGAGCAGCTGGTAATAATAGCTGGGCACCATCTAGTTCTTCTGGTCTCACAGTTGTGGAAACAGATGTTTGCGTGGGCCATTAGTGCAATGGATTACTAATTGTTTCCGTGAGACTTAGATTTTCATCACTCTTCTTTCTTACAGACATGGGGAAGTCTTTTGATGTGCATAAGTATTTAATTTTTAGGAGGTCCCAGTTGTCTAGTTTATCTTCTGGTTTATCTAGTTTATCTTGTGCATTTTTAGTTATGTTTGGTAGACTATTTATGTCATGAATCAGGGCCCATTGTTGGTGGTGTTAAGTGCCTGTCAAGTTGATTCCAAATCATAGTATGTTGTTGTTGTTGTTGTTATGTGCCGTGGAGTTGGTTCTGACTCATAGCGACCCTGAAAGCCTCATCTTTTTCCTGCGGAACAGCTGGTAGTTTCGAACTGCTGACCTTGCGGTTCGCAGCCCAATTCGTAACCACTATGCTACATGACCCTGTATGGGGTTTCCAAGGAGCAGTTGGTGAATTTGGACTGCCAACCTTGTGGTTGAATGCATTATCCCACAGCGTCATACCAGGACTTCAAATCAGGGCCTATGGTCTACTTTTTCTCCCATATTCATTATTGCTTTAGATTTTACATTTATGTCTTCTATCCATCTTTTTAAAGTGTTGAAGAACAGAGATGTAAGCTTGAAGACTAAGGTACGCCTCACCCAAGCCATGGTATTTTCAATAACCTTGTATGGATGTGAAAGCTGGACAGTGAATAAGGAAGATCGTAGAAGAATTGATGCCTTTGAGTTGTGGTGTTGGAGGAGAATACTAAAAGTGCCATGGACTGCCAAAACAACCAATAGATCTGTTTTGGAAGAAGTGCAGCCAGAATGCTCCTTAGAGGCCAGGATGGCTAAGCTCCGTCTCTCATACTTTGGACATATTGTCAGGAGGGAACAGTCGCTGGAAAAGGATGTCATGCTGGGTAAGATGGAGGGTCAGAGAAAAAGAGGAAGACCCCCAATGAGATGGATCAGCCAGGTGACATCATTGATGGCATCAAGTGTGGCAGTGGTAGTGAGCTTGGCCCAGGATCGAACATTGTTTCGTTCTGCTGTGCATGGGGTTGCTATGAGTCGGTTCCGACTTGATGGCACCTGACAACAACAACAATCCATCTTGAGTTAATTTTTGTTTATGTTACGTTTTATTTAACTTGATCCCTGTGATGGCAAGATTATTTTATGATTTTTGCCATAATTAATTTTTTTTTTTCCCCTAATGTGTAACTTTGAAATTTTTTCTCTTTTGTTTTTGATACTTCTTCAGTTATTCATTCTAGTTTTGCATTCTTGTCCATGAGCATTTTTGGTCCTGGTTTATTTTTGATTAGAGAAGTTACAGCATTTGAGGTTGTTCCAAGTGTCTTAAAATCCTAGAGTTGAGTTTTCTTGGAACTGCCCATCTTTTTACCAGCTGGTGATGAGGCTTCTCTGGTCTGTTACAGGATGGTGTGTTCTCTCTTCCTGTCTGCACCTGTCTAATTAAGATTCAAAATCCACGTGTTTTAGTACATTTTGTTAAGTACTGGTGAGTCGGTTCCAACTTAACAGTGACACTCTAGGGTTGCCAAGGAGCAGCTGGTGGGTTTGAACTGCCAGCCTTTTATGGTTAACAGTCCAGTGTTTATCCTACAGCACCACACCAGAATACCAATACATTTTTAGCAGGTGATGCTTTATTTCTACAGTTGTGTTGACTTCCGGGAAAGACCTTTAATTAATTCTTTAGTCACCTGTGCTGAGACTCAAGGTGCTTACTTCTGTTTCAGAATCATTGGCCACTAGGTGGTGTCAAAGTCATAATTTCTCAAGTTATTGGGTCCTTCTGGCTACCACAAATGCTTCACTACTGTTCTCTTTTTCTTGGCAAAATCTGGATCTCACTTTAGAAAATTCACAGAAATCTTGTTAGTAAGTTTATAATACTTAGGACGTTCTCATCCACTTTTCCAATTTTAGTCTTACAGTTTCAGTAGTTTTGATGGTTTGACTTTCAGATACAGCCTGGAGTAATTACTAAATAAGTGATAAGTGATCTATGCCTTTAGATTAACCACCTTTGTCTATTTTTTATCCTACTTATACTGACTTTGGAGTCCTGGTGTGGTGCTGTGGGGTAATGCATCAGACTGCAAAGCCGTTTGAACTTCAAGGTTGGCAGTTCAAGCTGACCAGCTGCTCCTTGGAAAACCTATACAGGGTCACTATGGGTCGGAACCGACTCGACAGCACTTAACAACAACAACATACTGACTTTGGAATAAAGCATTGGACTGCAAGGTCGGCTTGAGCCCCAACGTTGGTTGTTCAAACTCACCAGTCACTCCTTGGAAACCCTGTGGGCTATGAGTCGGCACAAAACAACAACAATACTGACTTTGAGGTTAAATCAGTTTTGTAAATATGTTCAGTAAAAGTCTTCAGCCCGAGGTAATTCTTATTTATCTACAGATAATTTTAGTCCTTACTCATAAAGAGCGCCGGTGACAAAGGAGGTTAAGTTGTTGGGCTGCTAACCACAAGGTCAGTGGTTCAAAACCACCAAGGTGTTTCTCAGAAGAAAGACGAGCCTGTCTACTCTTGTAAAGATTCATAGTCTCAGAATCTCTAAGGAGTTGTACTCTGTTCTATAGGGTCGCTATGAGTGAGAATCTACTTGAGGACAGTGGGTGGAAACCCACTTATACTTCTACCTTCTCATCTTCTCAAAAACTGTGTCATTGTCATTAACAGCCATGAAACTTCATCACAAGGTGGTGCTAGAAGCTGAAGTAGAATGCTTAAAATTTAATTCTGTGTTCTGCATAGCTCTATTCTTTTTTTTTTTCCAAAGTTTAAATTATAATTTTTTAGAAGTCTAGAATAGGAGTTTCTCTGCTATTCATAAGGTTTTCAGTGACTTAATATTTGGAAGTAGTTCGTCACTCCTTCTTCCTAGTCTGTCTCCGTCTGGATTGGCCAAGTAGCATCATCGATAGATTCAAGCGTGGCAATGGTAGTGAGGTTGGCCCAGGATCGGGCAGTGTTTTGTTCTGCTGTGCATAGGGTTGCTATGAGTTGGTACTGTCTCGATGGCACCTAACAACAACAACAAGAACAGAAATAGTTAATCAGTTGGATAATACTTAATCATGTGCTATATATAATAATTTGCTAGTTTTGCCTGATTTCTAGGCATTTGAAATTCAACCTTACATCTGTTTGCTCCGAACTTACCATTCAATTTATAGCTCTCGGCAGAATGAGTTTTCTCAGTGTTTTAAACATTGGTAATCATTGATAATTGCTGAATATCAGTAGCATGCTAGGTGCTAAAGACTTCTATTTTTCAGCAGCATTAAAATTACCATTTGAATGTTCATTATTATATAGTCAACTCTTGATTAAATTGAGTAGGGAATTTCTGGTGTGGTGCTGTAGGGTAAGCACTCAATCACAGGTTGGTTTGAACCACTAGGTTGGTGGTTCAAACTCACCAGCGCTCCATGGAAGCCCTGTACAGGGTTGCTGTGAGTCGAAACTGACTCCAGGGCACTTTAGCAACAAAGGAGCATGCTAGCAGATCCTGAATAAGGGAAAGGAATGTAGGAACCACACAGAGAGTAAGTGTTAGGTGCCATTTACACACTTGAAAATGATTTCAGAATATAGAATGGGATGTTAAAGCATTAAAAGGAATACATAGCAATGAAAGAAAGTGCTACATGGATTATGCAGAACCTCCTCAATCCCATAGAGTCAGTGTGTTAATCCTGAAAAAAGACCACTTGGTGACTGAAGAAATGGAGACCCAAAGAGGTTAAGTGACTTACCCATCACAGCAGGTTTGGGTGCTTTCTAGCTGTCCGACAGGGCTGATTGCTCTCATGTAGTGATCAAAATTCCAAGAGATTAGCTGCTTTTGCTTTGAGGAGGCTGTATTGCTTTTATAGCACCATAACTGTATTGTTTCTTTTTGCTTTGTAATCTGCCATCTGATTTTCAAGAAGCTCATCTTCTTATTCATAGCATCATAAAATCTGGGCATTACACAGGGCATAACAGACTTAATAGATAAAGAAACGGAGGCTCAGTGGAGCTGCTTTACTTATCCAAGGTCACAGGCTTGTTCTTGGTGGAGGGAGGGAGTCTGGGATACATATTTCCTCTCAGGATTCAGGGCTGCTCCCATAACCTCTTTTCACTTTAGTGGGAAAGCCAGACACTGTAAACCTAAAAAATTATTATTCAGGAAAATGAATTTGCTCTTTCACCCAAACCACAACTTAAAAGGAAATAAGAAACCAAAAACTATAATTCATCCTGTTTTGAAAGACCTCAAAGGCTTCCGAGGTGCTATGATTTGTTTCTTACTAGTCTCTTTTGTTCTGTGGAGAACGTTCTATTTGGCTCTTTGTGATTTAGGTTTCCTTGCCAGGGTATTTTTAGAGAGAGAAAATCAGCCTATGTCACTAAAGGGGGTAAATAGATACCTTAAGGCCTAATTATGCAATACGAATTTTAATAAGCAGTGTCATAAATTCTTGCTTCATTGCAATCATTACTTACAAGACTGCTCTACTTAAGAAGCCTCATCTAGTTATCATTATCATCAGCAGAATCCAACTGCAAGCATTCATCCAGTGCCCACGAAGTGTGCTGCACTTGCTTGGTGTCTGTAAGTTATCTTGTTGTTGTTGTTATTAGATGCCACCGACTAATAGTGACCTTATGTACAACAGAATGAAACACTTCCCGATCCTGGGCCAACCTCACAGTCGTTGCTACATTTGAGTCCATCGATGCTACCATTGTGCCAATCCATCTCATTGAGGGTCTTCCTCCTTTTCTCTGACCCTTCACTTTACCAAACATGATATCCTTTTTCAGTGACTGGTCCCTCCTGACAGTATGTCCGAAGTGTGAGAGACAAAGTTTGGACCACCCTGGATGTACTTCTTTCAACATAGATCTGTTTGTTCTTTTGGCAGTCCATGGTACTTTCAATATTCTCCTCTAGCACCATAACTCAAATGCATCAATTTTTCTACAGTCTTCCTTATTCACTGTCCAACTCTCTCATGTATTTGAGGTTATTGAAAATACCATGGCTTGCGTCAGGCACATCTTAGTCCTCAAACTGACATCTTTGCTCTTTAACACTTTAAAGAGATTTGCCCAATGCAATATGATTTCTTGACTGCTGCTTTATGAGTGTTGATGGTTGATCCAAGCAAAATGAAGTCATTAACATCTTCAGTCTTTTCTCCATTTATATGGATGGCGATATTTATTGGTTCAATGGTGAGTTATCTAGTGCAGCTATAACAGATACACCACGAGTGGTTGGGTGATTTTAACAACCAGAAATTTATTTTCTCACAATTTAGAAAACACTAAAAGAAATTCAGATTCAGGGCCCTGGATCTAAAGGAAGGCTTTCATCTGTCAGCTCTGGAGGAAGGGCCTTGTCTTTCCTCAGCATCTATTAATTGATCCCTCTGTGATCATCATGTGTTGTTGTTAAGTCGATTCGATTCCAACCCATAGCGATCCTGTATAGGTTTCTGAGGAGCAGCTGGTGAACTTGAACTGCCGACCTTGCAGTTCAAACAGCTTTGCAGTCTGGCACATTTAACACCAGCGTTTATCTTCCCCCTTCTCTGCTTGCTTAATCTGCTCCTTTATCTCTCAAAAGAGATTGGTTTAAGATACACCCTACACTAACACTGTTTCATTTACATAAAGAAAACCCATTCCCAAATGGGGTTACACACCTACAAGTATAAGGGTTATGATTTATAACACATATTTTTGGGGAACACAATTCATTCCATATCCCTGGGTTCTTGAAGACTTAAAGTGAGTGAGTGAGTGAGAGTGTGTGTGTGTGTGTGTGGTAGCTGTTGTTGTTGTTAGGTGCCATGGAGTTGGTACTGACTCATAGCTACCTTACGCACAGCAGAACAAAACACTGCCCAATTATGGGCCAACCTCACAATTGTTGCTACGCTTGAGTCCATTGATGCTGCCCCTGTGCCAGTCCATCTCATTGAGGGTCTTCCTTCTTTTCTCTGACCCTTTACCCACCATGACATCCTTCTTCAGTGACTGGTCCCTCATGACAATATGTCCCAAGTATGAGAGACGAAGTTTGGCCATCTTGGCCTCCAAGGAGCAACTCTGGCTGCACTTCTTCCAGCACAGATCTGTTGATTCTTTTAGCAGCCCATGGCACTTTAAATATTCTCCTCCAACACCGTAACTCAAAAGTATCAATTCTTCTATGGTCTTCCTTGTTCACTGTCCAGCTTTCGCATGCATATGAGGTAGGTAAACTCCCTTACCTTTAAGGAGTTTGTGATCAGCAGAATTGGAGGAAAGACCTGAATCTGAGGGGAAAAGACAGACACGTCATTTTTCCATATATGTGAAGTACATGCTCATGTATCTGATATTATTCAGAAGTGGGGTAAACAGTGGGATAAAAGAATGGCCCTTGCAAAAATCTGGTTACACCTGCATGAAAGCATGGAGGTTTAAAGGTCTGAGAGGGCACAGGCTAGGCTGGGTTATAACAAGGTAAGCAGAAATTACACCATGTGAAATTGGTTGAAAGAGGGAGGAAGCAATTAGTGGAAGGCCTTGAATCCAATAATTTAAATAGCTCCCGCATAATAGCAGAGATGATTGGAGAATGGGGTGAAGAAAATAGTTTGCTACTTTTGATTATAATGGGGCAAGAATTTGAAGTTGGACTTTTTGCAAAGAGCAGGTTTCAGGTTTGTGACATTCTGCCCAGATTAAATGAGGGATAGAGGGATCAGGATTGGCAGAGGAAAATGTATCTTTTGAGGCTAAGATTCTGTTTCTGTTTGGAGGATCCTTTTTTCCCCCATGTTGAGAAGTAACAGCTGGCTAAGTATTTTAATTGCGAAAGGAACCAGCACAATGGTGAGCTCATGTGCCTGAAGAACCTGCTTTGTTGGTAGTGCTCTGAGGCAGGGGATCAGTGCTACAAGAGCATTACTGCGCTTTCTCTCATCCTCTTTAATTAGTCAGAATAGATTTTAATAGAACTCATTATTCACTTTCTGCACAGACATTTTTTATAACTTTCCGTTGTGTTTACCTTGTAAATTGAGGTATTTGACATTTATGTTTTTTTTAATGGACAAATAAATAGGTTTGAATTTGGTATATTAGCATCTTAAAAGACATTCTCATATATCCTATAAATCAATTTTCATAACCAGCCATGACTGCAAAAGTCAGCTCTAGATAAACATTGTAAGGAGAAAGCACAGTCATCCTTAGTTTTCCATTTCTGAAATAATGGTAAACATGTGGCACATGTCCTGAGCCTGGGCTCCTGGGGAGGAGCAATTCCTTCTGTTGTTCTGATCTGTAAGGGAGCTAACCTTTCAACAGTTTTCATGGCAAATGCTAGGGCAGTTTGTGAGCTAATTACAAGAAACCTTGATAAGGGATGCTTTAAAAGACCCGTGTTTGTGGGTTCTCTTTCATATGCTGTGGAGTAGACCGCCATTGGGTCAAATAGCATTCCTGTGTGGCTGATAATCTCGTCCTCCAGGCATCTATCAGCGGGAATGCTGCTGCTCTTTCAGCCTTTTCCCAGAGCCTTCTCTGTAAAGCTGCTCTGTGGGTTCTATTTCTTAGGCATTTCAAATATTCCAAGTTCCCTATTGCTCCTATAACACAAATACCACAAATGAGTGGTTTTAAAGAATAGAAATTTATTTTATCACGATCTGGAGACTCAGAGTACAAATCAGAGTCTTGGTGGTGCCCACTCCTTCCTTGGTTAGTAGATGATCCTCACACCTGCCTTTCTACATCAATGTCTTAGGCTGTTGTATGCTTTCGAGTGATTCTAACTTATAGCAGAGTATCCTAGACTGAAATCTCCATGGGAACAGATCTTTTCTCCTACAAAGTGGTTGGTGGATTCGAATACTGATCTTTTGGTTAGCAGCTGAGACTTAATCATTGCACCACCAGAGCTCCTGTGACTGTGTTTTAGCTGCTCTTTTTGTAACTCAGATATGATTTGCTTTCTAACACACCCTACACTGGTACAGTCTCATTAATATGACACAGAAAACTTTATATCCAAACTGGGTCCCATCCATGACTATTGTTAGTTGCATTGAGTGGGTTCTGACTCATGATGGCCCCATGTATGTAGAGAACTGCTCCGTAAGGTTTTCAAGGCTGTGATCTTTCTAAAGCAGACCTCCAGCCTGTCTCCCGGGATGCCTCTGAATGGGCTCACACAACCAGCCTTTAGGCTAGTAGTCCAGTGCTTAACCATGTGTCCCACCCACAACTCTTTCCACAAATTTTGGGATTAGAATTCTAACATAAGTTTTTGGTAGCTATAATTCAGTCCATAACAGCAGCCAAATTGAGTCCTCCTTTAAGAAAGTTGTCCTTTCCTAGCCAAGGCCCCTTCTCAGAAAGTGACTGGGCTCTTTCTCGGCTTATGCTGTTGCCTTGACGATCACAAAAAAATCAGGGATTTTATTGTCAAGGGCTGCACAGCCCAAAGAAAGCTGTGGGAGAGATGAAATGTGAAGGCGTCTAAGCAAAAGATAAAAAGCAGTTTGGGGACTGAGTCAGTTAACATTCCTAATGCTTACCTGGCATTAAACACCAGTCAACTTTGCTGGTTATTGGGGCCAGTTGTTTCTGACAGCAGAAAAGTGCTACATTCTAGCTCTTTTCCTGCTGCGGCAGGTAAGTGCTTAGTGCTATTTCCTTAAAATGTTCTAGGGTGATAAATTATAAGCACTTCCCTCTAGGTAAAGCTCATAAATTCAGCCCCTACAAAAAAATAACATGCTGACAGCTCTTAGTTCTGTTTATAAAGTTCATACACATCTATCTTTGATACAGGCCCAAGTATATATCTATGAAATAGCACCGCAGCATGTTAAAGTAATGGGAACGCACAGCCATGAAGGCGAGAAACATTGTACCTCCAGACTCTCTACTATTAGCCTCTGCATTTGAAGGGCATCTCGAGGGCGAGGCCTGCAGAGGGAAGTGTGCTTTCAGAGGAGTCCAGATTTGGGGTCTTTCCTGTCTTTTTGTTCCCTGCAGACCACCATTCTCATGCCCTCTACCTCTTTTTGTGTCTACAAAATGAACATTTGCCTTTTAACTTCCCTCTTCTTCACCAGGGTGAAATAAAGCAAAGCGTTCTAGTGGTTATATGTACACTTTGGCCAGGTGGATGCAAGGTGGGTTTAAATATGTATTAATCAGAACCAGGAGCTGTTCTATTTTGGCAAGTTTTTCAGGAAAAATTGTAAGCCCTACAAAAAAAGGCCTTTAAAGTTTAAATGTCAAGTATTAGAAAAGGAAATACTTGAACAAAAAGGTAAAAATAAGACTCATTACACTGATCCTATGTTTCTTGGAGGTAACGGCTGGACTTGTTTTGGGATGTATCACTGCTTTGACCCAGTGATGAACAACATGACTCTAATCTGTTGTATAGTCAGAATTGTTAACCCAGCATTGGACTGAAGCTGAATTTTCAGGATTGCATTGAACATTCAGTACTGCAGATAGGATAATTATGCTGCTTGTCAGATACGAGCGAAGTGCAAAGAACATTCCTCCGCTTTACAACAACTTGGACCCAAGCAGCAGACATGCTGTTCCCTCTAGCTGGCATGACCTCCCTTTCTTTAGCCCCTTCACACAAGCTTTCAAGGCCCAGCTGAAATGAGCCTTCCTTTATAGAACCCCTTGCCCCCAGGTCCTTAGGTCTCTGGGCTGCAGGCCCCAGTTGTGTTCCCACAGCCCTCTGACAGCATTACCAGGGTGTGTTTTTGTTATCCATTTACCTGTCTTCTCTGCCAGACATGAATAGGGACAGTGTCCTGTCTGGAATTCATCATTTATCTCTTGTACCAAGCACAATGACCAGGATGTAATGAGTGTTCAATAAATGTTTGTTGGATGAGTGATAATATGGTTAGCATGATGAGAATTGATGATGCCCTTTTTGATCTATCATCCATCATCCATGTGAAATGGGACTGGGAGGGTTTAAACAGTACCACTTTAAAAAGCAATGGGGTTAAAATTAATGATGTTGTTGTTAAGAGTCACTGAGTCTATTCCGACTCCATAGCAACCCTGTATAGGACAAAGCAGAATTGTCCATAGTGTTTCCTAGGCTGTAAACCTTTATGAGAGCAGAAAGCCTCATCTTTCTCTTGCAGAGTGTTTGGGAGATTAGACCTACTGTTCTTGAAGCTAGCTGCCCAGCTCGTAATCCACTACGCTACCAGGGCTCCTTAAATTAATGATAACTCCCCTAGTGTGGCACTGTAGGATCAGCACTGGACTGCAAACCACAAGGTGTTGACTGTTCAAACTAACCAGCCACTCCTCAGAAACCCTGGAACTGCTTCCATGACACTTAACAACAATCCTTTATTGAGTATTTGTTCTGGGCTGTTTTAGCCCTTTTACATGTATTAAGGAGCTCAATAGCATAGTGGTTATGAGTCGGGCTGCCAACCTCAAGGTCAGCAGTTCGAAACTACCAGCGGTTCCACGGGAGAAAGATGAGGCGTTCTGCTCCCATAGAGATTTACAGCCTCGGAAATCCTGTGCAGGGTCACTATGAGTCGGAACCTACTCCATGGTACTTAACAACAACAGCAATGCATTTCATCTTTAGATGCACTAATCAATCATCTGAGACAGGATCTGTTTATTATCTCCATTCTGAAGCACAAGAAAGTACAGTGTTTTGCCCAAGGTGACACAGTGACAGCTACAATTCATAATGACACTAAATAACCATAGTTTAGCTATCCTTTTAGATTGGTTCCTGGGAAGAATTAGCCCTAATGTCATAAGGAGCTCTGGTGGCACAGTTACTACTCAGCTACTAACTGAAAGGTTGGTGGTTCAAACCAACCAATTGTTTCGAGGGAGAAAGGTGGGCAGCCTGTTTTTGTAAAGATTTATATCCTTGGAAACCCTGTGGGCAATTCTGCTCTGTCCTTTAGGGTTACTATGAGTTGGAATTCCCTCAACAGCAATGGGTTTGGGCTTTTTGGTTTTGTCCTGAGGCATCCATCATATGTAATGATTTCTGTCCTGTTGATCTAGAATGGCACTAGTTAATGTTCCATTCTTAGAAACAATTAGTAACTCAATAACATTCTGTGGTCAAATGAGGGAGGGAGAGTTACACAGTTGACATGTAACTGATGTTAGATGATAGTTTTGGTCCTTTCGGAAAGTATCGGTAGATTCCAGTTAAACTGAACTACAATACTTTTATTTCCTGAAGAGTCATCTATTTTTTGCCTTCTAGACCTTTGTGTGTGCTCTTCCCTTTGCCTGGAACATAATTTCCTGCTCTCTCCACCTTCCCCCAAGCCCAGTCTTCACTTGGCCCCTCTTTCCCATCAGAAGTCAGCCCTGGCTGTCCCCGTTGTGGCACTTGCAAGTATTATAATGCTGACATGACAGTAAGCCTGGATTGTATTCTTACGTGTGATGCAAGGGAGTTGGTCACCTGTTCTTGACTCCTTCATGCTTTAAACCTGTTGTCTGGGAATGGAGGCTTGCCTCTGTGTTCCCTATTCCCCTCCTGTGCCTCGTGCAGTGCTTGGACACAATGTATGTCTACTGTTTCTTGACAGCAAATGAATGATGATCCATTTTGCTTGAATTCTTTGAGCCTTGGGTGTTTGAAACCACAAAGTCAGTTTGGTTGAGTAATACTGCTCTTGTTCTGAGACTCCTGAAATCTTGGGAGCTATTCTGATGACCATGAGCCACTGCATAGTCGTGTCCTGGTGAGCCAGCTGACACCCAGGAAACCCAGAGTTGCAACCAAAGACCTCCCACTGGCTGTCCTGAGAGCCCCTGGGATTCCTGTGACCAACAGCTCTTGTTTGTAAGGAAGTAGAAACCCAAATCAGAAAGGCTGAACATTAGTCATACATTATAGGAGAAGGGCATGCTGAAAATTCAGCACAGGCTCATGGGTAGCATGAAATACATGTTGAGGGTAGATTTAATCATTATTTTACAAATCAAGCTAAGGCTTTAAATCAGAGGCACCTTGGTGGTGCAGTGGTTAAGTGCCCATTTGCTAACTGACAGGTCAGCAGTTCCAACCCACCAGTAACTCCAACTTTGCAGGAGAAAAGACCGAAAAGCTGCTCCTGTAAAGACAACAACCTAGGAAACTCTATGTGGCAGTTCTCCTCATTCTAATGTGTAGAAATACTCGAGAAACAACTATAACAAGGCTTTAAATAAAATATTTTTTAGAATATCTCTGCTGGGTTTCAGTAGGCACCTTGTTGATATATCTCGTCTAAAACTTAATCACTCTCTGTCCTCTGAAATATGTTCTTCTGTATTCCATCTCTCTCATAGTAGAACCACCAGACTCCAAGCCAGAACCATGAGCCCTGTGATTCTTCCCCCTTAGTCCCCACAAGTTTTCAGGCCAGGGTGCTGGGACTCTGCTTCCTTTCTCCCTTCCACACCTCAGGCTGTCTTCTTCCTCCTCCCTTCCCCATCCATGCCTTTTATATGCTTGTTGTTGTTGTTGTTGTTGTGTGCCATGGAGTGGGTTCCAACTCATAGCGACCCTGTACAGGGTTTCCAAGGCTGTACATCTTTACGGGAGCAGACCACCTCACCTTTCTCCTGCGGAACTGTTGGTAGTTTCGAACTGCTGACCTTGCGGCTCGCAGCCCGATTCGTAACCACTGCGCTACCAGTAGAGCGGATCTTTTTTTATGGTCTTTTTTTCTAAGCTCCCTTCCTCCAACCCAGTCTCCACTCTGTCATCTGAAACCATTCCAAATTGTAGGGTCTTATCCTATCCATCTTCTGCCTAGGAGTCTTCAGAGAAGACAAGTGGCTTTCAGGCTGTTGGAGCTCTACCATAAGATTTGCTGTTTCCTGCTGAAAAAAAAAAATGAATTTTTTTTTTAAATACTTATTTTTAATGTCTCCTTCAACTAACTCTCATTTGTTCATGAAAACCTTCTCTGGCCTCGGTCCTTGCCTGTGTTTTCTCCAGGAACTGTGCTCATACCATTTTATATGTGCCCAACATTGCTTGCTCCAAAGAAAGTATTCTTTTCTTTTTGTTTAATTAACTTTTTATTGTAAATTGAGTCAAGGTTTACAGAACAGATCATTAGTCCCACATTCAACAAATTATATACTTTGTGTCATTATAATGGTTGCAATCCATTCTATGTGCTGTAAGTTAACAGTATTTACCTCTATTCACTCTTGTTTTTTTCCCTGTCTCTCCCTACCCACCCTGTAACCATCATAGAATATTTCATTTAGCAGGAAAATCTTTTCTTAACTTTTTACAACAGTGGTCTCATACAGTATTTGCCCTTTTGTGATTGACTTAATTTCGCTCCGCATACTGTTGCTGTGAAGTGTTTTGCAGATTCTTCCTTATTCTTGAGTAATATTCCATTGTGTATATATATTAAAGTTTGTTTAACCATTCTTCTGTTGATGGGCATTTAGGCTGTCGCCATGGTTTTGCTATTGTGAATAAGGCTGCAAAGAATATGGGTATGCATATATCTAGGGTCACAGCCCTTATTTCTTGAGAATATATACTAAATAGAGGGATTGTTGGGTCATACAGTAAGTAGTTCTAGTTCCAACTTGTTGAGAACACGCCATACCTTTTTCCACAGTGATTGCACCATTTTACAGCAGTGTAGGAGGTCCCAGTCTCTCCACACCTTTATTTATTGTATTTATTGTTTTCTGTGTTTTGGAACTTTGCTATTAATATTGGAATAAGATTATACTTCATTGTTGTTTTGATTTACATTAGGACTCTTGGTGAGGTGCTGCAGGATCAGCACTGGACTGTGAACCAGAGCTCAGCAGTTCAAACCCTCAGAAATCCTACACAGGGTTGTTATGAGTTGGAACCAACTCAGTGCCACTTAACAACAAAAGCAATGGCTAATTTGTTGTTATGCTATATTATGTTAAGTGTCATGCAGTCATTTCTGACTCATAGCAACCTTGAATAGGGTTTCTGAAGATTGACTGTTGGGTTTAACTACCACCTTGTAGTTGAGATCAATGTAGCGGTCTGGTGCTTAATCCCACAACATCACACCAGGACTCCAATGGATAATTAAGCATTTCTTAATATGTTTGTTAGTTGCTATGAGTTGGAACTGACTCCATGGCATTTAACAACAACAGCAATGGTTTGGTGAGAAGCATCTGGGGTCTTAAGAGCTTGCAGGTGTCTAAGATACAACTGTTGTCACCTCATCTGTAGAGCAAAGGAGAGTGAAGAAAACTAAAGACTTTAAGAAAACAGATGAACAACAAGAAGCACAGCTTCCACTAAACCGAGACCAGAAGAACTAAATGGTATACCAGCTACCATTACCCATTGCTATGAGCAAGGAAACAATAGGTCTTAGTTAGTGGATAAAAATGTAGATCCAAACTTAAATTTATAAAAAAGACTAAACTAGAGGAACCCCTGAGAATATTGACCCACTTTAGGAGAGATTACCTTCTAGCCAAATCATAGATTGGCCTGTAAAATAGTAACATCCATGCAGAAGGTGATCCTTAGAACAATCAATTAATGGGCAGTATTTGCCCAAAAGCAAAGGTGAGAGAAGGCAAGGAGGGCAAGAAAAGTAGATGGTTGGAAATGTGGGTGGTGGGTGGTGGTGGTGGTGAGGCAGGGTTGAAATGGGGACTGCAAGTGATAACCTGTGTCATGGAACAGTTTGTATATGAATTGCTGAATGGGAAACGAATTTGCTGTGTAAACTTTCACCTAATTAATACACAGTAATTTTTTTTTTTAAGAACAAGTAAGAGGTAGCAGAGGCTTTCATTTACATTATAGCTGAGTGGTCACTGGCCCTTCTGAGAATGGGCTTGATCTTAGGGTGGGGAAGAGTGTTAAGAAGCTGGCTATTCTACTGGGAAGGTGGCTGGGAGTGCTGGTGGAGAGCTAGAGGAAGTAACCCCACAGAGCAGAAAAGAGGTATTTGAGTGACAGGGTGTTTGATTTCTCAAACCGGTTTCCAAAAGGTTAATTCTGACTCATGGCAATCCCACGTGTATCAGAGTAGAATGTACCTCCGTAGGGCTTGGGAGCAGATTTTTCAGAAGTAGCTGGCTAGACATGTTTGTCTGAGGCGTCTCTGGGTGGACTCGAAACTCAACCTTTTTGAATTAGCAGCCGAGTGCCTTAAGTCCAGTGTAAGTGTCTGTGCCTCTGTTTCTCTATTTGCACAGAAAGGTGACAGGGTTGCAGGAGGTGACTGATTACTCAGATTCATTTCCAGCTTTGACTTTCTACAGTTCTTTGAATCTAAGTAGGGCATTCTGAATTGGTGTAAGAACCTCTCCCAACCCCACCCCAAGTCACTTTATTGCAAGCTCCTCAGGGGCAAAATTTATTTTGCATTCAACAAAGACAGGTTTGCATTTTAAAAACAAAGAAAGAGAGGGGAATACAAGAAAAGTGCATTAGTAGAATATTATGTTTGAGAATTTAAGCTCCCAAGTCAGGAAATTGGCTCCTCAGCAACTTTTAGTTTAGATGCTCTGCACATTCGGCTCGCAGACAGCCCCCAGCTGCCAGCAGCCTGCCTACCCAGCCGGAGCAGGTGAGGGAGGACTGGGAATATGATTGGGAATCGTTACCTTGATCCTCTGGGCCCTTGGCTGTTTGACTTATCCAAGTTAATGTCTGTTCTTTATCGTTACATTATCTTGTAGCAAGGTAGTCATTTATAATTTATATACTGTTCACTGGCTTAAAATAGAGACAAGAGGCTAATCAGCATCCTGAAGCTTCTAGTTTTCCAAAATAACATTTCTTCAGTCAAAGTCTGCCTGGAGGAATTGAGACTTGCCTTGGATGAAAAAACCCTTTGTCCTGTTGTGTAACGGGCAGGTGGGGATGCCGCCAGCACTCTTGAGCTTCATGAAAGGTGGGAAGAAGATCATCTTTTTTTTAAATAAAATTCCTTCATTTGATTTTATTCTGTTCAAAATAATTGCTAAAGGGCCTCAATCTTTGTCATATTCCAGTAGACCACTTTAGTGATGGAGAGGGCACAGAAGCTGAAGCTGAGGACACGTAGGAGACATGATCCCGGTGAATGGCAAAATGGGTACACACTTGGTGTTCTCCCATCAAGCTGGCTGCTTTGATGACAGTGACAGCAAACCTAGGAGGCGGGATAGGCTAGTCTGGCAGGGTCTTCAAAGAGAGCGCTTTGTGAAAACAGAAGGCCGCCTGGTGGAAACGTTGCTGTGGAATCAGGTTTTAGTGAAATCTAAGGAGATAGCTGAGATCGAACTTACCTTTTTTTCTTTCTGGCTTTTGTAACAAGTCTCTGAAACTGGAAGTTTGGGTTCCCTGTTTCTTGTCATGATGCCTCTTCAGGGTGCCTGGATTTAGGATGGAATTTGTAACAAGGGCAGGAAGATAGATGCTTCCGCATTGGAGTGATCTTATCAGATATATGGTGACCTCATATCTGAATTCCAAGATGGCCCTAACTGTGACCATCATTTCTGTGATGTGTCATGTGATCAGAACTGTGTCTGTGTGTGCATTTGTCCATGTGTGGGGGCCTCAAACCGCAGCTAAGGGGTAGTATAGCAACATCTTGTGTGTGTTAACCTCAGAAGCCACAAGGTGGCAACCTTTTCCCAGCTGCTGGGCATTCTCATTCCCCTCTTCCCCCCCCCCCCCCCCCCCCATTAAGATGTTGAATCTGCTGTTCCGGCTCCAAGATTAAAGAACTGAGAAACGTGTTGAGCAGCCATTGCTTCAGGTCCTTTTGAAAATGAGGCTCTGGGGTACACACTCTACAAGATATTGGTGTCTATTTGTTACCTTGGTGTAGGTACTAAGAGTTTGAAATTGCTCCATGTGACTAAGGTGAGTTGCTTCCCCTTTGACTTCAACTGCATATCTGAAGTAGGAGAGATCTGTAATTGGACTGACAGGGCTAATGGTTCCTTTTCTCCATGATTTATGACTTTTTGGTTGCAGCTTCCTCCTCAGTATTGCTATCAAAAAATTTTCTAGAATATCCAACCTTTAGATGAAAACAAAATAACAACAAAACACTAACTTTTTATCAAAATACAAAGTCATAATAATAAAAATCAACAACAACAAAATCCCAAGACAATTAGTGTCCTTAGAAGCTAGCCATATCCCTGGGTTAACACAAGAGATTCGACTTTCCTAAATGAGTTTGCTTATTTACCAGCTTTCCTAAATTAGCAGCTTTGGGGATATTAAGATCTGTAAAAAACTGTCCAAGGGAGGTATTGTGTATGCTTTGCAGTGATTAAGCCATTAAGCTCTAATTGGTATTTTCCCACTCATGGTTTTGTGTAGGAAGCTTTAAAATTATTTAGGAATTCTGTGCTTATCAGCCATTTTAATGTCATCTCTGCATTTTGGAATCTGAAAGTAGAGAAAATGTTTTCATAAAAGGGGATTATGATTTTTGCTTACAATGTCCTTCCCTGTTGGTTATATTGCAGATGAAGTGGAAAGGAAAGGACCTGTTTGATTTGGTGTGTCGGACTCTGGGGCTTCGGGAAACCTGGTTCTTTGGACTGCAGTATACAATCAAAGACACCGTGGCCTGGCTCAAAATGGACAAGAAGGTTGGGCTGGGATGCCATGAAACCAGTGGGGCTGGCACGTTTTTTTTCTGTCATTTCCCTATGCATGCACCTAGCTTGTTTGTTCACCATCCGGGTCTGAAGAGATGATACAGAGAAGTGGGCATGTTTCTAAAGGGGATACGTTCCTGAATTTAGTAGTGCAGAAAGCAGGTCCTGGAACGGCCACGGGTTTCTTACAGGATTAACCAAGGAAGCAGAATTAACCAAGATTAAGCTTCTGCCACTCCTGGCTTAGTTATCCATTGTCACCAGACTGATTTCTTTTGATTTTGTGCCCTTCGATTTATTGAACCACTTGTCAGAATTTATTAATAAAGATTACAGCTACCTTCACATCCACACATGTATATGTATACATGTCTTTAAAAAATTCTCTTGGGGCTCGTGTTCTTTAAAGAAAATTTTAAGTCTTTTTGAGAAACACCATGGCCTGACTTGAATTCATCATGAATGTGATCTAAGGGAATAAAGACTACGATCCCTGTGGGGAAGGAAGAATGTCTGTTTTGTCCTCTGGATTCTCTGGGGCTGCTGAGACATGGGGTCGTCTCGGCTCCCACACTCTAATGTGGTTTGGAAATGAATATTACTCAAGGGAACTGCCCTCTTCTGGGGTTCATATGTGCACACATAGTCACACTTACCTACCTTCCTTATCATGAAAATAGTTGGGGAGCAGAGCCACATACTTTTGTTAGTAACTTCTGAAAGATACCTGAATCTCAGTGTTTAATTCTTTGCCCAAAAGGTGCCCCCTGTAATTCTTGGTGTGGCGCCGTAGGATTAGCACTTTACTGCGAGCCACAAGGTTGGCAGTTTAAATCCACCAGCTGCTACTCAGAAACCTTATGCAGGTTCATTATGAGTCAGAACCAATTCTACAGCACTTAACAACAACAGCAATAATTGCTTACCTGAAGTGATTATATACTACAAGTCCTGATAAACAGTAAAAACCTTTTTTATTAGTTTGATTCTAACATAGATGTGTAAATTGTGTTCAGGTATGGATACAGTAATCCAGATCTCCTTGTTGGAATTCATGCTGGTTGTAAATTTCACAATGGGAATTCCCAATCATGAACATCAGAATGCCTTTGTGTACCAATGTCTGTGTGTGTGTTCTAGGATCAGGTTTAGTTTGCATTTCCTGGGCATTGCCACCTGGCATTTGGGCAGGAGCATGAAGTGTTATGTGTTAAAGTTCTGTATCTTTTTGTGATTCTCAGTCAAGTAGATTTTAAATCATACAAGAGTAACGGCCAAATAGAGCTAGATTGGGAGCATCGGGTGCCATGGAGCCTGCTGTTCAAAGGACATAAATGATGACACATGCTAATGAGAGCCTCGTAGCATGTCATATGGCATGTTTATGTCCTGAACTAAAGTGCACTCTGGAGAGCAGACGGTTCAAGCTTTTCAGGGGGTGGATGAATTTGTTAGAAGATTAAAGGCACTGGTTACTGACTATGTTCCAAGCATCCCATGGGGCATCTCTGGAATCAAGAGTTGTCATGATGGCCATATTTCACTTCTGTTGCTTGGTTAATATTGGAATGATTTCATCAGGATCTGTTTCATCGTCTCTAAGCTCCATTCCAACATGGACCTCAGTGTGGAGGTTGGCAGCAAAGAGAAAAACAAAAACAAAGGATAATTCCATTAAGTATAAAATTTTAAAACCTTCAGTCTTCTATGAAAGATAGTGTTCAAAACCTTTGAGTTGTAAGTTTTTAGTTTTTAACTGTTTCTTATGTGCTCTAAAACATGTGTGTTGTAATTATCTTAGCTCCACTTACCCCATGGGGATATTGATTAATTTGGTTCTGAAAGGCCATGTGAAGTAAGTGTTACCTCTTTTTAGAAAAGACTTTGTGATTCCTTCCAACTATAGAATCATAACCTCTGGGAAACAAAATGAATTTACAAAGGATAAATTTTCATACACTCCCTGCAAAAGGCTTTTTGGTGGTGATACCAAGACAGCGTATTTCTCTTTTGCTGTTCAACTCTGCAGGTACTGGACCATGATGTTTCAAAGGAAGAGCCAGTAACCTTTCACTTCCTGGCCAAGTTTTATCCAGAGAATGCTGAGGAAGAGCTGGTTCAGGAGATCACACAACATTTATTCTTCTTGCAGGTACATCAGTCTATGCTACCCTCCAAATTCTGAGAGGATTCCCTAGGCATGTGGCAGAGTAGACCTGGGAGAGCTCCTTGGAGTTGAGTGACCACAAACGTTTTCACATTGTGAGGAAAAAAAAAAAAAAAAATACAGAAAATCAGTTCCTTTGGTTCTATAATGGAAAAATCTTTAGACTAGAACTAGTCTTGAGTGATGAGAATCGGTGTCACATGAAATTGCAAAAGTGTAATAGTGAAAGAATGATTGCAAGTAGCTACCTAACTTAAAGTCTCTTTGAAGATGGAGCCAGTTTGCCTCTGGCTGAAGAGATGTGTACTCAGTTGTTGCCAAGGAAGGTTAGAAAGATTCTTATAAAGCACCAATTCTCCTGAAAGTTCACAATCTGCTCCCATTAAGACAGAGCTTCTCAGAACCCCCATGACACTTAGTTTATGCCATGCATGTGGTACTTCAAACATTGTGCTTCATGCTACTTTTTGTCTATAATTGTCTTATTTCCCCCTTACTCCCGCATTAGATTATAAGTCCCTTAAAGGCAAGGCTCATTGAGTGCACGGTAGGCATTCCATAAGTAATTGCTCAACTGAATTGAAGAAATTAGGAGATCCATAATTACAGGCTCAAAGACAGCTAGTTACTGTCTGGGGGCCTGGTGGGGTGGGGAGGGGTATAGTTTGAGGATAAAAGCTCTGTCTGTTTCATTTGTTTTCTTACTGCTTGGTCAGAGCCAGTCCTCGATTTCATGCTTAGTTACTGTGATTGGCACCGTGGCTGTCTTGTGTGCCTAAAGATGCCTGCTGCCAGTAACATAAAAGATTGTGGCAGCAGTGCTTAATTTTACTATTTCCCAGAAGTGGCTGTGTTGCCTACCATGTAGATCTACTATAATTAGTTTGAGCCTAAGTATATTTTGTTCAGTAAATGTTAAGTTAAATGTAATAAATCTCTCAAAAAAAAATTTTTTTTTACAAAACATGTTTGATATATAAATATTCTTTCCAACTTTTTCAGGTCAATTTTAATTTTTCTATGGTGTTGCTCTCCCCCAACCCCCTTTAAAAAAAACAAAGATTAGGAAGTTACATGATTTCAGAAACATCTCTGATTTCATTTTCTCCATAGGAACATAAAATCAGTTTTCAAACTTGGGAAGACTTTTTGTCTTTGAATGAAATCACAATGATTTCCCTGGGTAGTACAAATGGTTAGGCACTTGACTACTAACCAAAAGGTTTGTGGTTTGAACCTACCCAGCTTTGCATAGCCATGAAAGCCATGTGAAGGACAGTTCTAATCTGCCATACTGTGGAGTTGTCACGAGTTAGAATTGACTTGAAGGCAACTGGTACTGGTAGACCCCAGAAGGTCCTAGAGTTATGGGAATGACTTTCTTGTCAAAGGCTTAGCCACACTGTCTATCTCTTCTATGACTTTGGCCTGAATTATTCATACTGAAGTACTGGAGCATTTTTGTGGCTGAGCAAGAATCTCAGTGACTGTTAACATCCGTGAAGAGAGAATTAGCTTTCCTGTTGTATTTATTTTAGAGTGCCACCACTTCATGAGGCTCTCCTGTCATTGTGTCAGGAGCATCACACATTGCACCACTCTTGAGAAATTAAGAGCAGTGAGATATGTGAACTCCACAGTATGGCTTACAAATTATATTTCTTGGACCTCACATGTACTTAGATGTTAAATCGATCAAACTTGATTGCTTCCTTCTTCCTAGGCAAAGGCACAGAGAAGGGCTGGTTTTCCCGCAGTCATAACTCAGTGGCCCTGGCGACTTGTGTTAAGACTTAAAAGCAGACTCCGTTTCCTCTAGTACTGAGTGTTCTCAGCAGGGACCATGGCTGCAATCACCACCGAGCTGCTCCTGACACTCTTCGAGTTCACAGTTCTTCTCTGTCACAGCCCAGATATTACTCTGTGTTTTAACCACAAAGATTGTTTTCACTCTTCCACATGTGATCATGAGGAGAAGCCATAAAGGGTTTTTACGCTCAGCCATCTTACCAATGACTTCTCAGTGACTGAACTCTCAACCCGTCTGCATCAGTAAAAATTGTGCCCTTTGTCAGAAAATTATTAACAGGCTGGTTTGGCAGCCCTCATTAGAACACCCTTCAGCCATCTGCTGTGCTTGGCCTGCACGCCTCCCTTCCACACTCACAGTTTCGTGTCTCCCTTGTTGACCCTTTCAGGTAAAGAAGCAGATTCTAGACGAAAAGATCTATTGTCCTCCTGAGGCTTCTGTGCTCCTGGCTTCTTACGCTGTCCAGGCCAAGGTAAGCGCAAAGAAGAAAAACATATTTCTGGGCATGAATGTGTGTCACAGAATCTCTCCTGTCTGCTGTTTCTTTGTGTATGCAGGACTTCAAAGAGACTTGCCCCAGCTTGAGATGTTATAGATTTGAGAACCTGGGGAACCATGGTAGTGTAATCTTGCAAGAATATGTGTATGTATAAATAACATGGTCATTTTCTTCTTTTTTTATAAAGCATCTCATTGACACATAGCATACATAAAGAACAGTGCACAAATGAGAAGTATATAGCTTAATGAATATTCTATATAATTTCATTTTTCACATGTGGTCAACTATATTCACTGGATCAGTCTCTCCCTCTGTTTATTGCCATCATGCATCACTTAAAGTCCATGATGCATTCTTTGAGTTTGTACGGTATGTGATTTGGACATTGTGTGAAATGCATGTTACATACAGGTAGCCTCTGAATTATGAACAAGTTCCATTCCTAAGTATCTCTCTAAGTTGAATTTGTATGTAAGCCAGAACAGTTAGATATGATTCGTATCTAATGTCAGTTAGTCAGATGTTTGTCTTAGTACAGAGTATTACCTTTCTATGCATAAAAAACATTGAAGACTTTAAACACTTCCAGACACTCTGTCTTCAACATAATAATACAGTAATAATAATAGAAATGTTTTGGTGCATGTTGCAAAGTAGTGCCCATTTGTTATTATGAACTTTGTACTTAGGATTTTTTATATAATAGACTTTATGAGGTAGGGACCATGGGTATATTTGTAGTTGTTGTTGTTAGGTGCCATCAAGTCGGTACTGACCCATAGCGACCATATGCACAGCAGAACAAAACACTGCCCGATCCTGGGCCAACCTCATCTAAAACCCATCCACCATGGGTGACCCTGCTGGTATTTAAAATACCAGTGGCATAGCTTTCAGAATCACAGCACCTCACAAGCCACCACAGTACGACAAACTGACAGATGAGTGGTGGATATTTGTAGTGGGGTGTTGCCAAATGGACGTTTTGTGGTACTTGACTGCAATTATTTAAATGAATTTATGATCCACAGTTTTGACTAGCCATGGTCTTGATGACCTCATTTCAAGCTGTTCTGAGAACCAGCACCACACCTATAGAGAAAGTCCCACTTTAATCTCTCTGCTGGTGTTCCCCCAGGCTTGTAACTCAGTTCTGCAGGCTCTGTGCCCCCTGACCCCCTGAGCTGTCAGGTTGGCTGAAAGTCTTTTCATAGAGAAATCACTGCAGTCTGGGAGTTGTGGAGAAAGGAGGCTGTGGCCTTGTGGCTTTGTCCTTTCTGCTTTTATAACAGCCAGCCCAGGTGCTTCATGTCCTTCTCTTGGTCCCCCTGCTCTTGCATTTCACTGCAACATCAGAATTGGGATGACTGACTGGCTTTTGTGATATTGAAATATATTCTTTTCAGTTATTATTTTCCTTTTTAGTGACAGGTGTCCATAAAGCCATTTTCCTATAATGCTAAAAAAGGTAATAAGATACTCTTGGCTTCTTAGCTCCCTTTTTGAATAGATATAATTTAATTTTAGATCAAAGCCAAGAAATAACTAGCCTACTATTTGAGAGGGGAAAAAAACGCCTGTACCTGCTGGTCTGTACCAGCAGGCGTCCCAGTGTCAGTTTAGTCATTGGATGACTAGGCTAATATCTGCTGAGTATTCATCAGACCTCTAAAGGGGGCTGTGTCTATCTTAGATGCAGACACTGAAAAAAATATCTGCCCTCAGCGATTTGCCCAAGGTCACTTGGGCAATCTTGGGTAAGGCTAAGGGCAGAATCCATGGATTTGGGATTACATTTTGTGTCTTTCCTTTCCCGCTGCCCTAAAAACTGAGTAATTGAGAAAACAGAAAATGGGCCTTGATTCAGCTAAAACATATGCTTCCTTTTATGTCTTAATTAAGATGATTAATAACAGGAAAAATGTGTCCTTTCAATCAGTATCACCCTGACAATGATGAAGCAGTCGTTGTCACTTTCGTTAAATCCCAGCACTTCCTGGCTTGGAGTCGAGTTCCATTTCTGCACACTTTCTCCCCAACTAAGGAGACCTAAGCTCTCAAGGACACTACCTCTCTCCAAAGACTCCAGTCTGAAAGGCTACATTTTCTGTGCATGGATTTCAGGCAAGAAATTCAAAGGCCACCTGTGAGGTGGGGAAATCACTTTCTAGGGAACCAGCAGATGTTTGCTTAAACAGATTTCACTGTAGGAAAGCCCTACTAATTTGGATCCTACTAATTTGGAGATGAAAGTGATTTACAGGCAGCATATGTGGTTCATATGGAGGAAGCTGTTCTGTTTTTTTTCCAGTGTAAATTTTTAAGGATCTTACAAATAAAGGTAATCTATGGTTTAAAATCTGCATTCAGGATATGAAGGATTAACCCTTGGTTAAGACTGATAGGATAGCTCTTGTGATAATATTACTTACTAAGATCTTACCTGGAGCCCTGGTGTGGCTCTGTGGGCTAATGTGTCAGACTGCAAAGTCATTTGAACTGTAAGATCGGTAGTTCAAGTTCACCAGCTGCTCCTTGGAAACACTATACAGGGTTGCAGTGGGTTGGAATCGACTTGACAGCACTTAACAACAACAACAAGATCTTACCTGCCTATAGTATATTACAGTGTTAACCAGTGTTCTAGCATGAATATTTCATAGCCAAGGCTTGAGACAGTTAAGCCTGTTTTACAGATGAATTTTAAGGCTCAGAAAGGATTAGTAAATTGTCCAAAGTTATGATACATGTCATGTTATTTTTATGGATTTTTAGCCCATTCTTTTTTTAATTGTCATAAAGGTAAATGAACACAACGTTTGCCAATTCAACATTTTTCAGGTGTGCAATTTAGAAGTCTTATCAATAAGGATTTTGTGTACCCGTCATTCACAATTGCTGCCACATTCCCATTACCATAACAGAAATTTTCTCTGCTTCTTCAGTGGTTTCTCTTTTTCTCTCCCCCCCACCCCCGCCCCTGGTAACCACTAATAAACTGTGGTCTTTATACACTTACTTATTTTCGTGATTTCATAAAAGTGAGATCATGCGATCTTTGTCCTTTTATGATTGACTTGAGCATAAGGTTTTCAAGGCTCGTCTGTGTTGGAGCATGTGTCAAGACTTTATCTTTATTTTTGACTGAGCAATATCGTATTGTGTGCATGTACCACATTTTGTGTATCTATTTATCCATTGATAGGTTGTTTTCACCTCTTAGCTAGTGTGAATAGTGCCGCTATGAACATTGGTATACACATGTCTGTTGCTGCTTTCAGGTTGCATGGTTATATATCTAGGAGTGGAATTGTTGGGTCACATGATAGTTTTATGTTTGACTTTTTGAGGAATTGTCAGATTGCTTTCTACCATGGCTATACTATTTTGCATTCCTACCAACAATAAATATTGTTAAGCAACCCTGTATAGAGTTTTCCAAGGAGAAGGTGGTGGATTTGAACTACTGAATTTATGGTTAGCAGTCCAGTGCTTATCCTACAGCTCCACACCAGGACTCCCAGCAATGGATATGGGTTCCCATTTCCCCACATCCTTGCCAACATTTGTTGTTTTCCATTTTTTTTTTTCAAACATATACCTTAGCTGTTCTAATGGGACTGAGGTACTATCTTACTAGTTTTGATTTGCATCCCCCTAATTGGTAAGGAGCTCTGATAGCATGTTTTGTTTTGTTAAGTGCCGTTGAGTCGGTTCCGACCCATAGCGACCCTGTACAGGGTTTCCGAGGGTGTAAATCTTTACGGGAGTAGAAAGCCTCATCTTTCTCCCGCGGAGCAGCTGGTAGTTTTGAACCGCTGACCTTAAGGTTCACAGCCCGATTCGTAACCACTACGCTACCAGAGCTCCTAGTGGTTACCAATCAGGCTGTGAACCTTAAGCTCAGCAGTTCTAAACTGCAGCGGCTCCCGGGAGAAAGATGAGGCTTTCTGCTCCAGTAAAGATTTACAGCCTCGGAAACCCTGTACAGGGTCGCTATGGGTCGGAACCAACTCAATGGCACTTAACTAAAACAACAAATTGGTAAGGTAGAGAGGGTCAGTGAAAAAGAGAAAGATCCCAGCGAAATGGATTGGCCAAGTGGCAGCATCGATGGACTCAAGCATGACAGCAGTAGTGAGATTGGCCCAGGATCGGTCAATGTTTCATTCTGCTGTGCATAATAAGGTCACTATGAGTCAGTACCGACTTGATGGCACCTAACAACAACAACAACAACAATGGTATAGCCGGAGTCCTGGTGTGGCGCTGTGGGCTAAGAGGAAGACCCCCAACGAGACGGATTGGCCAAGTGGCAGCATCGGTGGACTCAAGCATGGCAGCAGTAGTGAGGTTGGCCCAGGATCGGGCAGTGTTTCATTCTGCTGTGCATAAGGTCGTTATGAGTCGGTACCGACTCAATGGCACCTAAGAACAATAACAATGGTATAGACGGAGTCCTGGTGTGGCCCTGTGTGCATCAGACTGCAAAGTCATTTGAACTGCAAGGTTGGTGGTTCAAGCTCACCAGCTTCTCCTTGGAAACCCTATATAGGGTCGCTATGGGTAGTAATCGACTTGACGGCACTTAACAACAACAATGGTATAGCCAGGGACTCCTGGTGTGGCACTGTAGGATAAACACTGGACTGCAAACCACAAAGTTGGCAGTTCAACCCTATCAGCTGCTCCTTGGAAACCTTATAAAAGGTTGATATGAGTCAGAACTGACTTGACGTCACTTAATAACAACAGTGGTATAGCTGGTGTCCTGGTATGACATTGTAGGATAAGCACTGGATTGCAACTTAATGCAGATTTTAGGCCATAGATTACAAGGTTAGTGGTTCAAACCCACTAGCTTCACCTCGGAAACCCTATACAGAGTTGCTCTATGAGTCAGAACTGACCCGACAGCACTTAACAACAATAACAACGGTATCAGCACTGTACTGCTAACCACAAGTTTGGTAGTTCAAACCCACCATCCATTCCTTAGAAACTTTAGTTTGGTTGCTATGTGTCAGAACCGACTCAGTAGCACTTAACAACAATAATTTAGCTGGAGCACTGTAGGATAAGCATTAGACTGGTAACCGCAAGGTTGGCAGTTCAGACTCACCAGCTGATCTTGGAAACCCAATACAGAGTTTCTGTGAGTGAGTTCTGATTCAACAACATACAACAACAGAAATATCAATGGTATAGCCAAGGAACCATGGTGGGGTAGTGATTAAGTGCTTGGTGCTACTGATAGTTTGGCAGTTGGAACCCACATGCCCCTCTGTGAGAAAAAGATGTGGCATTCTGTTTTCTTAAAGATTAGGGCTTTGGAAACCCTATAGAGCAGTTCCACTGTATCCTATGGCGTCGCTGTGAGTAAGAATTGACCTGATGGCCACAGGTTTGGTTTTGGTAATGATAATAGCCCACTTCTAGATTGAAGGGTTTGAAGCAGATTGTAAAAAATGATTAAAGCTGGGATGAGAACCTGGTCTCTAGGTTGCCTAACTCAGCACTTTGCTCTTGCCCACACCACTGAAGTGTTAAAAAACAGAAATGTCAGTTTGAGAACTAAGGTGCACCTGACCCAATCTGTGATATTTGCAGTTGCTTTATGTGCATGTAAAAGTTCGACAGTGAATAAGGTAGACTGTAGAACAATCGATGTATTTGAATTATGGTGTTGGAGAAGAATATTAAAAGTACCATAGACTGCCAGAAAAACAAACAAAACTGGGTTGGAGGAAGTATGGCCAGAATGCTACTTAGAAGCCAGAATGGCAAGGGAGATTTCATCTCTCATGTTTTGGACGTGTTATCAAGAGGGACCTGTCCCTGGAAAAGGACATCATGTTTGGTAAAGTGGAGGGGCAACAAAAAATAGGAAGACCTGCAATGACATGGATTGATACCGTGGCAGCAATAATGGCCTCAAATGTACCAATTGTGATGGTAGTACAAGACCAGGCAGTGTTTTGTTCTGTTTTGCATAAGGTCACTATGAGCCAGAACCAACTCAATGACACAACAACAGCATCACTGGATAGTGTGTGGGGAGGTCTGTGGAAAGCATACACTGGCTTTTACCAAATTCCAGTTTCATTTATATGATCACATTAACTCAAGCTTTTCAGTCAGTCATACCAGTTCCTTCTATTATATTCTTTTTATTTTCTTCCACAATCTATCTTGAACAGAAAGGAACTTTAGAAGTGTGGAGGGGAAACTGAATTGAGCTCATTAACACGTGGGTTGTAATTATGAGCAAATGTATTCATTACAGCATTTCAGCTGTTCAAATGACATAGACACGGCTAATACCAAGCATAAAGAAACAATTATCCTCAAAGTATAAATACAGATCTTAATCACATGGTTCCGTTAATAAGAGCGGTATTTTTTTGCTTGAAGTTTGAATTATGTTTGAATCATAAGTATGGCCTAGGTATTTGGTCCAGTCACATGGTACACCAAGCCATATTGCAATGTTTAAGCCACCTGTTGGATTTCATATCAATAATTTGATATTAGCAGTTTATTCATATTAAAAAATGACTTTGAGAGAAAATGGTATGTAGTTGAGCAGTCTTGCAGTGCTGCCTGCAAACTCCTAGTGTTCAGAGAGAGAAATGAATGGTAGAGATGATCTATGTAAAGTATAGAAAGGGAGTGACAAGAGTTGAGGTAGAGGGGGCCCAATCATAAAGGGTTTTAAACTTATCCTGTGGGTGATAGAAAGCCTGTGAAAAGTTCCTATTTTAGACAGATCCTTTGATGGCCCTCCATACTGGAGTAGAGTGAGTCAAGTTTGGAAATAAGAAACCTGTCAGAAATTAACTTTAGAAATATGGAGGGGGAAAGTGAATTGAGCTCAGGTTTCGGTCAGTGGTCAGATGAATGGTAGGAGACTGACTGAAAAATATCCAGGAGGTAAAGTTCACATAAATGGTGTTCAAACACAGGAATGATTGTGAGGATGGTGTAGGACTGAGCAGTGTTTTGTTCTGTTGTACAAGGAGTTGCTATGAGTTGGACTCAACTCACTGGCACCTAATAACAGCAACATGTCCTTTTACAGATTGCATTATTCTTTAGTTCGTCATTATGAGATTTATCCATGTTATATGTAAATGTTCATTTTTAACTGTTGTATGTAGTTTCGTTCTGCTGTGCATAAGGTCGCTATGGATTGGTACCGACTTGATGGCACCTAACAACAACAACATGTAGTTGTCAACTACCATCAAGTCGGTTCCAACTCATAGCGACTCTATAGTGTTTCCAAGGTGTGAGTAGTGGGTTTGAACTGTCAGCCTTGTGGATAGTAGTTCAGTGCCGATCCTACAGCACCACATCAGGACTAGCCTCCTAATGATTAAAGTCAGTTGTTTTATGGAGTGGCGTGACTGCAGCATCTCCTTGCAGATACTAGACCTGCAAGGTGGCTTTTTTTTTTAATGAAAAGATATTCAATGTTACCACTAATCAGAAAGAAGAAAAATTAAAACAGTAAGGTAACATTTCAGACCACAAGATTGCCAGGGATCCCCATAGCATTGGAACTCCTTCACTCTCTGGGCAGTGTGACCCAGCATAACCTTTTTAGAGTGATTGGTGTGGTAAGGACTGGTCAAGTTAGGAGACAGCCCTCCCCCCTGCTCCATCCCAGAAGTTTCATTTCTAGGTGGTTTCTCCAGAGGAGCTGTTTTCACTGAAAACTGTCAGAGCAGCTAGAACCCTCATTCTTTTTAACTGTTGAGCAGTGTTTCATAGAATGGAAGGACTATAGATGACTGAAACGTTTTGTTATTGGTGGATATTAGATTTCTTTTTTTCCTATTATTTAGACAGATGCAGTGAACATTCTTATATATGCCTCTTTTGGCACACATGAACAATACAGGTGTGTACTGTATAATGTCCGTGTAGGCAAGGTCCAACTGTATAGTTTATGGGGTGTGGAGGAGGGGCTTGTGTGGAAGGGTGCCAGGAAGCAGGGCTGGCATCAAGTTTGCAGGGCAACTGTCAAGCCCCCAAGTAATGGCTGCCTTTAGCAGGTTCCCTGCCTCTAGCCACATTGCAGGTCAGTGTCTGCGAGGAGATGCTGCAGTCACGCCACTCCATCCCTTGGGGTGACTGATTCTGACCAGGCTCCCAGGGGCTACTTAGAGCATCTGGTACCCAGAGGCAGCCAACTGCAGGTACAAGTTTACAAACCCTGAGACTGGATGCTAATGGGAAACTGGAGCAGCTTGCATGCGGGGTTATGATATGCATGTATCAAATATGTACAAAATAGAATGTGTTCACACAGCATACTATTTTGCAGATGGACACAGAATATATTGTGGACATTAAGCAATGCATACTGTGTATGGTAGATAACAAGACAGTATAACTGGGTCAAAGGATAAAAACATTTAATATTTAAATAATGCTAAGTGTAAAAACTGCACACAAAGGCCAGATATTATATGTTTCCATTCACATGAGGTGCCCAGAATAGGCAAATCCATAGAGACTGGAAGATTAGTGGTTTGCCTGGGCTGGGAAGAAGAGTTGGAGAGTGATTGCTAATGGGTAGGCGGTTTAGTTTGGGAATGGTGAAAAGTTCTGGAATTAGATAGTGGTGATGTGTACACAGCATTGTGACTGTGCTTAAACCCATGAAATCTGTACTTTAAAATGGTAACTTTTTAAATTTTTTTATTTTTATTTTTGTGATTTTTATTATGTCAAAGGGAAAAAACTTTTCGTTATATGAGAATTCATTTTTATGGGGGGTTTTTTGTTGTTTTTTTTATGTTGTATTGTGAATTATGTGATAGTTTACATGGGAGACCATTAGTTTTACATTCATCCTATCGTATATATCGTTTTATTGCTATGGTTACAATCCCTCCATGCATCATCTACCAACCAAAGGGTTTACACTACAAGCCTGCACCCCGGTCATCAGCACACAGCCCCTCTCCTTCTCTGTGTCTGAAGTCCCCAACAGCTCCATTCCATGTCATCATCTCTGCCTCCATCTCAGGCTTCTCTGGGTAGGTTCCTGCTCGCCGCTCTTCTCCCTTCATGGTCCCAGGGACCTCTGCTCCTAGGCTGAAAAGTTAATCACTCCCCTCCTGGCTACAAAATGTCTACCTTTACAATTCCAACCCTCACAAGCAGTCCTGATAACAATTATTCATTATTGTATCACAAGAGACCCGTCTGCATTTCATTTCATCAGCCCTGCCTAGACAGATTGAATACCTTCCTCCAGGCCCTCTGGATCTAGGTTCCCTCTTGAAAGCTTGTAAGCTAGTCAATTCTTGCCTTTGCAGCACCCCCATTTTGGGTAGCCAATGTCCAAGTTGCCCATCCCTGTCTACTCTGTGTGTGGAGGGGGTGGGAGTGATCCTTGCTGTAAGGATCTGTTCCCTCTTTTGAGCTACTGCATCCATAAGTATAGGTCAAATTCATCAAATTGTATCAGATTGCTCTTTTTTTCCACTTCTTTCTTCTTCTGGTTGAGCTTTGATCATCCAGTCATTGAAGCCAGGTCAAGTGGGTATTAATCTGCAAGTGTGGGTGTTCTTGTGCATATGCCCTCTCTTCTTATCAGCTGGATGCTTCACTCTCCACTGTAGTCCTCCACTGACTCTGGGCCCAAGAGTCCCCAGGTCTTGCCACACTGCTGGCCAACCAGGTCTTAACCCGGTTCATTGCTGTTTTTCCATCACTTCCCCTTATCGGTGACGAGCATGGTCAAAAATGGTAACTTTTAAGTTATGTGAACTTTATCTCAATAAAAGTTTTTTTAAAAAAGTCAAATTGCCCTTCAAAAGTATTCTAATTTAATTTTTCAACAATAGTGCCTGGGGAAAAACCATTTGCCACATTCTTACCAGTGGCAATATATCAGTCTTTTAATATTTGCTAATCTGATAGAAAAAAGAGACTTTAAAAAATTGTACTCCATTGCTGTTGGGGCTGAGCAGTTTATTGGCCATTTGTTTCTTGTTCCCTGTGTATTAACCTTATCCACCTGTCCGTGTTTGTATTGTATCGCTTATCTTTTCTCATTGTTTCTCATTGATTTGTGCTTGTTTTGAAAAAGAAAAAGACTTGTCAGTCCTTTTCTTTTTGTGTTTTTTTTAAGTGACTTTTAGAACAGCTTCACCAAACCCCTTATTCTACACATGCTCTCTATTTTGTTTCATTTGTGTGTGTGACTGGTGTATGGTTGTTGTTGTTAAGTGCCATCAAGTCAGTTCCAACCCATAGCAACCCTGTGTAGTGTTTCCAGGGAGTAGCTGGTGAGCTTGAACCGCAGACCTGTGGTTCAAACCAGACATGATTTAATATCCTCAAGCCTCTGTTTAACCTACAAATTGGCTCTGAAAATCCTTTAAAAATCCTAAAAACTCCCTTCTTGATGTTACATTATATATCAGGGGTAGATCCAGGTTTTTTGAGGTCTAAAGTTTATATACTTTGGGAAGCTCTCTTTAGTGCAAGAATACCAAATTATGAATATAAAATTAGTTGCAGGCTTATGCAGGTGCTGAGACCTGAAATCCAAGCTTCTTTAGCTTTATGATAAATTCACTGCTGGTTATATCATTAGACTGCAGCTCTTATATGAAAGGATTGGGGGAGCTGCCATCTTCATCTATGGAATGGTATGGCTTTCTTTTATACTCACCAAACTGCCACAATTTAAGGGCTTTTTTTCCCTTTGTTTTTTTAAAGAGACATTTAAGACGACATACAGATCAAGGTAGCTTTAATGTTGTGAGGGGAGTTAGTCCAGTGGAGAAGTTCTTTCAGCAGGATCCCTGCCACCTCTGCATCTCTCAGATATTATGTTGTTTGATCAATGGAGTAGCTGGGAGCTTGGTATAATAATGAGGGAAGTTAATCTTGCAAGTGTTTGGAACCTGAATTTACAACACTGACTTTGCATATCTGCTTACTTTGCATTAGTTTGGTCAGCTCTGTTGAATGGTTGCAAATGCAGTTAACATGACTTTCTGTAGCTCCCGACCTGTTCAGAAATCTGAGAGGCAAACAGCAGTCAGTATCTTTGAATAATGCAGAGGGTAACAACACAGTAAGAAAATCTTACACTAATTACTGTACCTGGGTGTCTTACTTTATCCTCAGCACCCCTGTTAGGCAGAATCCCACTGTACAGATGAGAAAGTTAAGGGTTAGAGAGAAGGTACCTTACTCAAAGCCTCAAGGTCAAACTCCATATCCCTGGCCTCAGTGTATCCTCTCATTTGACAGATAAGAAGACACACTCAGAGGAGTGGCACAGCCGCAGTTTTCTCTTTTAAAATCAGGTTGTATTGAGTGCTTATGTGTCAAGCATAGTTTTAAAAACTTTACGGATATTGTTGTTGTTATTGTTAAGTGCTATCCAGTCGGTTCCGACTCAAAGCAGCCCTATATAGGGTCTCTGAGGAGCAACTGGTAGGTTTGAACTGCCAACCTTGCAGTTAGCAGTCTACTTGTCCTACAGTGCCACACCGGGACTCAAAAGCAGGGGTGGCCATACTGCTACAAGGTATTATTGTTATGTGTCATCAAGTTGATTTGACTCAAAATGATCCTGTATAGGGTTTCTGAGGCACAGGCTCGTGGGCTCAAACTACTGACCTGTCACGGTTACCAGCCCAACATGTAACCTACTATGCCACCAGGGCTCTGCCTGGGTATTTTACTTCTGCTCAGCACTCATATGAGGCAGACCTGTGGAAATTAGTCCATTTATTCCTTTAAGAGTTCTATAAACTAAGCTCTGTTATTATCCCCATTTAATATGTGAGAAAACTGAGAAGCAGAAATTTCCAGGACTGTGAGTTGGGCTGCCAACCTCAAGGTCAGCAGTTTGAAACTACCAGCGGTTCCGCGGGAGAAAGATGAGGCGTTCTGCTCCTGTAAAGATCTACTGCCTCGGAAACCCTGTACAGGGTCACTGTAAGTCGGAACCAACTCCACAGTACTTAACAACAACAACACATAGTTAATAACTGAAAGATCTGGGGTTGAATCTCCTGCGGCCAGCACCTGGCCCACAATCTATAGCTGTTTCCTGAGAGTGCAGTGAAAGCTCACAGAGTCACTAGCTTGTCAGCCTCTCAGGACCTCTCAGAGACTAAGAGAGACCGGATGTTCCCCATTTCTTAAATGAAGGAAAAAAGCCTAGATGGTGTCACACAGTGGCTTATTTATTTATTGTGAATTGAGTGAAAGTTAACAGAAAAGATTGCCAGCTTTACTTTAATTTCAACAAAATGCAGTTGTTTTTTCATCTCTATGATTATATCCCTTCTTGTTATAAGTTATCTTGCTTCCTCCTGTGACTTCCCTTTTACATCTTATTTTTCATAAATGAACAAAGTAAAAATATTTGATGTACACATACAAAACAAAAATATATATTCATTTAAGGTCCAAAGCAAGGCAGCCTCCTGCCCACAGGCACACAGCCTTTCTCTGTCTATGGGCCTGGAGTCCTCAGCTGCTCTGTCTCTCTGTGCCCTTGCCTCTGCCGGCTCTACTATTGCCGCTTTTCTGGGTAGGATCTCACACTTCATTCATGTTCCTCCTTCTTGATGGTCCTGGGGTCATCTGTTCCTGAAATGGAAGATTAATTACTCCCCACTCTTAGTTATACACGTTCTACAATTACAGTTGTGACCATCATGATTAACCTTGCTAAGAGTTACTCACAGGTGAATAATAAAATCCTATCACCATCATCCCTCATCCCCTTTCACCAGATGCTTCTGGAAAAGAGGAAAACTATTCAGTGGGGATTCTACCTTACCCCTCTCATTCTGAAACTTAAGTACACTCATGAAAGTTTGGAAGCCAGCCACTTCCTGCCTTTATAGCCCCTCATTTTTGATAGCTAGTGTCAAAATTGCCCATGGTGCTGTGGGTTAATGCACCATACTGCAAAGTCAGTTTGAATCTCAAGGTCATTGGTTCAAGCTCACCAGCTGCTCCTCGGAAACCCTATACAGGGTCACTATGCATTGGAACGAACTTGATGTCATTTAACAACAACAGCATTCAACCCACACTGTGGCATATTTTTAAAAAATTAGATTTGTCAAATGAATTTCTGTAACACACACAATGCAATGTGATTCTTCTGTTCCCAAGATAATTGTAGGAGGTTCATGAGAAATATGAAATCTTGGACGTTTTACACTTAGGGTGGTGTTGTGGTAATGGGCAGAATTTAAAGTTGGTGGTGAGCTTCTCCTTCTAATCCTAAGAGTGTCTATCTGTATAGCCTGGTGTACAAATTCCTTTGGCGAACAACACACCAGGAAATCTAACAGGAGTGAGAGGGCAGGGCAGCCTCCTAGCAGATAGAGTGCACTGCTTTAGCATCTGACCTTTCTTTCCCTTTTCCCAATGTTAACAACTAACAGGATAAATGTTTGTAGTAAATTATTCGGAAATACTGAGCTTTGCTGTTTTTAGCAAAAAGAAAAGCCACTGATGAATTATACATGTAAAAATTGTTGAATTGGCAAGTTTTGTTAAATTAATTTTCCCCACAATTAAAAAAACAAAAGAAAAGAAAAGCCACTGGATGATTAGTAAGAGACACACTTTAATTCTCTGTTGTACTGTGCATTTTATGGGTAGTTTGTTTTAAAAATTACTTTCATTTTTTATTAGTTCCTGGTCAGACTTAAAAGTTTTCTAAGAAATAAAGGAGTTTTTTGTTTTGTTTTTTACATGGGAGAACTTTAGTTTTACATTCATTCCATCGTATATCATCTCACTACTATGGTTCCAATCCCCTCCATGCATCATCAACCACCCAAAGGGTATATCCCAGAAACCCGCCCCCTACACTTCCCCCTCCTCCCCCCAATTTTTGGCCCACAGTCCCTTTCCCTCTCTGGGTTCAAAGTCCCCAGTCGCTTCATCAGTCCACGTTATCATCTCTGTCTCTATCTCAGGCATCTCTGTTTCTCTGGGTAGGGTCCTGCTCTCGGCTCTTCTCCGTTGATGGTCCCAGAGGCCTCCACTCCTATCCTTTGTATGTGACCCCTCTGTTTTCTCTTGCTGCTTTCAGGAGCATCTCCTTGTCTTTGAGTTTGGAGAGCTTGACTATGATATGTCTTGGTGATTTTCTTTTGGGGTCCACCCTTCCTGGACTTCGTTGAGTGTCTTGTATGCTTATTTTTTCGCTGTTGAGGATGTTAGAGAAATTTTCTTCTAGTAGTTCTTCGACTATTTCCTCTGTGGACTTGCGTGACTCATTTTGTTCTGGAATGCCAATAATTCTTAGGTTATTCCTCTTCATGTTGTCCAACATGAATCTTAGACCTTCCTCTGAATTTTTACCCTTTTTTGGGTTTGTTCTTCTAGCTTAGTGGTATTGAGATACTTGTCTTCCAGCTCACTGATTCTTCCTTCCATCTCATGTATTCTATTCCTCTGCCCCTTCAAAGAGTTTTCTATTTCTGCCATTTTGTTGTTGATTATTTGGACCTCTTTCTGTAGGTTTTGGAGTGTTACCAATGCTGTTCTGTCTTGTTTGATTGTTCCTGTAGTGCTTTTCTGACTTCTTCCTTATTTTTCTCAACTCCATTGTAAAATGTTTTGAAACATTTTATAATCATTTTTCTGAATTCTTTCTCAGGCATTTCCAGGGCCTGCCCGCCTCCTAGAATGGAGTCCAGGTCTACTTCTAGGTCATTTGTCTCAGGTATTTTATCTTTTTTCTAGACATGTGCTGATATGGTCATCTGTTTTTGCTTCTTAGACATGTTTAATGTTTATCTGTGGCCCTTATGCTTAAATGAGTATGTATTTTGGTTCTTCTTTATGCTTTCTGATTGCTTCCAGGAAGATGTGCTCAGGGTGTGGTCTTCCCTTTTCCCTCTTCTTATTGCTTAACTCAGAGTAACTTTCACAGGTGTTGCCTGCTTCCCTGGTATATGACAGCTGGTATTGGTTCTTGCCTGGGTTTTAGTATTTTATAAGGTGTGATTGCAGCTTGGCTTTTTGGCAGTGGTTGCTGACTATTCTCGTGTAATATAGGGGGACAAAGAGTCCTCCAAAAGCAGAAGGGAGGCGTGTAGCAGCCAAACAACAGCAGTTGGGTAAAAAACAAAAACGAAATCAAAAGCAAGAACAAAAAAATGGGAGAAGGAGGAAAAATGGAAAAAAAGAAGAAAAAAAAAAAAAAAAAAAATTATATATATATATATATAAAATAAAACCAGAAGAAAATAATGCAGCACCAGCGAAAACAAGACTAAATATAACAGTCTTTCATCACAAAAAAAGGGAGAGTGGGGTGGAGAAGAAAAAGAGGAAGAAGAAAGAAAAAAGAAGAAAAAAAAAATCTGTAGCTTAATATAAGTATTTCTTTAATGTCCTAACTCTCTTTCAGTCACCTCTGCCCTCCTCTCCCTACTGTTAGGTGCTGTCGAGTCAATTCCAACCCGTAGCGACCCTGTATAGGGGCTCCGAGGAGCGGCTGGTGAGCCCGAACCACCGACCCTGCAGTTCAAAAGACTTTGCAGTGTGGCACCTCAACCCATAGTGCTATGCTGGGACTCCTCTCAAACCAGTGAAAAAAAAGCAAACCAAATAGGACACATATCCGTGTCTCCCGTATAGGGTTTCCGCGGACCAGCTGGTTAGCTTGAACCACTGACCTTGCAGTTCAAAAGGCTTTACAGTGGCGCTTTAACCCACAGCACTCTGCCGGGACACCTCTCAAACCAGCGAAATAAAAAGCTAACCAAGTAGAATGCACACCCGCGTCTCTCGTATAGGGTTTCCAAGGAGCGGCTGGTGAGCTTGAACCACCGACCTTGCAGTTCAAAAGGCTTTTACAGTGGCACCTTAACCCGCCGCGCTACGCCAGGAAGCCTCACAAACTAGTGAGAAAAAGCAGACCAAATAGTAAGCACATCTGCGTCTCCCGTATAGGGTTACCGAGGGGCAGCAGGTGAGCTTGAACCACCACCGACCTTGCAGTTCAAAAGGCTTTACAGTGGCACCTTAACCTGCCGCACTGCGCTGGAACACCTCTCCAACCAGTGAGAGAAAGCCGACCAAATAGAACGCACATCTGCGTCTCCCGTATAGGGTTTCCGAGGAGCGGCTGGTGAGCTTGAACTGCCGACCTTGCAGTTCAAAAGGCTTTACAATGGCACCCTAACACGCCGCGCTATGCCGGGAAGCCTCTCAAACCAGTGAGTAAATGCTGACCAAATAGTAAGCACATCCTCATCTCCCGTATAGGGTTTCCAAGGAGCGGCTGGTGAGCTTGAACCACCGACCTTGCAGTTCAAAAGAATTGGTGGCGCGGCGCCTTAACCCACAGTGCTATGCCAGGACCCCTCTCAACCTAGTGCAAAAAGGCCGACCAAATCCACGTCTCAGCTTGGGCTGAGTGTGTGTGAGTTCCTGGCAGAGGAAACTGCCAGCAGTAAGGGTGGGTCGTGGCCACTAGGCTAAGCCCCTACCTCTATTCACCCAAATGTAGGTGGGCAAACTGTGAGCACACCTATTACCCTACACCAAAGAAAAAAATAAAATCGGAACCACACAAAATTGGCAGAGTATACTGTGCACCTTTTTTTTATCTTTATTTTCCACCGTGCCTCCACCATGTCTCTGCAGCTCCTATCTCGTCCTGCCGCCTCAGGAGTATTTTTATATCAGAAACAAATTTTCAAAATAATTGTCCCTCCCCACCCCCCACGAAGAAATTAAAATCTGACTTTAGGGAAATTGGTTAACCTTTTACTCATGTCTGTACAATTGAACGACAGTATTGACATCAGATTTTTCTAAAGTACTTTTCAGAGCTATGAGTGAAAGATACTAAAAATATTGCCTATATTATTCCCAGTCCTCAACTAGCCATCCGTTCCAATTACCAGCTGCTTAGAAGCATTGGTATCGTGAGTAAAATGCTTATCACACACCGCTAATCACAACTTTCACAATTGTGTTTTGTTGTTTCTTTTCAAAAGCTAAATGTTGTGGTAGGACTGCTTTCTTTGAGGGTTAGAAAACCCGGCCACATTTCTAAACAAATGTCACATTCTTATTAGTGCATCACCCATCCATCCTCTATGGGATTATGCAGCTCTGTTCATAGATATAATCAGCTTTGTATTTTCATTCAAGGATAACAAACTAGCGAGGTTGAAATCTTGACTTGTCATCAGAATTGATTTGCTCCTGGAGCTGGGAGGCAGTGAGGAATCAGGCCCTGTTCAGAAAAGGCAGTTAGAGAATCTCAATTGCCTGCTCTTCCTTTCTTTTCCCTCTAGTATGGTGACTATGACCCCTCTGTTCACAAGCGGGGATTTTTGGCCCAGGAGGAATTGCTTCCAAAAAGGGTAAGATAATCAAATTGGGGTGTGCTTCGGCCTATTTGGGAAGACATAACAGCTATATGGTGTAAAAGAAAGTTAACAGAAAGATTTGAAAGAATAGTGAAAGTACATGGTAATACAAATATTTTGTATGAATTCCTGACTAAAGAATATGTATGTAGTTTTTGTTAAGAATGGGGTTTCCAGGACTGCAGGAATAGCCCAACCTGCAAATGTCCCCTTCTGTGGTGTTTCCCTTAGAGGTGGATGAGCGTCATTGACTCTCAGGGAGGGGTGTGCAGCAATTTGTG
Source organism: Chrysochloris asiatica (assembly GCF_000296735.1). NCBI lineage: Eukaryota > Metazoa > Chordata > Mammalia > Afrosoricida > Chrysochloridae > Chrysochloris > Chrysochloris asiatica. The sequence continues at coordinate 6,240,680 of NW_006408646.1, forward strand.
TTGAGAGGAATTGAGCTGTTTGCAGCTACTCAGTGTGGATAGATAAGATGAGATAGGAGTGGGCATGTTGTTGTTGTTATGTGCCATCTAGTCGGTTCCGACCCATAGCGACCCTGTATAGGGTTTCCGAGGGTGTAAATCTTTACGGGAGTAGAAAGCCTCATCTTTCTCCCGCGGAGCAGCTGGTAGTTTCGAACCGCTGACCTTAAGGTTCGCAGCCCGATTCGTAACCACTACGCTACCAGAGCTCCTTAGGAGTGGGCATAGTGGGTTTTAATTCTCAGCGTTGTTCACCAGCTGTGGATGCAGACCCTCCCTCCCTTTTGCTGCTTCTGATTTTATAGCTCCACTCATCTGTCACTAGGTAATAAAGCCTGCTCCTCACTTTTCACCAACTTTACCTGTTCATTGGATGGCTTCTGTGAAAGCAGCACACACAGCCTGGCCCTGGTGGCCCAGGGAGAGTTAGCCTGGCCCCTGACTGAGCTCCTCCATTAGAGACAGTCACTAGGGTGCACAACCCAGGAAGGAAAGGGGTGTGCCAAACAAGGGATACCCAAGACTTGAGCAGCAGCGCAGCTCTTCAACTTGTTTTTCCAACAATTGGTGCTTGTTTACACGCCCACCTCTGCCAATGACGCTCTCTCTCTGTGGGGCTTCTTAAAAATAGCTGTGCTGTTTTGTAAAAATGATACATAATCATAAAAATGTCAAACAAGACCCAAACTTTCCTTGTGTGTGGGTTTTGTATTTTGCTCTGCTTTTCGGTAGGTAATAAATCTGTATCAGATGACTCCGGAAATGTGGGAGGAGAGAATTACTGCATGGTACGCGGAGCACCGAGGCCGGGCCAGGTGAGCTGCTTCTGTTTGTTTTACATTTCTTAACGGATTCTTTTCTTTCTTCCTTCCTTCCTATCTACCTACCTACCTACCTACAAAAGTAGAACACACTTTTGAACAAAGTTTAGTACCAAGCCAAAAAGTACACCCATTGTCATTGAGTCAATTCTGACTCACAGCAACACTAGATAGGGTTTCTGTGACTGTAAGTCTTTACAGAAGCAGGCTGCCTCATCTTTCTTCCATGGAGCAGTGTGTGGGTTTGAACTGTCAGCCTTTTAGCTAGCAGTCTAACGCTTAACTCAGTATACCACCAGCGCTCCCTAAATTGCTGTACAGAAATCACTAACAGAAAAAAGGAGAGTCTGGAGTGACACAGGCCTTTTGTTTATTACTGTGCCCTTCTAGTAGTTGGAGTGTTTAGTATGCATGTGCATACATGCATAATTAGTCTTACTGTCAGGATAGATAGACCTACTGCATTTGTGGGTAATTTCATTTGGTTTTAAGAATTCTATTGTGTATATAACTTCCTTTGGGCACCTATTTTTCAGTTGATGGCATTTTTTTTTTTTTTTTTTCAAATACAAAGCTCTGCTGTATAGAGTCTTGGATAGCGTTATATGGTCTGAGTAATTCTGAGGGTAGGTTCTTTAGAAGAAGAGCTGCCAGACTTTGCATTTTGACAGGGGCCCCCAACAAATTGCCCTCCCAGCAAACTATGCCTGTGTCTGTGCCCATGCATGGTGTTTACAAGTGTGTCCTTCCCCTCCCCATCTCTTCCTGACACTTGTTTCTGTCATCTCAAAACTCACGTTTATTGTTTGAATGAACATTTGAATGATCACTTTGGGAGTTGGATATCTTTTCGTTAGCCTTTAAAAATGCTTTTTTTTTTTTTTTTTAATGCTTTTTTAAAAACTCTTCTTTAAATCCACTTCCTATCACATTGGTTGTTGAGTTGTTTGTTTTTTCAACTTTAAAAAAAGGGAATTATTCACAACTGAAAAGTGGTCAAATACTAAGTTTAATACTGGATGAGTTGTCACAAAGTGAAAGCATCTGTCAGCACCAAGTGAAGAAATAGAACACAGCTCCCTCCCCCACCCCTCCCAATCAACCCACTTTCTTTCTCCCCAAAGGTAACCACTCTCCTGATTGCTGACTTCATTACAGTGGTGGTGGTGATGGTGTGCCGTGGGGTCTCATAGCAACCCTATATAAGGTTTCCAAGGCTGTAAATCTTATGGGAGCAGAAAGCCTCATCTTTCTCCCGTAGAACGACTGGTAGTTTCAAACTGCAGACCTTGAGGTTAGCAGCCCGACTCGTAACTATTATGCTACCAGAGCTCCTGACTACATTATAGTTGTTGTTGTTGTTAAGTACCTTCGAGTCAATTCCGACCCATAGCTACCCTATATAGGGTTTCTGAGGAGCAGCTGGTGAGTTACCTATTTTAAGTTTTGTATAAATGGAATCAGATAGTGTCTATATTTTTGTGTCTGTTTTTTGAGCATATCTGTGGCACAAGACCTCTTTAAAGTGTTGATGAGCAAAGATGTCAGTTTGAGGATTAAGGTGCACCTGACCGTGGTATTTTCAATAACCTCATATGCATGCGAAAGTTGGACAGTGAATAAGGAAGACCATAGAAGAATTGATGCATTTGAGTTATGGTGTTGGAGGAAAATATTGAAAGTACCATGGAGTGCCAAAAGAACAAACAAATCTGTTTTGGAAGAAGTACAGCCAGAGTGCTCCCTGGAAGCCAGGATGGCCAGACTTTGTCTCTCATACTTCAGACATATTGTCAGGAGGGACCAGATACTGGAGAAGTATATCATGTTTGATAAGGTGGAGGGTCAGAGAAAAAGAGAAAGATGCCCAATGAGATGGATTGGCACAGTGGCAGCATCAATAAATGGGCCCAAATACAGCAATGATTGTGAGGTTGGTGCAGGACTGGGCAGTGTTTTGTTCTATTGTGCATTTAGTCAGTACCAACTAAATGGTATCTAACAAAAACAACATTTTTGTGTCTCACTTCTTTTACCCATCACATTGTGACACTTACACTTTGTCATGTAGCAGTAGCTTTCTTTCCCATTTTCAGTGCTATGTACACTTCACAAATAATCTATTATTGAACTATTAATATGCCACACATTATTTATCTGTTCTACAATTGATGGATATGTAGGTTGGCAGCTCGTCTCCTGATTTTTGTTATAACAAGTGATGTCAAACAGTTTTCCAGAGTGATTGCGTACTGATTTACATGAAAAGTGTGTATGACTTTAGTTGCTCCACCTGCCTGCCAACATTTGGTGTTATCACAGGTTGAATTTTTAAATTCACTTGAAAGCATTTTTTAATCAGGAGGAGAGGAAAAAGGACAAGGTCATAGGGAGTCTTTAGTTTAAGTATTTTAATTTTGTATCAATTTGGGAGTTTATTGCAAGCCATTGTATCTTCAGGACCTTACTTTAAATTTGCCTTGTAACTTGAAGTAGTCAGCCTAGCTTGAGTTTTACAGCGCAGATCTCTTGTTCTAACTGCCAACAATACCCAAAGAAATAAAATCATTGCCAAAACCTTCTAGTTGAAGAAAGTACAAGTAAGATGAAGTAGCAGGTTAAACCCAATGTAAGCATCCAGGTACATCTGAGGGGAGAAGATAATATGCCACGTGCTCTTCTTGAATGACTTAACATGGGTGTCATTATTTACCAAGGGCAAAGTCTGAAATTGAAGCCAGAAGACACTGAATTGAATCTGTTTTCTTGGTTTTATGGGGATGGAAAGTACGGCCTGACCTTGACATGTTTAATTGACTCGGCACTAGGAAGAGCTTGGCTGGTGTCCTCTCTGGCTTGTATCTGCTACCAGGAACAAGATTCCAGCGGAAGAGCAGGTCACAAAGGCCTGCACGACATGTGTCACTCCTACCTTCTCTCTTAGCTCCAGTGATGACATTGTCTTTCCTTCTTGCAGGGATGAAGCAGAAATGGAATATTTGAAGATTGCCCAGGACCTGGAGATGTATGGTGTGAACTACTTTGCAATCCGGGTGTGTTGAAGTCTCTCTCAGTCCCTGTGTAGTAAACAGACTGAATTAGGGGCAGGCTGCTAAAGCAGTTGCTGCTTTATTCCAGCACAAATGGTGCAGGCGAATCTTTTACAGCTCAGTGGTGAAGTGGAAAAGAGGAAGGGGAAAGAGGTCTCACAGCCTCATTTTCTATTTTTGGACTTCAATTAGATCATAGGTAATTAAGTGTCAGTTGAGCCTTGAGGGACTGGGGCCTGGTTCTGTGCTCGGCACAAACCTGTTGGCATGCTCCAAGTGTAACATTCGGTTATTTCTGGCTCTGTGAGATCTCAGCCCACAGGGAGCACTTGTAAATGCTTTCTTTTCCCGGAGAGTAAGGCTGCTTTTATAGATTACTGATTTGTTTGGGTGGGGATTCTTGTTCTCACTGTGAGACTAATTGGTTTTCCATCCAGACCATTAATAGTCGACAGTCCTCTGAGAACCCACTGTGCCTGCACCCAGAGATGTTTGGTCCCTGAGCCTCTAGCACATCTTTCTACCCTGGGTCAGCTACTGAATGCAGCATTGTGTGGGCAGCTTCGCCTAAAGGAGTATATGTGATTTGCTCAAGTATTTCATCTCTGGTTCCAAACTGTGGGTAAACAGACTTTAAACAATTATCTTCAGTGGTCTGCCTTCATTATGATAGTTACTGCTTGCTTTCCATGTTTGAATTCCTATAAATTTAGTATAAAATCTGGATAAATTGAAACATATTTAAAATTATTTGCTTTGTAAATAATAGATTTTTTTATATGCTGTGTGGGTGAGTCAAAAATTATCTGCACTCTGGCTGTAGAATTTAATCAACTTTTAGAAAAGATAAATACATCATTTTTCAATAGAATCTCCTTGCTTTGCAATATACTTTGTCCATCTGTCAACAAGCTTTTATAGTCCCTTATTATTAAAAAAAAAAAAAAAAGTTTTAGGCTGGGCTGCAAGCCACAAATGCACCACTGTCTTCACTTTTTCATCAGAGGTGAATATTGGTCCTCAAAGCACTGCTTTCAGGGGACCAAACAGGTGAAAATCTGATGGAGCAGGATCAGGACTATAGGGAGGATGTTTTAACACCTCAAAACTAAGTTTTTGCAGAGTGTGAACAATGTGGGCAGAGGTGTGCTGATGTGCATTGTCATGCAAAACCAAAACACCCTTGGATAGCAGTCCTCTGTGTTTAATCCTAATCTTAGGTTTCAGGTCTTCAGCAAACATTTTACTGTAATGAGCACTGTGGTTGTTGAACCTTTTTCCTGCTAGTGTTCCAGTACTGGTCCTTGAGAATCCCAGAAAATTGTAAGCATCAATTTTTCAGTTGATGGTTGACTTTTTTTTTTTTTTTTCCACATCCTGACAACCATATACCGTCTTATTACTGCCCATAACTTGAAAGGTTAACTTCTTATTTATAATGTAATGTGATATTATATTCCATGTTGTCAGCCATGCCTTTCTATGTGGAAATGGTGAAATACCCTGGATTAAAATGCAGTGATTTATATGAAAGATGTTAACTGTGAAATATCATAAAATAGTGAGAATGACAAAGTGCATTTTAAACATTTGGTAGTATGCAAATTGCTTTGGAACTATTTTCCTTAAAAAAGGAATATTTCCAGAGTTAGGTGGTACTGGATCTAAATTGGTGAACACACTTCTTAAATGCGCCCCTGGTGATGGTTGACTTTTGAATTTTTTCTTGTGGTGGTTGAGAGTATTTCCATTCCATGCTCTCAGGCTTGTAGTGATGAATCCATGTCTTGTCACCAGTAATGATTATTTTTATAAGAAACTTTATCTTCCTTTAAGTATCAGTCCAAATTTTTTTTGCAGATGTTCAAACACTTCTGTTTATGCTTTCCTGTGAGTTGTTTTTGGTATCCATCTCACACAAACTTTTAGAAGCTGAAGTCCTTCTTGGATTATTTCATGGCTATTATTAACCACCAGCCACTCCGGGGGAGAAAGATGAGGCTTTCTACTCCCGTAAAGATTTACACCCTCGGAAACCCTGTACAGGGTCGCTATGGGTCGGAACCGACTCAACGGCACTTAACAATAACAACAACATTATTTATCACACAACCCACTGTCACCTGTCTATTCAACAGAATCATTTTACGTGTATGCTCAATGTTGTCCTCAGCCATTGATGTGAACAGGCATTTTAATTTAACTGGAATACAAATAATTTTTTACTAAAGCTCGTGTTTTGCATATATAATAAGGTACACTGAAACATTGTCTAAACAAATGTCTAAAAGATGTACCATTATAATATAGAAGGCTATTTTCTAAAGTTGTGTTAATTTATGTTTGCTAGTTGTTTGACTTAAACTCAGATTGATTTAATACATTTTTGTCATATTGACTACTCTTGCCCCACATACTCTACCACCTGTATTCTAGAAAACTGAAGTTTTATAGTATTCAATAAGCAGTTTCTTATTAGGGACTATTTCTACATTGTTGGTGTTGTTGTTGATAGGTGCCATCAAGTCGGTACCGACCCATAGCGACCTTATGCACATCAGAACAAAACACTGACCGATCTTGGGCCAATCTCACTACTATTTCCATTCTTGAGTCCATCGATGCTGCTACTTAGCCAATCATCTCATTGGGGGTCTTCCTCTTTTTCTCTGACCCTCCACCTTACCAAATCCTTCTCCAGTGACTGGTCTCTCCCGACAATATGTCTGAAGTATGAGAGACGAAGTTTGGCCATCTTGGCTTCCAATGAGCATTCTGGCTGCACTTCTTCCAAAATGGATCTACTGGTTCTTTTGGCAGCCCAAGGAACTTTCAATATTCTCCTCCAACACCGTAACTCAAAAGCATCAATTATTCTACAGTCTTTCTTATTCACTGTCCAGCTTTCGCATGCATATGAGGTTATTGAAAAGACCATGGTTTGGGTCAGGTGCACCCTAGTCCTCAAACTGACATCTTTGCTCTTCTACACTTTAAAAAGATCTTGTGCAGCAGATTTGCCTAATGCAATACATCATTTGATTTCTTGACTGCTGCTTCCATGAGTGTTGATAGTTGATCCAAGAAGAATGAAGTCCTT
>NW_006408646.1:6247789-6300018 GCF_000296735.1 Chrysochloris asiatica
TGAGGATTTTTGTTTTCTTGACATTGAGATGTAATCCATACCGAAGGCTGTGCTCTTTGATCTTCATCAGTAAATGTTTTAAGTCCTCTTCACTTTAAGCAAGCAAGGTTGTATCATCTGCAATCCTGATGCCACAGTTTTCTTCATAGAACCCAGCTTCTCAGATTATTTGCTCAGCATACAGTTTGAGTAAGTATGGTGAAAGAATACAGCCTTGTCACACACCTTTGTTAATTTTAAACCATTCAGTGTTCCCATGTTCTGTTCGAACAACTGCCTCTTGTGCCAGGTACAGATTCCTCATGAGCACAGTTAAGTGTTCTGGCATACTCATAACTTTGCAATGTTGTCCATAGCATGATCCACACAACCAAAAGCCTTTGCGTAATCAATAAAGCACAGGTAAACATCTTTCTGATATTCTCTGCTTTCAGCCAAGATCCATTGGACATCAGCAATGATAGCCGTCGTTCCATGGCCTCTTCTGAATCCAGCTTGAACCTCAAATACTAATTTGTTGTGTGTGTTTCTTAATATTGAGCAATAGACAAAACTAAAGGCTATTTTAGTGGTTCTTATGTAGAGTTCTGGAAATTTTACCATTATCCAAGGAAGAGATGTGCTTAAAACAATTTAAAGGGGTTGTGTGAGTCCCCCCTCCCTACACTCTTTTAATCTCTGTAAGTGATTGGACCACAATGATAGGAAGCAGAAGATAGAGCCTTTTCATTTTTTAAAATACAAGCTCAAGTCAGAAGCATAATGGACTATCTTTTCTCTTCCAAAATGTACTGGAGATTTTTAAAGTACAGAGCTTCACTGTATTAAGCTTAAGTGGTTTTCAGAGCTGTTCAAAGAACAAAGGACTCTGACATGGACTGGTGATGGTGCCTGATGTCTCGCTGTTGGAAGGAGTAAAACAGATGATCTTGGAGCGCTCACTTTTCTCTGCCGTTAGACTGGACCTTCTCAGCTTAGTCAGCACACCTCCTCAGCTTGCAAATCTGTTTGCCTGTCCTTGAGTCTTGGTTCAATTTCCTTGTCATCAGCAAGGGAGAAAGTACATAGTGTCTTTGTGTGGGGAGCTTCCTTGGGCCACCACTGAAAGACTGGTTCCCCAGCACACCTTGAGTTTTGCCCACTGGCTACGCTGGCTTCTGCCCAGCACTGCTACCAGAGGTATAATACACGTGCAATAAATTCATTCAGTTTTTTAAAGCAATTTTACTGAGACAATACTTTATGTATGATTCATTTTGATAATCTGTTTTTTCCAACATTTTATTATGAAATTTTTAAACATATAGAAAAGCTGAAAAAATTCTACATTGAGCCCACTCACAAATTATATAAATGAGATTATAAGGTTATGTTCTACAGTTAACCTTGTACTGTACTCGCTTTTTACCACATTGATACTACATTTTTTGACATTAAACTAGACCATTAGATCTTAACACTGAGTATTTCTGTTAGTCCAACAACTTTTCTTTTAACAGAAATATTTGATATTGTTGTTGGGTGCCGTCAAGTCAGTTATGACTCATGGCAACCCCATGCACAACACAATTAAACACTGTCCGGTCTTGCACCATCTCTACAATTGTTACACTTTAGCCTGTTGCTCCTGCCACTGTGCCAGTCCATCTCATTGGGGGTCTCCCTCTTTTTCACTGACCCTTCGCTTTTTCTTTTCTTTTTTTTATGTCCTTCTCCAGGGACTGGTTCCTCCTGATAACATGTCTAAGTATGAGAGACAAAGTCTCACAACTGTGGCTTCTAAGGAGCATTCTGGTTGTAGTTCTTCAAGATAGATGTTTCTTCTTCTGGCGGTCCATGGTACTTTCAGTGTTCTTCTCCAACACCATAGCTCAGATGCATCAATTCTTCTATGGTCTTCCTTGATTATTATCCAATTTTCACATGCATATGAGGCTACTGAAAATATCTTGGCTTGGGTCAGGCAAATACCTTAGTCCTCATACTGATTTTTTTGTTCTTGAAAAAACAGTGCAGCAGATTTGCCTAAAGCAACACATTTGATTTCTTTTTTTTCCCCCAAAACTTTTTATTGTGAATTGAGTGAAGAGTTACAGAGCAGATCATCAGTTTTACATTCAACAAATCATATACTTTGCTTCGTTTCATGGTTACAATCCCTTCCATGTACCAACAGTTAACAGTATTTATCTCTATTCTCTTTAACTATTGCACTCCTCCCTGTGCCTCCTGCTACCTTCATTTTTCCTCTGCTAACCTCCCTCTTGTTGTATTTTGCCTGCCCTGTCACCCCTGTTAGTGTATGTCTACCCTCTTGCCCATGAATAATTTCCTCTCCTCGCCCCCATCCTATAACCATCATAGATTGTTTCTGTTTTCAAGGAAACCTTTTTGTTGTTGTTGTTTCTCATGCAACTTTCATTGGTCCTGGGAAAGGAGGAAGGCACCCTGCCTCTCAGCCCAAGGGCCCCACACATAGTCCTCACTGCTTCTTGTTATCCACACAAATCTGCTCTGCCAGGCCTCCCTTTGCTGCCAAAGCTGCTCACAAGATGGTCCAGCTTCTTGGATTATTTGCTCAGCATTTAGATTGAATAAGTATTGTGAAAGTATACAACCCTGGCACACACCTTTCCTGATTTTAAACCATTCAGTATTCCCTTGTTCTGTTCTAATAGCTGCCGCTTGGTCTTTGTACAGGTTTCTCATGAGTACAATTAAAAGTGTTCTGAAATAACATTCTTCATAATATTCCCTGTAGCTTGTCATGAGCCACAGAGTCAAAAGTTTTTGCACAGAAAGTAAAGCACAGGTAAACATCTTTATGGTATTCTCTGCTTTCAGCCAAGATCCATCTGATGTCCCTACTTCCATGTCCTCTTCTAACTCTGGCTTAAATTTCTGGCAGCTTTCTCAATGTTCTGGTGCAGCTGCTTTTGAATTATCTTTAACAAAATTTTACTTGTGTGTGATATTAATGATTTTGTTCAACGATTTCTGCATTTTGTTGAGCCACATCTTTTCAGTGTGAACACATATACAGGTTTCTTCCAATCAGTTGGCCAGGTAACTGTCTTCCAATTTCTTGGCATAGATGAGTGAGTGCCTCCAGTGCTGCCTCAGTTTGTTAAAGATTTCAATTTGTATTCCAGCAATTCTTGGAGCCTTGTTTTTTGCCAATGCCTTCAGTGCAGCTTAGACTTCTTCCTTCAGTTCCATCAGTTCTTGATCATATGCTACCTATTGAAATAGTAAGCACCAACCTTTTTTCTTTACTTCTGTACACTTACTCTGTGTATACCTTTAGTTTTCTTTGATGGTTTTACATCATTCAATATTTTCCCCATAGAATCTTTCAGTATTGCATGTTGAGGCTTGAGTTTTTTCCTCAGTTCTTCCAACTTGAAAAATGATTAGTGTGTTCTTTCCTTTTGGCTTTCTAACTCCATCAAAGTCTTTGTATATTTCATTATAATATTTTACTTTGTCTTCTCAAGCTCAACAAATTTTCTCTTCAGCTCTTTGATTTCCTCATTTCTTCCATTTGCTTTATCATCTTTATGCTGGAGAGCAAATTTCAGAGTCTTTCATAACATTTTTGTGGTTTTTTTCCTTTTCTGTCTTTTTAATGACCTTTTGCTTTCTTTCTGTATGATGTTATAGATGTCATCCCATATCTCTTCTGGTCTGTATTGAATCTGTTCTTGAGATGATCTTTAAATTCAGTTGGGATATGTTCAAATTTATATATTGGCTCTCATGGATTTGTTTTAATTTCTTCAGCTTCAGCCAGGCTTGCCTATGAGCAGTTGATGGTCTGTTTTAGTCTGCCCCTGGCCTTGTGTGGCTGATAATACTGAGCTTTTCCACTGTCACTTTTCACAGATGTTGTCAGTTTGATTTTTGTGTAGTCTATCCAGTAAAGTCCAAATATATAGTTGCCTTTTATGTTCTTGTATTCTTCTCCAACACCAAAATTATCATGCATCAATTCTTCTGTATTGGTGTTGTTACGTGTCATCAAGTCAGTTCCAACTCATAGCAACCCTATATAGGGTTTCTGAGTAGCAGCTGGTGGGTTTGAACCATCAGCCTTGTGATTTGCAGTCCAATGCTGATCTTACAGTGGCACACCAGGAATCCAGTTCTTCTATGGTCTTCCTTATTCTTTGTCCTACTTTTCACTTTTTTTAAAAAAAGGTATTTGAAATGAGTAATTCATAGATGTTGAAAAATTTCTATCATGCAATCTCCAACATTGTTCAATCACCAAAACCTTATTTTCCAACTACTTATACTTCCTCTTTGTTTCCAACCTTCTCATTCTAATCACCAGTAGTTATTAATGCATCATGACTGCATGCTTGATCAATTTCAGACTGAAAAGTTGGTTGTTGTTGTTGTTATTGTTAAGAACCTTCAAGTTAGTTCTGACCCATTGAATTCTTCAGTTGTCAATGGCTCTTATCAGTTGATGTATAAATTTTAATAGTAGTGGTATTAACTGATCTTCCTTTTAGGCATTTGGATATTATCCTATTACAGACAGCATTATATTTCAAGATAGATCTTGAAATTTCTTTTTGACAGTGAGTGCAATGTCATTCCTCTTCAGTTTGCTGTTCTGGAATAGTATACCATATGGATTGTCTGATTCAAAATGGCAATTCCAGACCATTTCAATTCACTGATGTGTAGAATATCAGTCTTTCTTATGTGTGCCATTTCATTTTTGACAACTTCCAATTTTCCTAGATTTATACTTCATGCATTCTCTGTTCTGATTATCAGTGGATGTTTGCAGTTGTTTCTTTTTATTTTGAATTGTGCCCCTCAGCAAATGAAGGTCCCAAAAGCTTTACTTCATTCGCATCATCATGATCAACTCTACTTGGAAGAGGCAGCTCTTCCCCAGTTGTATTTTGAATGCCTTCCAACCTGAGGGACTCATCTTTTGGCACTATATCTGATGGTATTCATGTTTTCATCTTTCAGCACTGTATCTGAGAATGTTCTGCTGCTATTCACAATGTTTTCAGTGGCTAACCATTCAGAAGTAATCTGCCTCTACTTATTCCTCATCCACCTTAATCTGGAAGCTCCCCTGAAACCTGTCCACCATGGGTAAACCTGCTGATATTTAAAATACTGGCATAACTCCCAGCATCACAGCAACACACAAGCTGCCACAGTATGACAAACTGACAGTAGTCCCACTGACTTTCATCTTACACTTTGGATAACCTGGTTAGAATTTTAGCCTTTTAAAAAAGTAAATTGTTTGTGTGTTGCCTGTCTTCAACATTGTCTTCATGTAAATGATTTCAAGTTAACAGCACATAGTTTTCCCTTACTTTAGCTTTCTAACCAGTAACAGAAACCCCTAGTGACCTCTCAAAGAGACATGTGCGTCACAAGAACAGTACAGTTTTGCTTCTGTCTGCCCCAATTCAGGAAGTTGGAGGCCCCCTGGGTTACCAGACAGCTGAGACTTCTGTTGGGACCAGTTGAAACTTGTTATATATAACAGTGTGTGCCAGGTTCTTGGGAAAGTTGAATAAAATTTCAAGCCTCAGCTGGAGCTGACAGTTGTTTTTTTGTTGCTCTACAGAATAAAAAGGGCACAGAGTTGCTGCTTGGAGTGGATGCCCTAGGGCTTCACATATATGACCCTGAGAACAGGCTGACCCCTAAAATCTCCTTCCCGTGGAATGAAATTCGAAACATCTCCTACAGCGACAAGGAGGTAGGACATGTTTGTACTGCAGATACCACTGTGGCCCAGGGACAGAGCTGCTCTTGTCTCACCCCAGAGCTCAAGCTTTCCACACTAGGCTGTCTTCTTAGTATTAGGAAAGTCTTTTCATTCTCAGACTTTTGCATTAAAAAAAAAATTTTTTTTATAGTACTTACAGAACACTACTGTCATCATAAGGAGCTCTGGTAGCGTAGTGGTTACGAGTCAGTCTGCTAGCCTCACGGTCAGCAGTTCGAAACTACCAGACATTTTACAGGAGAAAGATGAGGCTTTCTGCTCCTGTAAAGATTTACAGCCTAGGGTTGCTATGAGTTAGAACTGACTCCACGGCACAACCACCACCTCCGTTTTCCTGGAGTCCTGGTGTGGTGCTGTAGGATAAAGCACTGGACCACAAGGTCGATTTGAATAGCAAGGTTGGTGCTCCTTGGAAACTATGAGTCACTGTGAGTCGGAACCAACTCAATGGCATTTAACAAAAATTGTCATCTTTATTTAAAGGCAACACTAAAGCCTGCTGCTGACTAAGAAGAGACTGAGAAGCTAAACTTGGTCTAGGCTAAACAACTCACAAACAAAATACCTTTTTCTTATTACTTGGTGAGAAATTCTCCTGGTATTTTAAGTTGGGTATATATTGAGCCCAGTCTCTGTATCCAGAGCTTGATTTATGTGATGGAGAAATGCACTGTATGCATTGTATGTAGAAACACAGGGGGCTTCAAAAAGTTCAAGGAAAAATTCCATTATCCCTGCATCCCATTTTTCCATAAGCTTTTTGAAACCTTCTCATATGGAGTTCTGGTGTGGCGTTGTAGGATAAGCAACAGACTGCTACCTGTAAGTGTCGGCCATACAAACCCACCAGACACTCCTCAGAAACTCTCTGTAGGATCACTGTGCATCTCTGATGGCAATTAACAACAACATACATGAGTTGGAACCAACCTTATATAGGGGTTCCAAGGCTGTAAGTCTTTGTGGGAACAGCAAACCTCACCTTTCTCCCTTGGAATAGCTGGTGGACATGAACCACCTCCTTCTGGTTCACAGTCCAGTGCTAATCCTACATAGCCTCCATACTCCCATATGTTGTTGTTAAGTGCTTTCGAGCCATAATGGCCCTGTATAGGGTTGCCAAGGCTGCAAATCTTTGCGGAAGCAGAAAGCCCCATATTTCTTCCACTGAGCTACCTGCTAATCTTGTGAATGGTTAGCAGCCCAGCTTGTCATCCTCTATGCTCCCAGGGCTGTATATCATATCACTTGTGATATAAATGAGAGTATAAGTTTAATGTACTTATAAGAATTTAAGAATAATTAAGTTGGAATAACTTAAAAATTAAACAGTCTTCGAGAATTGGAATATTTCTATACAGGATTGCCTTTTCCTAATGCTTTAATCCCTCTCTGCCTTCCCTCCCCCTTCTCTTCCTTCCCAGTTGAGCTTCTTTCTTTGAAACATTCTGGCTTTGAACTTTTTCTAAGTCATTTTCCCAGGAGATGCACTTTTAGGTATTTCTTTTTCAAAGCACTAACACTCAAAGCTCCACAAGACTGAAGGCAGTAGGTGTACCGTGGTGTGGTAGTTACTCATCTCCAATTTCATAAAATCTGTTTACTGCACATGTACACATTTGTGTGCTAAAGGCTCCCCAAACACTCATTCTTCAAAGAACCCAAGGATTTAAGTCTCCCTAAGTACGGCTTGACTCAATAAACTCTAATATACCCTCTCCAGGGGCCAGGCACCATCATGTTCTATCATGTCAATAACTCAGGCAGTAAGAGGGCCCCAAGCTGACTTGACAGAATAGGAAGTAGTCTTGGTAGTTATGCATGACAGCCGAGCTGTCAAAACAGAAATGTTAGTTTATTTTAAGTGATCCATTGATTCTTTGTGTGCACCCTGGCATGGTGCAGAGCCTGTGGTTTCCCCACTACTTGTGGTTTCCCACTGACAGCTCTGGGGTTTGACAGCAAGACCCAAAATAAGCTCACAGAATTCACAAATAGCAGTCTACACAAGAGCAATACTGCTTCTAAGTTCTCTTGACACAAAGCTAAACAAAGAATCAATTTTTTTTTGCCCTCAATGTGTTAACTCCTTGTTGGACAATATAGCATGTGAAAGAAATGCTCAAGAATATATCTTACCAAGCATTTTTATCTGCTCAGCAAGTCTTCCTTGGAAATGAGTATCTATTTGTAAATGCATCATTGAAATCTGATTATCTGTCTTGTCCCATCTGGGAAGGTTGAGAGCAGTGGTTGCTGTTGGTGTTTTGTATGCTTTGGTGTGGCACTGTGGGTTAAGGCACTGGACTGCAAATTGCCTTGAGCCACAAGGTCAGCGGTTCAAGCTCACCAGCTGCTCCTCGGAAACCCTGTACCAGGGTTGCTATGGGTCAGAACTGATTCAACAGCAGTTAACAACAGCAATAATTATTAAACTACACCCACTCCTTGGAGTTCAGGTGTGGCTCCATAGAATGTGTACTGCATGCTAACCACAAGGTCAGCGGTTCAAACCCACCAGTCGTCACTCCTAGGAAATTCTATACAGGCTGGCTGTGAGTCAGAACCGATTTGAAGGCACTTAACAACAACAAGCCTCTCCTTGGTGTTCCTCTTTCTTTCCCCTTCAATTTCAGGAACTCTGGTTTTTTTTTCTATTGCAGTATATTTTTTACTTCTGCTTTATGTCTTTTATTAGCAGCTTTCATCAAATTATCCCCAGGTTCAGTCTCTTTTAATGATTCCTTGTATACTGTCAAGTCAAATCTAGACTCTCCTGTCATTTATTCCTCACCTGCCCACTCCTGCCTCCATCCTATGTAAATCTCTTTGTCTGGAGCTTTTCCCTCAACATTACTCTTTTTTCTCTCTCTCACACATACACTGTGCTCATTTCCCCATCTCTGCCTTTGTTTCTGTTGCTTACACTATTCCCCTTCATCCTACTTTTTAGCTTCTCTGTCATGTTCTTTTCAAGACCAGCTTAAGTCCCTATTACTTAACATAGATCTTTTCTGCATTCCCAGGCATCGAGTTGGTTCTGACTCATAACAATCCTGTATAGGGTTTTCAAGGAGCGGCTGGTGTGCTTGAACCACCAACCCTCTGGTCCAAGTGGACCTTGCAGTCCAGTGCTTATCCTACAGTGCCACACCAGGCAGTGCTAATTTATCATGTAATATCTTGTGTAGTCGATTGTTTTTAGCCTGCTTCCAACTAAATGGTGAGCTTCATGGAGGTGAGTCTCCTGCCTTTGGCTCAGCAGTGGACCCTCAAGGTTGGGGCCACCAAGCGTTCTTATTTCAGTCACCAAGCATTCCTTCCACACACCCACACGGAAGATGGTGGTGATCTTGAACTAGCACAGCCTCAGACTTGGTGCTCTCAGAGTCTTATGTTTTCACCTTGGCTTAGTGCCTAGCTACCAAGAAGTGAGGACCAGGCACAGTCTTAGGCTGGTTCTTTGGCAGTGGTTGCTGGTTTTGTGAAATTTCCCACTTGGTGATAACATTCTAGTTTGTTTGTCTAAAACTATTTTTTGCTTCTTTTAGTTTACAATTAAACCACTGGATAAAAAAATTGATGTCTTCAAATTTAACTCCTCAAAGCTTCGTGTTAATAAATTGGTAAGTGGAGATTCTGGTTTTTATTACTGATGACTGTAGATTTTCTGTGAAATTGAATGCTTCTGTCTAGAGAGTATCAGAATGTCATTTTGTAAGGCATAAAATGAGAACTCACCAGACATGCTTTGCTGATGGGCCTTGAAAGACTCTTCTCTTTTTTAGCTTAACCTAAAGAGTCAAACCTAAATTTTGTGATAAAGTTTTAAGCATTGTTTTTGTTGAAATAATTCATACATGGTGGATGGTGGTCATGTGCCATAGAGTCGGCTCCGACTTACAGTGACCCTGTGTAGGGTTTCTGAGGTTATAAATCTTTATGGGAGCAGAAAGCCTCATCTTTCTCCCAAGAAGCATCTGGTAACTTCAAACTGCTGACCTTTTAGTTAGCAGCCCAACTTGTACCCCCCTATATTACCAGAGCTCCTTAATTCATGCCTATATAAGGATAAATATAATGTATATGCTACGGGGGTTAAAAATGTTTGTGGGAAAACTCCATTAACTTTTAATTCCATTTTCTCACAAGCTTTTTGAGGCCCTCATATACGATATAAAGAATAATGAAAATGAATACCTATGTACCCATTACCCTGCGTTAAGAAATGGCACATTCCTAATAATGGAGTCCCTGGTGTGTTGCTGCAGGATAATATGCTGGGCCACAAGGTCATTGGTTCAAACCCATCAGCCATTCCTTGGAAACCCTATATAGGTACCTATGGGTCGGAACCAACTCAATAGCACTTAACAACAATACTGTTGGCAGGAGAAAGATGAGGCTGCCTATTCGTGGGAGGATATATAGTCTCGGAAACTCTATATAGGGTGCTATGAGTTAGGATCAACTCAATAGCAGTGACTTTGGGGTTTGGTAATACTACTGAAGAATGGTTAACCATTGTTGATGCAGTGGTTAGACACTTGGCTGCTAACTGAAAAGTTGGCCGTTCAAACCCACACACTGCTCTGTAGGAGAAAGATATACCAGTCTGCTTCCCTAAAAATGTATAGCTGAGTAAACCCTATAGGGCATTTCTACACTATACTACAGGGTTGCTATGAGTTGTAATTGACTTGATGGCAGTAGATTTTTTCTGTTTTGTTTCTTAACGATCATACAGATATCCTGTGTTCGAAAACTTTCAAGGTTTCAATCTTCACTATTTAAGCCTTCGATACTTCTGGAATTGGTTGTTGTGTGGTGTGAGGAAGGGATCCAACTTATATTTTTTTCTGTATGATTAACATAGTCCCAGCTCAACTTGCTGAATAATCTTGCCTGATCTGTAGAGCCATATCCCAATTTAGGAGAGTGAGATGCATCCAGAAGACATGATGAAGTGTCCTTTATTCATTCCTCTCTTTACTTGTGATTTTTACCTCCTGGCTATCCGAGACATCTTCATTTTGCAAAAGGTCATTAGTAGAACTTGGATATTTTACCCCATTCTTTTCCTCTTCAGGTCCACTACCCTCAAGAGCCCACAGATGAAGTTGTTGTAGCACTGATGAGCTGGTAGGCTCAGAAGTAAATGTGTGGGTTTAACATTTCTTCTACTCCCCTGGCCACAGATTCTCCAGCTCTGTATTGGGAACCATGACCTCTTTATGAGGAGAAGGAAAGCTGATTCTTTGGAAGTTCAGCAGATGAAAGCCCAGGCTAGGGAGGAGAAGGCTAGAAAGCAGGTGAGCCACTATTTGAACTGATGTTGTCGCTGCTTGTTCGATCTTAGCCTGGGTGGCAAGGAGTGGTTGTGAGTTGGCAGGTGTTGTTCGGCCATGGTACACCTGCTCTTATTTTATTCCTGTTGGTTGATGTCCAGCTGATGGGATGTCAACTCTGGAGATGAGGAGGAAACCTCTCTTGTTACTTCTGTGCCTAGTGAAATTGGGTCTGATTAACACACGTTGAGATAACTTAGCACCTGTGCATCCATCCCTCTTTTTTTGTTGTTGCCTGCCTGACTCCCTTGCTGGGCCTTCTCTTTGTATAATTAGATAGTGATAGAATGTGGGGCAGCATTTCAGTGCTTGCTGCTGGAATGCTAATTAGACTCACGGCAGCACTTCCCACTGCAGGCCCGCTCCACAGCTGCTCCTGGTCCACAGCAGGAGGGGCCCAGTGAGGATCAGCGGACTGCATGAGCTGCATCATTGTTTCCTACTCCTGGACCTTTACTCCTCACTGAAATCCACACAACTCATTCGAGCCTTGCTGCTGAGAATATCAATTGTGTTTGGGGGTGAACTGTTAGATGACAGTGGTAGCAACTGTAATCAGCTTTCCCCAGGACCTGCAGGCGTCGTAATTAGTCTGTGCACTGCACTCTGACTTGGCTACACCAGAGCAGCAGGCTCCCTGCCCTGGACTGAGAACCACACACCCAGTCTGATGCCCTGGGCCTTCAGCTTTTCTTCTTGCTTTCGAGAGAACAGCCTGAGATAGCACTTTGGGGATGGGGGGTTGGGTTTTATCAGACAAAGAAATGCTTTGGAACCAACTTGTGAGAAATGTTGTCCGTACTGACAAATGCTCAAGTAATCCAATCTTTACTCATTTTAGCAAGAGTGAGGTTTTCTTTATTCGATTTTGCAAAACCTGATGCCCAACCCAGTAAACACACATAGCCCACCACAAACGGTTTTTATTCTTGCCCCCCAAAAGCCCCTCCTCCAGTTCCAGTTCCCCATATACAAGTCTGTGGCATGTCCCATTTTCCCTCCCTCCTAGAGAAGCCAAAATGTCTTGCCCATGGTCTTAGTGACTGTATTCTTATTTAAAGTTCCTAGTCCTAGAACAGCCTGCTTAGGTTTCCCTGGATGCAAATCAACAATCTCTCTGCCTGGTCTAGCAAGCTCATGAATTCCTGAAGATGGACCACACCCACAAGAGTTATTTGTCACAAACTCAGGGTCATAGGGGCAACTTCTAGAAGAGTCCTCTTTGACCTCCTTTCCAGCGGAGCAAAGCTTAGAAGTCAGAGATCTGAAAAGAGCTAGGAGGATGTGGGCCTCGGGCTCTGACAGTGACTAACTCATACCCCTAACAGACGTGCCCTACCTGTAGAGCTGGTAACTGAGGAGGCTCCATGGCCCAGAGGGGCAAACCTGTGCCTTCTGAGACTTCATCTGTGACCTTAAGTGGAGCTGAGTGAGATCTCTTTTTCTGTCTCACATAAAAGATCATACCATACCTCGATGCTTTTGTTAGCAATAAACTACTTTGCAAAAGGGATGGAGGTCTCAGTGAAAGGCTGACATTGGGCTGTTTTTCAAGTGATGAATGAAAAGGATGTAATAATCTACTTGGATTCTTTGGATGGTACAGTCAATATGCTCAGCCCCTTACCAAAAGGTCCAGTTTAAGCCTACCCAGAAGCACCTTGGAAGAAAGGCCTGGCAACCCATTTCCAAAAAAAAAAACTGCATTGAAACCCTAAGGAGTACAGTTGCACTTTAGACAGTCATGAGGTCACCATGTGTCAGAATGACTCTAAGGCAGTGGCAGCTGGTGTTTTTTGTTTTTCAAATAATCACTTAGCATTATAATGGAAATCAGACCTTTGGGCCAAGCTTCTCATTGACCTATGAGAGGGCAAGTACAAACTTGACAGTATTTCATTGCTCATCTTTACACTGTTCTTTCAAGTTCTCATGGTTTTTTTTTTTTTTTTTTGGCTGGTTAGAAAAAGCAGTTTTAGAAATCTTGTGTTACTAGAGCTTGGAGTAAGGTTGAAGCAGGAAGTAAGTATTTAAGCATGTCCTCATTATCTAAGCAAAGTATCATGCAGGGGTCACTTCTAGCTTCTGCTTTCTGAACTGGGTCAGTAGCTGATGATCATGCAGAATGGCACTTGTCCTGTGCATGTTCTCCTTATTAAACTCAGCATGTGGCCCAACTAATGCAGTGATCTAGAAGACAAGGTGGCGGTGGCTCTGTGCTGGTGCCTTGAGGTTGGCAGCTGTGTTCCTGGCTAGACTCAGGAGTTGCTGCTACGTGGGGCTGTAAAATTCTGTGCCACAATTACTGCAGCTTCCGCCTGTGAAATACAGCGTGCGAACTGTTGATGTATCCTGCAAAACAGTTCCGTCCTCTCTTAGGCAGAGGCAAGAGTGGAGAGATTCTTGATGGAATTTAAGGTGCAGGAGGGGCCCCCAAGAATTAGAAATGGCAAGGGCCTCATTCAACCAGAGTAGAAAGCAATCTGTTTGTGGGGTTTCATTTCAGTGAGAAAGAAAGCTTCGTTGTGTCTTTAGGTCAGAGCCACCCATGATTTTCCAGCCCCAAGAGGGGAGGGGTGAGGTAGCATCTGCAGCACTTGAGTGTAAAGGATGTAGCCTCCTTCTCTCTGGCTGACACTGGTTGCCTTGTGGTTTTTGGTTTGGGGGTGGTTTTTTTGTTGTTTTTTTTTGCCTTGATATTTTGTTTGCCATTTACCACTAAATTTTTCTTCCTAAAGGCATTGCTTTTAACTTACCAACTGATTTGGAAAGAGGGTGGTGGAGATGAAAATGGCACTTGCTTCCTAAAGTAAAGGGAGGGAAAGGACCCCCAGGGGTGGTGCAGGGGCTTGGATGTTCATGGGGACCTTCGAAGCCCTAGGTCTGGGGCCCCATGACTGTGACTGCTTTTGTTCCCTCTCAGATGGAGCGGCAGCGTCTTGCTCGTGAGAAGCAGATGAGAGAAGAGGCTGAACGCACGAGGGACGAGTTGGAGAGGAGGCTGCTGCAGATGAAAGAGGAAGCAACAATGGCCAATGAAGCTCTGGTGATTCCTGAGGCTCCTGGGAGGCTACATCAGAACGGCCTTGAATTAGGGACATTCCCTCTGACAAGTTTTATTTCCACTTAAAAAAGAGAGAGAGAAAGAAAGAAAACCAGGTGCCTTTAGAGCCACCCATGCTGGCAGATACAGACAGAGGCTGAGTTCCTGAACAGCAGCCAGGATCACCTGGAGGCCTGGGGTCTGAGCCTCAGCATGTGATGCTCCGGGCTGGCTCACTCTCTGGGGTGTTGAGCAGCCGTCCTTTGCATTGGGGTGTTGAGGAGCATCCCTAGCTTGGACCCGCTATATACCAATAACACCCTTACCCCTGGTAGTGACAATTGAAACAGTCTCCAGATATTGTCATATGTCCCCTGGGGGGCCAAATCACCTCTGGGTTTTAATCTGATTTAAAGGAAAAGAACAGAGTTTGGGTTGGTTTCCTCCTCAGTTAAGTAATTAACTAAAAAAAAAAAAAAAAAGATGCTCTCTCTTGTTCTCCTTGGATGGAGGCTTGCAGGACCCTTCTGGTATGACTTGTCATCTGTCACAGAGTCCCTGGGGGCACTCAGTGGCAAGCCCTAAGGAATCTGAGATGATTTCTTGTTGACCTGAGTGTCTGTCGCCAGATCTGGGTCTAACAGTACTTTTCTGCAGATGCGATCTGAGGAGACAGCCGACCTGTTGGCAGAAAAGGCTCAGATCACAGAAGAAGAGGCAAAACTGCTAGCACAGAAGGCCGCAGAGGCTGAGCAGGAAATGCAACGCATCAAAGCCACAGCCATCCGGACAGAGGAGGAGAAGCGTCTGATGGAACAGAAGGTTCTTGAGGCAGAGGTTCTGGCGCTGAAGATGGCTGAGGAGTCTGAGAGGAGGTCAGTGAAGAGCCTGGCCACAGCTTTCTGCTTCTTCATCTCTGGTGCAAGAGAGAGGGTCCTTCCTTGAGAAGTCAGGGAAGGCTGGGTGCTCAGTTCTAGTTGAGAGCTAGCGCTGTTAGAAGGGTACCAAAACTTGGTGCTCTTCTTGTGTGGACCTCTTTGGTCTTGAATGTACCTTCACAAGCAGCTCCTCTCTCTTTGGTAGCTGTGTTTACAGTAAAACCATCGACCATGTCCAAAGATTGATTTTAACTGAAGAGATAGATGTGAGGAGGCTCTTTTTGCACTAAAATAATATAGTTCTTTTCCCTTTCATTTAGAGGTGGGGACAGGGGAGCAGCCATTGCTTACATTTAAAGCGAAGGCTAAACCCCCACTTCCTTTAATGCATTCCTAGTGCAGTGTCTCCTGAGGCAGATGGGAGACAAGGGTCAGAGTCCTCTCTGTAACCAGGATGTCCCCACTCATGATCAGTAGAAGGATAGAACAATCCAGAGATTCTTCTGGGCTCTGGATGTTCGGGTTTTACAGCCGTCATATAAACACTGGCATGCTCCCCACAGCATTTGGCTTTATTGGTTTACGACTCTTGAAGTTGACTTTTAGCTACCCTGATGCGTTCACTACCATTCTCTGCTCTACTCTCTGTACATCATTTTGCGAATATTGTTCCTTGCCTGCCCCACCTTGGTCCCCTTTCTTCCAGTATGTAGTCACATATCCTGCATGTGATGCATGCTGGGCTGACTTCCCTATGCCAGGTTCTCTCAGTGCTACACCCTGCCTGTGTCCTAAGAGGGTGCCTGTAGATGCTGTTGCTCCTTCCAATGGTGAATGAAAGTCGGCCCTTACCCCACAGTTGTCAAGACTCCACTCCTTCTGTCTTCTTCTGCCTTTTGTGATCCCATGTAAGACTTTTGGTTCACTGTACACTTACCAGAAGCGAAGCACAGAAAGCTCTGGCCCCTCTCTACCATTTCTTCTCCCTTTACACCAACTGCAACGATTCTTATTTGACGCTTCTTTCCACTTCCCAGTTCTTCCAGTTTAGATTTACCACTTAAAATGAATAGTACCCAGGAATGTTGTGCTGGCTTTGGAAGGTTTGATTTCATGCAGTTATCCTTACTCTCTACCCCATGGTTTTCGTTCATCTGCTCAGCTGCTGTCCTCTGGGTTAGCCTATGACCAGTGGGGGTTTCCTCTGTTATCCTCTCTAGGGTAGGGATTTTTTCCCTCCACTCTGTACTATGTGCAGCTGATAGCTCTAGTCATCCTTGCAGGGCCAAGGAGGCAGATCAGCTGAAACAGGACCTACAGGAAGCCCGAGAAGCAGAGCGGAGGGCCAAGCAGAAGCTCCTGGAAATCTCCACCAAGCCCACATACCCGGTGAGCATGCGGGGAGGCTGGTGGTCTCGTGTTCCTCACACTTTGGTTCATCACGCAGTGCCTTTCAGGCTGACTGTTCAAGCAAACGGGTGATACAGAGAGACAGTGTACATCTCTGGTCTGCCTTCGGACCTTGGACTAGTTTGTTGCCTTTCTGGTTGCCTATCTGACAGGCAACAGGGCCTTTTCTAACGCTGAAACACTTTTTGTCTTTGTCTAAGAACTAGAGTCCCAAATTATCCTTAAGAGAATTTGCTTTCTAGCTTATTCATGCTGAGTTAAAGGTAATCTCCCACTCCCAGTGTATATGCCACATGTAGCACATACCATTACAAGCATGCTTCAGAGTGCCCGAGTACACTGCAAGACCCAGCTTCCAACCTCAATTTGGGGACAAAAAGGCAGACTTCTATTCAAAGGACTCACCAAATGAGCAGAGAAGTCCTTTTCTTTCCTTGGTGCATTCAACACTTAACATTCAACCAGCAAAGATGTACATTCCTTAGTCCAGATCCCACAACGCAGTTATGTCCCTTGACAGGTACACTAGGGCGGGCAGAGAGAAGGAGTACTCTGTTCATCCTGAAGGGTTAAGAGAGGCCTCAGCATGGCACCAGGGCTGAACGTTGAAGGATGAGGAGGAACTATCAAGTGGCAAAGAGGGGATGTGTACAGGACTCGGGTGCATGTGGGGCTCAGGCACAGACAGGCATGGGGTACAGAGGCGTAGATTGCCCAGGTTTGGTGTGGAGAGCATTGTGAGTGTGCGCAGTTTGCTATTGCCTCATGTCCTGGGTATCTTGTGGTGGTGGTATATGCAGTGGAGTCAGTTCTGACTCATAGCAACCCTACATAGGATTTCCGAGGCTGTACATCTTTATGGGAGCAGACTGTGTAACAGTTGCCCCCTCATCCAAGCCAACCACGTGCTTGAAACACTTATTTACCTCCACTTCTGTGGAGCTGGATGGTCCTCGCCAGGGATCTCTCCCTAGGTGGTTGTAGTCAGAAGGCACTTGGGACTTGAGTTGTCTGGGGACTCAGCTGGGCTGGACTCCCAAGATGTGCGTATTTTCAAAACATTCAATGGAACAAACTATTGGTTGTTAAGTGCTGTTGTTAAATGCCATTGAGCTGGTTCGACTCATAGCGACCTTGCCTAGGATTTTTAAGGATGAGCTAGTGAGTTTGAACCACTAACCTTGTAGTTCAGTGCATTACCCTGCAGTGCCACACCAGGACTCTGGAACAAACTATACAAAGTTTTAAAGGAGTCCTGGTGGCACAGTGGGTTAAGCATTGGGTTGCTAACTGAAAGGTCAGCTGTTCAAATCCATCAGCCTCTCCAAGGGAAAAAGATGAGACTATCTGTTCCAATGAAGATTGACAATCCCGGAAACCCTCGGGAACAGTTCTACTGTATCCTGTAGGTCTCTGTGAGTTGAAGTCAGCTCAACAGCAGTGGGCTTTATACATTGTTTTAAGTGTACTATGTTTTCTTGGAGGCAATCAACTGTGTATCAGCTTTTTAGTCATTTTACCTTATATGAATGTATCACAACTTATTCAACCAGTCCCCTACTGATGGGGGTTTAGCTTATTTTCTTTTGCAATTAGAAACAAAATTGCACTGAACATTCTTGGACACAATCTTTACAGGTGCATTGGTAGAATGTTGATGTTGAGTTGTAAAGATTATGTCCAAGAATGTTGTTCAGTACAATTTTGCAGTCAACCCTGAATAGGGTATCTGAGGCTGTAAATCTTGCGGGAGCAGAAAAAGTCTCATCTTTCTCCCATGGAGTGGCTGGTGGGCTTGAACCACCAGTGTTGATTGGTAGAATACATCCTCAGAAATAGCAAGCACTGTTAGGTCAAATTTTTATTTTGGATCCTCTCCAAAGAGAATGTGCCCGTTTCTATTTCCACAGATGGCATAGTATGTAGCTCCTACATTTTGGAGACATTTTTATGAGTATAATACATGTACAGAAAAGGACCCAAACTGTTTGATGCATGCAGTTTGATGTCTTTTCACAAACCGTCCGTCCAGATCAGAAGCAGACGTTCCCAGCACCATCTTTCACACACACAGAGAAATTGACATCAGGTCTGTCACCATCCCAGTGATCTGAGCCTTGGCTCTTTCCCAAGCTCTGTCCTGGACTCAGTGAAGGAGCCTAGGATGAGAAAGATCCTGCCCTCAGGAAAGGTATAGTCGGAAGAAGGCGGCACAGCCCCAACTGATTATAGAGCGAAATAAAAACAGTGCCATTATACACCACAAGCACAACACTGTGGCCCAGCCAAGGAAAGAGTTCTGGTTTTGGTAATCTGACCAAAAGGGATCTAGAAAGGTTCTGGTGAGAGAGCGTGTCATTTCACATGGCCTTAAAAATGAGAGGAAGGCTTGGGGAAAAGAATGGCAGAAGAGAGGCAGTTCAAGAGGTCGTAAATGATTGTATTCACTATTTTGTAGGACAGATAGTAGGAGAAGATGGGGAGGTAGACTGGGACTTATTTTAGATGCCCTACTTTGGCTCCTTCTTTAGGACCTCAAGATCCAAACCAATGAACATGGTCTGGTCCCGATTTTCCCTTCCCAACTCTTGACACCCATCATTCTTGAAGAACATTCACCCTACCACCACCACCACCACCACCAAGCCATGCCTGTACATGCCTGACAAGCCTTCTCCTTCTGGCACGTTTCCTGGCACCTCTGCTATGCTTTCTCCAGCTCCCTGAGCAAGCACTATTCATGCCCTGGCTACAGTAGTGACCTTTTGTAACTGTTATGCTCTGTGAACTCATTTGTTTCCTGAGTGAGTCTTTAAGCCACTTTGTTCTCTGTATCTCAGAGCACAAAGCTTGGGTGTTTCTTAAGTGAATAAGTGAGAATTTGTCTTGAATTTGACTGAGAGTGAGAGGAACTTCCCTAGGTTTGTGGGGAGAAGAATGATTTGCCTGGACATGGATCCTTTGGAGGGGTTCACCTGGCAGTGGTATATGTGTGAGCTTGAAGAGAAGGGAAGTCAGAAGTCCTGGTGATACTGGAAGGGAGGGTCCCATGTGGTGCCCATTGACCTTTGTGGTTGAAGGAAGGAGGAGGTTGGTTATTACCACAGCTGTGTCTTCTGTTCTCATATAACTTGAACCTTCTACTCTGAACTTTCTCATTAATAGCCCATGAACCCGATTCCAGCATCGCTGCCTCCCGACATACCAAGCTTCAATCTTATTGGTGACAGCCTGTCTTTTGACTTCAAGGATACTGACATGAAGCGGCTTTCAATGGAGATAGAAAAAGAAAAGTACGTAGCCTTCCTGGGCCCTGCTCTGAGTAGTCTCCAACTCTCCAGTAGCAGTCACCAGCGAGTGGGAGGGAGTGGCTCCCACACCAGGGAGAACAGTCACCTCGGCAGCCAGGCAGATTGGTTCTGATTAAGAAGGAATTTCTTAATCAGAAATCAAGGTCAGCAGACCTTCCAGGACAGGAATAACACTTTATTTGGTGACCTGGAGTTCATAGTACCCAGAACCACACCTCAACTAAGATCTAGGGCTGTCTGCATAGTAGTGGCCTGCAGTTGTTTTCTAGCTGAGTTCTCTCCTGGCAAGCAGAACTCTGAGATTGGTGTTGCCGCTCATGTCTAGAACACTAGGGGAAGAGAGAAGACACTCAGGCTTGGGGCTGAGGAGAGCGCACCACCACCATGAATGCCCAGGTGCAGTGCTGAGCTGTCTTTCACCTCCATGAGGGTTCAGGGCCAGTGGAAACAGATTGAAGTCTCTGGGTGGTACAGATGGTTAACATTTTCAACTGCTAACTGAATGGCTTGAGGCTTGAGTCTACCTAGAGGCATCTCAGAAGCAAGGCCTGGCAGTCGACTCCTAAAAAATCAGCCACTGAAACCTCTCAGGAGCACATTTCTAATCTGAAATGCTTGGGGTCATCATGAGTCGGGTCAACTTTGCGGCAACTGGTTCTGCCAGTTTGGAAGTAGGTCAGAGATAGAATTCCCAGTGGACAGGGAGTCCAGTGAGGCCCCCTAGTCCCCAGAGCCGTGGGTAAGTGAACTGCTTTTGTGGCACAGAGCCTGTTGCTAATGTCACACTGTGTTTTTGCCCCAGTCTCCGGAGAACAGTCACAATAGCAGCTGTGCCCTGTGGGCCTGTGTATCAGGGCTTTCTAGCTTTTGTCTCCTTCGATTCTCATCACTGATGTCAAAGGTGGGTTTCACTGTTCCACTTTCTATGTAAAAATTAGAGAGAAACTCCCTCAAGTGTTTCTCACACAGTTAAGGAGAAACACCGAGAGCCAGGACACACCCTGTGACCTGTCTGGCCCTGCAGTCTGGATCCTTTTGCACCTGTAGGATCCTTGGGAATTTTCCTCCTTGGAGTCAAATTCCTAGTCAAACTCCTAGGTGGGCATCCAGGAGCCAGGTTGGATTTCTCTCTGGGCTCTCCTACCAACAATATAGTTAGGCTTCAGGGAACCAGGGCCTCCCTCTGTCCGAGTTCCCTCCAGAGTTCAGGCATACTCATTTACATGAGTGTGATCAGGAGAGCCCACATCCTGCTCTGTGTCCTGCTTTATGGTAGTTTCTATTACTACCTTTGCACATGTGGACACAGTCAGATATTAGGCACACTGTAATGAGTCTGGAATGTTCCTTTGCATAGCTGGCCTGGCCAAACCTGTCGTTGGACATTTGGGTGGTTTCTAGATTTCTACCATCACAGTGCATCTACTTGCAGGTGATGGCAGGGATCTCATGGCTCCTTGCCAAAGGGAACCTTCTTCCTCAAGTTGGCTAAGTAAGCATCTGTCATCTTTAGGAGATATAGTCTTAGAACAAGTGGAGTGTGAACGTGACCTACCAAAAGATGTCACTAGACTAGAATTACTACTCTGGGCAGAATCCCAGGAGGAGCTTTGGGGTGCCAGGAGTCTTGTTTTGTGAGTTTTTCATACGAAGCGAAGTTCTCTCTGATACCTGGTATTTGGAGGGTGCTTTATGAGAGTTGAAGGGTCCTAGATGTACTTCAGGTTAGATGTTGGGCTTCTAATTGTAAGGATGGCAGTTCAAACCCACCAGCCATTCCACAGGAAAAAGACCAAGCTGTCTGTTCTCTTAAAGATTTACAGTCTGAAAACCGGACTCGGCATTGTGATGAGTCAGAATTGACTTGATGGCAGTAAGTTCAGTTTTTAGTTTTTATGAGTGTTTACAGAGGACTTTCTTTCTAAAATTTAATCCCAATTTTTTGCAAGAGAAATCCCACACTGAACTCTCTCCAGTGACTGCCTCAGGCTCGTAGGCCCATGTGTGACCAAGATGTCAGCTGAAGCCCTCAAACCCTGGGCCCACACCCAGCAGCTCACCACCACAGAGCAACTCAACCGTGACTGCATATCTCACTATTGCCAAAGCCCTGACACACGGTGTCCTTTTGCCGGCAGGGTGGAATATATGGAGAAGAGCAAGCATCTGCAAGAACAGCTCAATGAACTCAAGACAGAGATCGAGGCCTTGAAACTAAAGGAGAGGGAGACGGCACTGGACATCCTGCACAGCGAGAATGCAGACAGGGGTGGCACCAACAGCAAGCACAACACCATCAAAAAGGTACCCAAGGCCTCTTGTCTCCTGCTCATGAGGACACTTGCTAATGAAATGTGAGGTGGGCCAAGGCATTAGACTCTTGTCATTTTTTATATGTACTTAGTTGAGGGAATTTTTTGACACTTGCCAGAAAGGGAATTTAATCTGCCAATGACTAAACCCATTGGCTTGATGGAAGTGGAGCTTGTGTTAAAAGCTCTGATGAAATGAATCTCTGTTTTGATCCATCATTTAGCAGTCTAGCAGTTCTGACTTTTAAGCCAAGAGGAGTTATGCCCAGGGAGCTGCTTTACTTTATTAACGAGCAAGAAGAATGAAATGGAGGCCACTGAGAATGGATGCTCAGTCTATTCTTTAGTGTTCTTTTGTGGAAAGGACTATAAAATTCTGTTCTTGATTTGGAAACCAAAGTCTGATTTTTAACTTTTTTCATACTTGAAAGGAAGTATCAAGGAGTACCTTTATGTTTTAAAAGATGAGACTTCATTACGTGAATGACAGTTTCTTATCTTTCTCCATTGGTATTTTGAGCTTTCAGCATTTTAGAGGAAGTTAAATTTCATACTAATTATCAACCCGAGAGTCACTTCTTTATGTCAGCATAAAAAGAAAGGCTCTCTTTTGCCAATTGCCACTGTGCTCTTAACTGATAGATTAATGCCTATAAAATAGGTGTCATTAAGATAAGACCAGTGTGACTAATTTTTAACTCTTTCCCTTAGTCTTTCAAATGGTCTCCCAGTTGAAGAAATTCCTCCATCGCCTGTGTTTAAGCAGAGAGCTCTGTGTCTCACTCATTGTCAGTGGGGAGACTTCTGTCTCTGAGTCAGTATCAACTTTTTCATAAAAAGTTAGACAACTTTTTTATAACACACCCTGTAGAAGGGAAGGTCTTTCCACATCTTGGGCTCATATGAATTGTTTGTATTTCCTTCCAAAACAAAATGATTTAAGCAAAAGGGGAGCTTGTAGGGTTTGCGGGGGAGGAGGCCTTAGCCAGTAAGCAGAAAAGTAAAATGATGAATGGGCCAGGGAACCACTCTGCTCTTGCGCTATTCTCCAAATGGACAGCTCCGCACACAACACTTCAGTTCAGCACCAGGAGCAATTGGATCTTTCCACTACTGCAGTGAGCTGGGTCTCTGGAGTGGGGAAGGCTGGAGAGACCCGTTTCCATTCCTAAAAGCCAACACACAAAAAGTCACTTGTTGCGGTGTCAGGCCTGTCTGAGCATTTTGCAAATGGCACATGTGGCATTGTTGATATCACAAGGGTATGTTCTTCTTTTTCTTCATTTTATTTTGCTGGTTTAGCCTCAAGCCCAAGGCAGAAGACCTATCTGCATTTGAGCCCTGAAAGTAGGTTACCCCAGGTACTCTGTATGTGGTGATGGTACTGCCCTCTGTGATACTAACCCATGCATGAGCTTGCCTGTCATTGGCCTCGAGCAGTGCCTCAGCCCTCCCCTGGGCAGCTGGTGCCTGGATGCTGACTGCAGCATGCTTGAGTCTGAGAGCAGGCATCCGCCCTGAGGCCCGGAATGCTGCCTCATTCTGAAGAGCATGTCATGGAGTCATCGGACCAGTCGTCATTTACATCTGTGTCACTGTTGGGCTGGGGACGGTCATGGCTTCTTGTCCAGTCAGGTGTGTCTAAAAGTCCTTTGTCTTGGTGACGTACTCCTTAGATATATAACCCTAGCATGGAAATGGGATCGGTCTGGTTGCTTTTACAACTGGTGTCTTTGGCTGATGACCAAGACCTCACTGTAGGGATAACCTCTGAAGACTTATGGTCACACCTGGCAACTTCTGGCCATTTATGAAGGGGTAGCTTCTTCTCATTCATTCTCCTGCCGAGCCTCCTCTTTCTATGCTCATCCATTTTCTTCTCAAGGAAAGCAAATGAATAGCACAAAGGGTCTGAATTGTAAGTAAGTCTGAACGTACTGTTTGTTCTATCAGCACTCTGAAAGGCCGGCTCTGCTTCCACTTCTCCGAAGCATGGTGTGGCGTATGGTTGGCATGAATGCCCATTAGAGCCGAGCAATCGTGTGCAGCCAGTAGACAAGTGCTCCATGGCTGCTGAGTGAATTAATGGAACATTTGCTGTTTTCCTTCCAACATTCCCAGGCAGTGGGGAGAATTGATTGTGCCCTATAATAGAATGACATCCTGCCTCTGCTTCTTACCTAACTCCCAGTTGTCCCCTGGCCAGTGAGGCAAACAGTATCCACGGCAGCAGGGGACTTGTTTGAAGCTCTCGCTGTAGTTTCTTCTATTAGCACATTGGAAGCTTGGTGTGCTTTCTACCAAAAAACGGGGCCTGGCGTCAGATTGATCTGACGTGTGGTGGTTGTCCAAGCCAGAGAGGTTACAGACAGGAAAGTACCAGATGAACCTCATGAGAAGGTTGGTTCCATGGCCTGAACTCTGATCTGTGACAGTTTCATGTAGCAGCCTTCTATTTCTTCAGCCTTTGCACCACACATAGGTGCGTGCATGGTCAGGTTGACTCTGACCAGAGCTGTTAGGACCAGCATAGGAATGGGTAGGCCAGATGAGTCATGGCTCAAGCAGTAAGTGGACTCTGGGGTGGACTCTCTATGTTTCCTGGACTTTATGGTTAACAAGCAGAAAAGTGCTTTATGTGTCAGCCTTAGCTGTGAAGTCCCTGTGTCTAGTAACCTTTCTGCACTGGGGTGGCTCTGGGTGGACCCTGCTGCAGTCTAGCTGAAGAGACACTTCAGGCTTTGGGTAGATGGTACCTGAAATGTCAAGGGCAGAGCTCCATCTGGAACTGCAAAAGCTGACGGTGAACCTGGAGAGTTTCCAGTGCCCTAAGCGCTCATTAATCTTGGGTCAAACCAGCCAGCATTGATTTTGATTTGGTTTATAGTATTTTCTGATCATAGATTTGATCAAGGAAAAGGAAGGGTGTCCTAACCCCCACAGTCTAGGTATACTCCTCCTCCTTGCTTTCTACCTCTTCTGCCTCACCAAGAGATCTTGGGGTCCAGCACAATCTCGTCAGTACCCATGGTGGCTGATGCAAGGACCACTTCCCAGCATGGCCAGGGTTGTAGAAGAAAGAGAGAAACGATTTGGAGTGCCAGAATGAGGTCTGGTCAGGTAACCGAGGCTTGGCCTCCCCTCTCTGCTCTGCCACTTCCTTTTTAGAGGGCAATTTCTCACTGGCCTCACCCTCACGCACAGCAAGAGCTCAGTCAGGGCTTAGAACTAGGAAAAGAGACCAAATCACTAGGGAACCTGTGGTGCAGGCCCAGGGCAAGCATCATTGGCTGCACGTCTGCATTTATGATAAGCATGTGTATTAATTGTATTCATCACCATGCATTTGTAGATAAAAAACATCAATGACAACAACAAAAGCCAGAATTAACTTCAGTAGTGCTTTCTAATACCCAATTTGGATTTGCAAAGGTATATTTTTCTCCTGCTGCTAATCTTAACCCTGCATTTTCATTTCTCCCAACTTGGCATTTGCATCTAAGTCAGGTAGCACTAGTAGTCAACAGCTATTCTGGTAACCTAGCTCTTTTGTGGTAAGAGGGCATGTGGGTCTTCTGAGCAGGGAGGCCTGGCAACCTGGTAGGGTGAGGGGTGATACAGGGGTTTCAGTCCTGAGCTTCTTGCCTTCAGAGTCAGCAGTACTGATGACATGAATGGTAGTCAGCCATAATTTTGACAGCAAACGCTGGAGATGATCAGGCAGCCCTGGAGCATGCCCACTTCAGGTTCTTGCTCTCATCCCCTCCCACAGGACAGTTTTCATGCTCTCTGGCTTGGGTGTCCCAAAACTCGTCATTATTTTGTGCACATTCATGATCCCTAGGGGAGCATGAAGTTTCAAAGACAACAGGTAAATGAGAAATCCTTGAGATTGTAGAGCTGAGAAAGTTCATTTTATTAGATTGGCTTGAAACCCCAGGATCCAGCTGTGTGTTTCTGCTGGTGGAGGGATAGAATCAGAGGAACCTTGACATTTAGCCAGAGTGTCTCTCTTAGATCGGGAAGACATAAAAGCCCAGTGTCATCGTCAATTTGTGTGGACTCCCCTTGGAGATGCAGGGCTGGTGAAGTGAAGTAGAACACTTCAGGCACCCACGGAAGTCATAAATCACAGGGAGAAATTGGATATCCATGAAAGGTGTCTCCCACAATTAAACCAACAGCCAGAGCTTTCCGGGTGACCTCTGGTTCGTGTTGCTATCCTCAAAGATGCTGCTAAATAGTTGGTACTTAATTATGTGGTTAATCAGCTCAACCCTCCTATGAACCCTGTGGACTGAGTGTCTCTGCTTCCGTTGTCTGGTCGAGCATCCTCAGCCCTGACATAAAGGCAGAACACTGACTCCCTGGCTCCAGAACCTTCCCTTTGTTGTTGGAACACTGCAGTGGTGGGAGGGAGGAGGGAAAGGAAGAGGAGTGGGGAGCAAGGAGCAGCATCAAATGTGGACATAGAACACAGAAGAAATTGCAGTGGCTGAGAGAAGCTCTTGCTCTCGTGTTCCCATCTTGTTGGAAGCTTGGGGAAGGCCTTGGGAGTCACAGCGTGGTCCCAGGAAGGATGCTTGTCTTGGATGGGCTACCTACTTTACCTCACACACCAAAAAATCACTTCCATTTTTAGGTGCCTCTTCATTGTGGAGGGCTTTACTTGTTTCTGACAGTTCTTTAGATAGAAGATTCTACCAGCCTCTTTTCTGAAAGACTGCTCTACAATAGCTGATTTTGGTTGGAAGGCTTTCCCGATTGAGCAGTTGGTCTTTGGGAGGTGCTGCCTTTCCCGCTATGATATTATACTCCCATTTGGAAGTGCCTGCGGACATTATTTGGGACTCATTTGATGCCATAAAACATCCCGTTTGGTCCCTCAGCACTGGAAACGGGTTTCAGTGCAGCTCTGCTCCTATCCCCTGATTTGTTATTGCAACAGTGGGAGGGAAAAGACACTGGATGCAAACTCATTCTGCAGGCGCAAGGCTCTTTGCTTCGGGTCCTTGCCACAAGTTCTCATTTGATGTGTTGGCAGTTTTAAAATGACACCAGTCTGTCTGGATGTTTCCCTGAGGTGCTCATGCAGCCCAGGTGATTGCCTACACCTGCCCAGTGAGGTGAATCGGGCCATGTAGTCTTATTTCAGGTGACAAAAAGGTGTGGCAAGGGGCCCCACCAGCGTCACAGAATGAGGCCAAGGCAGGCATCACTGTCCAAATGTCTTTCTGCAGCTGGTGACCCCTAAAGGGTTCACATGCAGGAGAGAGTCCCATGGATACTCCCTGGTGGAGCTAAGAGCAAACTGGGTTTGCACATTGGGATGCACTTGCCCTTTATAATTTCACTGTGGTTAGGGATAAGAGCGTGCAAATCACCAGCTAGTTTTGGGGTATAAGCTCTCAGTCACAGGCTACAGAAAAGCTTCCTCAGCTCATCTCCAGCAGCTCTCCCTCCTCAGTAGCTAGTTGCCTTGGTCTTTGGTTTGGAAAGGGGATGTTTATTACACCCACACCAAAAAGGATGCTGGAATGTGCTGCTGCTGGGTCTGACTGTCACCTTTCTGCTTCAGAGTTGGCTTCCTCCTCTTGGTCTGGGTGCCAGAGAACCTGCATATCGTTCTGCATTTCCACCCTCCCCCACTCCCTAATTTTCAATATGTAGTGGCTGAGAGGAAGGGTAACATGATTTTAGAGCTTACATTTCAGTTCCACGGCATTTTTATGGGACAAGCCACGTCTCTGCGCCGGGAGTTATTAGGTTAGTATCTAAAATGGGTTCAGCATTGTGGGTCTTACTGTTTAAAATGAATTACATGGCCCCCTCTCTCCTCCCTTACACCTCCCTAGGGCAGAATGGATTGAGGCGAAGCCCCTGGAGACAAATTGGAGGAATCCTGGTGCTCTGATGAGTTCTGTGCTTCCAGCTTAATTGTAGTGCTTCCCCTCTCTCTCCATTGATATAGCTAAGTGGCACTGTGTCCTGCCCACCCTCCACACCACCGCCTTTTGCTATAGGAACAAGATTCTCACAATGTGGCCTTGTGAATCAATTTTCTCTCTGTGCTGATGAAAGTGTAATTCATTCTTAATCAAGCAGCCTTGCCGCTGCAGGCATCTTGCCGGAATACATTTAGTTATCTTCCCATCACTTTGGGAAGCGATCCCCCCAAAAGGACTTTTAGAGGAGACCTGGAAGGAGAATTGGCAGCCAGCCTCATACTGTGTTTACCAGCAGGGGGCGCTCTTGGGACCGATGCTGGAGGAGCCTTTGTAGCCAGAAGCCTTCCACAGCCAACTAGAGGGATGAGGCTGGTGTTGGTCACAGGTGCCTTCCAAGCTTGCTGTCTCCAGCCCTGGGGCCATCTCTCAAGAGTGGGCAGGTGCCAGATTGGTATGACTTAATGGGCTGGACCAGGAGCCTGTTGACTCTGCATCTTGCATGGATATCTGGATTAGGGAGAATCTTTTGGGTAACCTGTCCTCTGCAGGGTTTAGAGAAGCCAGCCACCTGCCCTTTGCAAGGAGACAGATGTGTCTCTAAATCAGAGCATGTTTCACTTGGGTGGATGTGTCTGTTTCTGTCGTGCTACACCACACAGTTTAGATCATTTGAGAAAGGCTGGCTCTGCCACGTGGCTCCCCTCCTGCCCTTTGTTGGCCTGGTGATTGTCCCCATAACTGGCAGTCAGATGGGAGAAATTGGCTGGACATAAGGACTGAGTCTATTGGCACTAGGCAGGAAGGAGGAGCAGACCCCAACAGGTGGATTAGAGTCCAGGTCAGGTGAAAACAATGCCATCTCTTATCTGTAGCAGAAAAGAAAAGACAATTGTCTTCTCAAGGTGGGATTGGATTAGTGACAGACTTGAATAGCCTTTTCAGTCTAGGGAGAACATAACTGCCGCCTGTATTGTTCACACAACTGGTTTTAATCAGATGTGAAGAGACAGCTGGAGAGAGAGTGGGTCAGCCCAGTGCCTAGTGAGGAAACACCCTGTCCTTTAGTCATGTGTAGGGAACTGGCAAGAGTGCTTGGGTTAGCAGCTTTGGGTGCAATCGGTCCTTGTGTGGCTTCCAAAGGGAGATAGGCTGCACTCCGCATTGTTGACCCTCCTGGACTCAGTCATGAGTTTTAAAGGGCAGTGTGTAACAACTGTGGTCACTGTCACATTTGGGCAGAACCCCACACACTCGTCCTCCAAAGGACTCAAAGTGGGTTATATTTTACAGGCCCACAATGACTCAGGTATTGTTGTACAAGGGGCTTCAAAAAGTGTTGAAAAATCCATGACCTTTTAAACCCATTTTTCCATGCACTTTTTTTTTTTTTAATGTTTTATTGTGAATTATATGATAGTTTACATGGGAGAACTTTAGTTTTACATTCATTCTATCGTATATCATCTCACTGCCATGGTTCAAATCCCCTCCATGCATCATCAACCACCCAAAGGGTATATCCCAGAAACCCACCCCCTACACTTCCCTCTCCTCCCCCCAGTTTTCGGCCCACAGTCCCTTTCCCCTTCTGGGTCCAAAGTCCCCAGTCACTTCATCACTCCACGTCATCATCTCTGTCTCTATCTCAGGCATCTCTCTTTCTCTGGGCAGGGTCCCGCTCTCGGCTCTTCTCCATTGATGGTCCCAGAGGCCTCCGCTCCTATCCTGGAGAATTAACCACTCCCTTCCTTGCTACAAAACCTCCACCTCTGCATTTCCAACCCTCATAATCCGTCCATGCACTTTTTGAACTTCTTTTGTATCCTCATCCAGAGGCTTTTCTGCTTCACCATCTACTGAAATCCTGGCAAACTCTTCAGATGCTGCCCTGGCTGTGTGCTTGTAGACACTGTTCCCCAAGCAAGCAAGGCTGGGAGTGGAGAGGGGGCCCACTGGATGGCCAGGGGAACACAGGCGTCTTTGTAACGTGGGGTGGTGGGTGGGACTCAGGAGACTAGCTTCAGCTCTCAGCTCATAGGGCCCTAGTCGGACCTTCTCCATGGAAGCTCTGGCTATAGAAGCAGAGGTGCCGTACAGAAAGAAGCCAGTCACTGCACAGGGAATGGAGCAGACGCTGACATGGGACATAAGAGAACTGTTGGTTTTCATGAGAGGCAGAGTGAATTTTATGAAGCCTTCCCGTCTCTTTAATGAATACCTCCTGCTGTAAATAGGACAGTTGGGGAGCTTTTCCTATTGTGGCCTGCCCACAGCAGGTGGTGAGGCAGGGAAGACAGTTTGCTGAAGGTGAGGCAGTGCCTGAGGGGAGAGTCTCTGGGCCCATGGGCTTCTAAGAAGACACCCAAGTTCCAGGCAGAAGCAAGAAAGCTGACCTGGCTTCTCCTTGCAGACCCTCCCACCTGCTCTCCATCTCCGGCCGTCCCGTCCAGTGTATGTATGACTCAAGGAACCATCCAGTGGGCCCCCTCTCCACTCCCAGCCTTGCTTGCTTGGGGAACAGTGTCTACAAGCACACAGCCAGGGCAGCATCTGAAGAGTTTGCCAGGATGTCAGTAGATGGTGAAGCAGAAAAGCCTCTGGATGAGGATACAAAAGAAGTTCAAAAAGTGCATGGACGGATTATGAGGGTTGGAAATGCAGAGGCAGGTGGACATATCGGTGTCTGCCTGAGATAGAGGACCCTACCGATTTGGAAGCCAGCCTAAGGCCAGTGCGGTGACTGCAGGGGCTCTGACAGTGAGCAGGGAGTATACTGCGAGGTTTTTCCTTTGAACCCTCAGGGACTATCCAGCGAAGTGAAAGGTGAAAACGGAGTGGGATACCAAGCTCACTGGGCTCCAGCAGTCCCCAATGGCCAGCCAGGCCTCTATCCAACAATCTATCCTTGTCTCTGACCATTGCAGCATTTTGGGAAGGCTGTACCCAGCCCCCCCTGCTGAGGCCACATATTTTTGTGCTTTTCTCTTCCTGTGTGGTCAAGAGCTTTCTACCCCCCCCCCCCTCAGTGCCTCTCCTCGGGGGCCAAGGTAAACTTGTGTTCTTGTGAGATAAGAGATGAGGCTGCGCCCCACGGTTCAAGATCTGGTGTGGGCTGAGAGCAGGGAAGCACCCGCCTGCCCAGGAGCACTCTACATCCCATCAAACACAGGCTTCAGAAACTGGAGTCTGGTTTAGCGGGTGCTGCCAGAACCATCCCCTGGTACCTCGAGGGGACGGCCAGACAAGCTTCTCAGTGAGAGGATCCAGGAATTCTTGGAGCCAGCTTTGTGCAAATGGGCAGGAGGCTCTCTGAGGCCCCCACAGGCCTGGGCACCCTGCCTGGTGAGGTATCCAGGCCTCTCTGGGGCATCTGTCTGTCCTACTTCATGGACACATGACCCTGCCTTCCCTCGCACCCTTTCCTAACCGGCCCTCTGCTCTGCCACTACCACTGCCACTACCACCCCCATTAGAAGGAGAGGAGCCAGGGCAGGGGAGGGGAGGAAGCCTGCCGTGTGATTAGTAACAACAGCTGTCGAGTTCTCAGCGTGTGCCAGGCACTCTGTGAGCTTACACGCATTTCCCGATTAACCCGAACATCACTCTCTGAGGAAGAGCTGCTATCACCCCAAGTCACAGTGAAGGACTGAGATCTGTCCAGGACCACACAGCTGTGGTGGGTGGTCCAGGTGGGAACTGGATCCATGCAGTCTGAGCAGCACACCTATGTCTGACTGGGGATGAGGAGTTGACTCAGAGTGGCTTTAAGCACTCTGTTCCCTTCAGGGTCGGGGAGCTGGTTTTTCCCTTTCTTCTCTCTCTCCACTCACATCCTAGTTCTCAGTGTCACAGGCACACTTCTCTTTGGATCTAGGGAGAAACCCCTCCAAACTCAGCTCCCTGCTGAAGAGTGTTCATGTCAGCACAGAAATGAAACGCTCTCCCATTTCCCATCAGAAATGGGCTTTCAAAGGGCTTCTGAAACTGGTTTCACTGAAGAAAACATCTCAGACGGTTCCCTGCATTCAGCTTGTTAGTCAGGAACTCCAAGGCCAAAAGCTTTGGCAGGATTTAAAGCATGGCTCTCAAGCTGTCTCGTTTCGAGCACACTAATGCCGCCTGTCTTTTGATGGTGAAGTGGTTGGTTTGAGTCTTCCTCCCCCGCCCTGTGTGGAACTGTTACATGTGGTCCTGAGGACTTTGTGGATTCAGGAGCTGCCAGAGTTGGAGGGAGCAGGCCAGACCATGTAGCCTCCCTCCTGGTTCTCACCCCCCGAGGAAAGAGAGTTGGGGTATCACTGAGGCTGACTCCAGCAGGGTGGATTTACCCAACCTCCTCAGCCTGATGGGAGCTCTCACCACCCCCTCACCATCTTTGTGGTCTACATCTTACTCATCAAAGCTGTTTGAGCTCCTTCGAGGGTGCAAAGCACTGAACCAAGTGCTCAGGGCATGAAGATGCACAGTAGGTACCCCCAGACCTTCAAGAGCTGTGGGAAGGGCTGGGGCTGGGCATAGAGCATAAACGTGTTTCTACACAGAACCTGAGCCAGCACCACCTAGAAAGCCCAGTGTCCCCCAACTCATAGTAGAAACTGGTCTTGACTACTGGTCAGGAGATAGTCAGCTGCCCTGAGGAATTAGGAGTGGAGAAAAGGGGTAAGTTTTCCTTCCTCTGATGCTGCCTACAAAGTCCCTCTGTGCCCAGAGGGTATTTACCTCCCTGTTCAGTATCTCCACAGACAACTGTTATCACGGAACACCACAGGGATGTCTCCTAGGAGACAGGAATGTGAGACTCTGAAAATGTCCAGATTACCTGTCCTCTGAGAAAATACATGCCAATAACATTTTCCCAACATGCTTTTGCCCACTAGCCATCCCTCCTGGCATGCTCTTCATTTGTCATCTCTAGGTTGAATTCTTGGGCAAATCTAGAAATTCCCTAAGTGTCTAGGTAAATAAAACGTCCTTTTCTCTAAGTCACTTTTTAAATTAAT
Organism: Chrysochloris asiatica; assembly: GCF_000296735.1. Lineage (NCBI taxonomy): Eukaryota > Metazoa > Chordata > Mammalia > Afrosoricida > Chrysochloridae > Chrysochloris > Chrysochloris asiatica. Next base: position 6,280,816 of record NW_006408646.1, read on the forward strand.
CCACAGGCAGGATGGTATGAAAGTGTAGAAACCAAGTTCCCTCAGTGTCTTCTCTGTTTTCTTACAGCTCACCCTGCAGAGTGCCAAGTCTCGCGTGGCCTTCTTTGAAGAGCTCTAGTAGGTGACTCGCCACCCATGACCTGCCACTGCTGCTCCGCACCAGCGGGATGGTCAGACACCATGGGAACTGCCATGGGAGAGCTGGCTGGGAGTTTCTGTGAAAGCTCCAGAACTTTCCCCTGCTGAGTACAGAGCCCAACCCACTTCATGTGCAATTGCCTTGAACTATGACCCTGCAGAAATTTCTCAGGGGTTCTAGTTCTCCTGACCCATGTCTTTCATTTTTAAAAAAAATAAGTATTTGTCTTTCTTCTTCTAATGTGGAATCTTAAACTTTCTTTATCAAAGGAGCCCTGGCATGTATCTTACATACTGTTCAGGGCTGGTCCCCAGCTCAGTCTGGGAAATGGGTGTAGGGAGTGAAGTACAGAGACTCCTGGAAGCAGGGAAGGTCTTTGCCAACCCACTCCTGCCCAGCGCAGGGCTCTGGAATACTATCTGTAGACAAAGAGCTATCATGCAATGAAGAAGCAGGGCTTGCTGAGCCCAGGCCCAGTGAGCTTCCTGAGACCCATCGTAAGAAAAATCCCAGGCACCCCTGAGGAAGCACTCTTGCTGCCAGCTGGTAGGGAATCGGAAAGGCATCTGTACCTAGGGAAAGAATTTAGGCAGAAGCTGTGATGAGGGGCGGACTATCAGCAGAGTAGCTGGGAAGTTGGGCGAGCTGTGTAAGGCTCTGTACCCACAGAACATTCACCACCCTCCTCCTGTCCTCGCCCCCACCAGCCTCTGAGAGGCAGCAGGGAGCCACATGTGGTTTCCCTCCTCCCTTGGACTGTAGCCTCCCCTGCGTGTCTGTCTAGTCAATACCTGATAGCATGGCTTTGACCTAGGGGTTCTGCAGATCGCAGACACCCCACAGGCGCTGCTTCCTGTAGATCCAGATGGGGAGTCCTTCTCTGGCTTCAGTTTGTGCTGCCTTCTCTCCTGGCAAGATACTGCTGATGAGATCGCCTGTCCTCCTGGCCATGTGCAGCAAGCCCTTCCCAAGCCTTCATGGCACCTGGGCTTCGTTGTGCTGTTGCCTTTGTCCCTGAGTTGTGTTAGGTGCCATCCAGTTGATTCTGATTCTCATGACCAACCCACATAACAGAGTAGAACTGCCCTATAGGGTTATCTTAGCTGTAATCTTTACAGAAATAGATCTCTAGTCCTTTCTCCTGTGGAGCTTCTAGGTGCATTGAGACCATCAGCCTTTCTGTTAGTAGCCAGGCTCCTTTTCTTTCCCCACTGGGGGCCATGTTGGGTCCCTCTGTGCCCCCTCCCTGTGAGGTCATGGAGCCACATATCCACTCACTGTGGGCTCTACACATGCTGGCAATTGATGAGCCACCCTCATGGCTCGCTTGCTCTTGGGGTTTGGGGCCAGCTGATTCCTCGGTGTTCTTCATGGCTGGTAGTGGTACTGTGACTCTACCATGAGGCCTATGTGCAGGCTAGGCAGAATGGCAGTCAGTAGGAAGAAGCTGATAGAGTGAAGACCTGGGAGGGCCTGGCGAGATCTGAGAGCAGAAGGGGTTCTCTGGCAATTTTGTTTGGTTATGAGATGTTCTTGTTCCACAGTGAGGCTGACTGAGCAGTGTCCCAAGGGAGCCAGGGTCTCCCCAGCCCCCTTAGGACATGCAGGTGGGCTCTGCATCTGGAACCTGAATATGGGTTGCTGTGACTAAAGAGCTGAGTCTCCCTACCCTCAAAGGCCTCTCTCCCCCAAGGTGTGCTCTCAGCCCCGGGAGAGCCTCTGTCGTCTCAAGCTGAAAACCCAGACCTGGATTTCCACCACGATTTTTTTCCCTCCTAGCTGTAAATTTAATCTTTTACTATGGCTGTGGGGCACAGGAACATGGTGGCAGTTTATAAAAACACTGTCGGGCTTTATTTTTATTTAACTGTTGTATGTGTGTCTGAAGTGGAGAAATGCCAAGTAGTCTGGCCACAAGGGAGCCTGCTGGCAGCTGAGCTGTGCAGAAGTGCCCTTAGGCCAGAGTCGGCAAAGGGGTCAGCAGAACCAACTCCCAGCCCAGCCAGGAACATTCCAACTGACTCTGGAGGCCGGAGCTAGTGGGCACTTCTCCAGAGATGGTTCTGGTGGGAAGGGGAGTGGAGAGAGTAAAAAGGGGAGCTTGGTTTTCAGAAACTGTGCCCTGTGGCTGAGGTGACTGTTGTCTTTAAGTGAACATGTTTAGGACGTCCGAGTCCATCAAGTAAGGACACCTTGAGAGTCCGCCAGGAGCAGTGCCCTAGCCATGCTGATTACATTATGAGCACTTGTGGTGGCTCTGGGCGGGTGGAAGAACCACAGTCAGGAAACCTTCATGAAGTCACTGCCCACCTTGTTCTTCCTCACCGCAGCCACAAAGGCCTCTGGCCCTGGTCTCCCCTCCATTATTCGTGTACCTGCCAGGCCCTGCTAGACAACACCCCAGCATTACATAACATTTTGAGTGACTGTTTTGTAATCTTCGGGACAGGTTTCTCTCTCTCTCCCTTCCCGCCCCCCACCCCAAATCCAAACTGCAAGTCCAGAGGCTGACAACCAGCCGCAGTGACTTAAGTGTTCCTTGCCAACAGAGCTGGGACCGTACACAGCTCTCCTGGGCTTCTTGGGAAGCTGGGTTTTCAAGGATGTCACATGGCACTCCTTCCTGGGGATTCTGAGCCCCCTCCTGTCAGGGCCAGACCGCGGAAGGCTTTTTTATTCTGGGTAATTGTTGTAATTTAAATGATTGTTTTAATAAAAATTCTAAGGTTTATCTTGAGGCTTCCTTGGTTTTACCTGTTGCTCAGTTGGTGGGATTCTCTGAGGAAACGGTGTTCCATTTCCTTGTTTACCAGAACTGCACCTTCAGCCTCTCAGTCACCTCTTTCCTTGCTAATTGTTGTTAAGTGCCGTCGAGTCGATTCCGACCCATAGCGACCCTGTATAGGGTTTCCAAGGAGCAGCTGGTGAGCTTGAACCACTGACCTTGCTGTTCAAACGACTTTGCAGTCTGATGCATTAGCCCACAGTGCCACACCAGGGCTCCTTCCTTGCTAATAGCACCTTATTATTCCTGCTCCAGAGTACACCCTTCCCAACCCCATACTGGGCCCTAGTGCTGAATGTTCTTGTCAAGGGGCCATGTGACATTTGCATTTGAAATTGGGAGCCATCCATGCAGAGCTAATTTTTTGTTTTTAAGGAAGAAAAGGTGTTTATTAAGACAAAAACTACTCTAGTATACCTGTCCCAACCCACTGCAGCCGAAACCTGGAGACAAATCCATAGTGTGGTGACAGGTGCCTGTGGGCCTGGTGCGTCAGAACCCCTAGCATAGCCAGTCAGAGACACACAAGATGCACTTTGCCAAAATGTTCACATTCAACTTAACTAGTTTTTCATTAGTTTTGGAAAGATACATATTTAAATCTGTAAGATCCAAGAATGGTGGAGTATTTTAAAACAATATTATTCTCTTTGAATACTAGAATTAGTAACTCGTTAGCCTATTTTCTGTGAATAATAAGATTGCTTTTACATGTAGGGGATATTCTTTACACTAATTGGAAACTAGTGTGTCCTGTCTAGGCTACGCCTGACATCCCAGAGTCTCCATTAAATGGGGTTTCAAGTTAATAGCATTCCCTTGTAGTATGGTTTTGGGGAGCTCTGTTCTGTGCCAGTAGTTTGTTCTGACCATGCTTCTTGCAAAACCAGAGCAGCCAACAGCCCCATGGGTGGGTCCTTACGGCTTTGGCAGTACCCCTGGCTGGTTACCCCACCCCCCACAGTGCCGTTTGCTGGCAGCTGCTCCTCAGGGCAGCCCACGTGTTGAGGCCTTGGCAGCAGAACTTGAGGGGACAGGTATTGGTGAGAAGACTGCAGCAGCCGTGTCAAATTCAATTTCTTGCCAGTCTAGGGAAGAGAACATTGAGCCATACTCACATTCCCAGCTTCCGCCAAAAAGCCCATATTCATCTTCTCATCAAGAAAGGCCCAGGGCTGCTCTCCCTCCCCAGCCGGCTGGCTCCCTGGCAGCCTGTCATTACTGCATTATGGCAGGAGCCATGGCCGCTGGAACAGCTCCGCTGGGAGGCCCGAGCTGCAAACAGGAACAGCTCCCAGCTGTGAAGACTTGGGCTGAGTCAGAGAGGAACTCCACAGTGTCTTCACCCAGTCCCCACTGGCATCCTCTTCTTGGGGTAAGAGCCTCAGAATAGCAGCACCCCACCCTTCCCTCAGGGCTAGACCTGCCCCTCCCTCTGTGAAGAGGCTTGAGGATTCCACCTCTGGTTCCCCGGAAGATGTCAGCAGAACTAGACCAGAGGCGAAAGGACTTCTAAGAAACAAGGCTGGCTGTGTGGCAGTTATAATCTCTTAAAAATAAGAGAGGCAACGAACAGGAAGTCTTTGTTGGAACCAGCCGGGGATGGGTGGAAAATGACCTAGTTGAGTGGTTAAGAGCCCCTGAAGTTGGAACACAGACAAACTTGGACTCAAATCCCTGCCGACCACTCACAAGCATTGCCATCCTACACATCATCTCCAGCAGTGTCTTCACCTGTAGAATGAGGCTTTCTAGGGGGTTGTGGAGTCACCACATGGGGATAAGTGGCTGATGTTTTTTTCTGGATTTCTTTTGGTGGGGGCCAAGGACACTGATGATCAGAGGGACCCAGGCCTCCTGCCGATTCCACCTGCTCCAGGAGCTTAATGAACCTGCATGGAGCCCGTTTGCCAGTGTAGTGTTTGCTCAGTGCCAGCCACTACGCTCAGGAGATGATATATAACCTGGACTGGGGCTGCCTTGGAAGGATGCACTTATTTGTCACATTAATGCCTGTGTTCAGGTCAATAATTGACTGGAAGCTCCCATGGGAGTGTGTGAGGTGGGCTGCACTCTGAGGAGCACTCCCGGCCCCAGCCTTGGGTGCCTGGGCTGGAAAAGGCATCTGCAGCCCAGCCAGCCTCATGGTGACCCAATTCTTTCTTATCAGGCAGAAGTTCCCCCCTGGAGCCATGCCCATTTCCAATGTAAATAATGTACTTACTCCACTCAGGAAGGGGCAGCTTTTGATCTGAAGGAATTAAGTCGGTAAACAAAAGCAAGACTTTGGGAGGTGTTTCATAATGGGTACCTACCTTGGCAGCTCCCACCTAGAGAAAGGAGTAAAGTTCTGACAAGTAGGAGGAATGGTGGGGATAGCCTATTACCTTCAGCATGCCTCTGCTCCCCAAGATCTGGAGCGCCCTGCATTTCCCAAGTCTAGTGACACCCTGGCTCCTGACACCCTGTCCCCTTGCCCCCAAAATGGCAGCCTTGGGCCCAACATGGTTTTCGGTGCCAGGTAAAGTGTAAGACACAGGACAGCCCCCACCCAGCCAGGAAGCCAAGGGGTGGGGAGTCATGGCTAGCAGGGCTACCTGATGCTCTTCTGACCATCTAGGCCCTAGACTGGCCATTCCCAAGGACTGTCCCAACAGGGCATGGCCCAGGTGGCCAGCCCAGGCTCAGGAAAGCAGACCTTGAGTTCCAGTCCCTCCAAAGTATCCCCTGCCAGAATGTGACACACAGACACCCCTATCTCCATTTCTGACTCCTTGGCTATAGGACGGGTTTGGGCCAGAGGAATTCCACTAGTCTTTTGGTTGTACCACTGTGCGGATGGACTGTTTCCAGAGGGATTTCACAGGCCAACCTCCCGGATGCTGGCTACACTCAGGAAAGCAGACTAAAAGGCCAGCCACGTGCAGCAGACTTCTTTCTGCCCCATGGGGAGGGACAAGTTGTGTCGGCTCCCAAGTCAATGTTGAAGGGCAGGCAGGCTGTCATTGCCTTCTTCCTGCTGAGCTGTGGCCATCAGCTCCTGTCAGCCCAGGTGGAGGGTAGGGAATAGGCTGGCTGTTAGAACTGCTCTGCCCTGAAGCCGGTGGGGACCTGCCCACACCTTCAGCACCCCCTAGCCCCAGCCCCCTGCTCCCAGCTCTACTGGAGGCTGAATCTATTAAGTTCTTCATATTAACCAGCAAACGGGGAAACAGCCCTCTTTCATCCTAACAGGAGTGCATTTGCATTAACACCTGGGGAGTTCTGTTTGCCTGGAGAAAAGCACATTGCTATTCTGAGCTGCGCGCTGTGGAGTTAGTCGCAGTATCCTATTCTTTTATTAATACGGCGGCTTTTCTCTCCTCACTCCCTCCTTCCTGTGGAAAGGGAGAGCAGCTGGGGATGCCAGGGCTCCCTGCCCCACTTAGGAAGGTCCCCGGAACACCAAGAAGGGGGGCAGGAAGCAGCTCCCAGGCAGAGTGGGCGTTTCCTCTGAGAAGGTGGCTTCTAAGCTGCCCCCTATGGTTCCAGGCAACCCCCTTCCCAGCCCAAACCAGGGTTTCTTCTGTCCCCAAACAGTATGTACCAAGAACTCTGTTGTGACCAGTACACTAGGTGCCTCTGGAGGCCCAGGAGGGCAGGGGGCCTGGAGACAGGACCCTACCTAGGGGAGATCCTTGCAGCAGGGAAGGGAGTGGACAAGAATGGGGGAGGGCAGGGACGTGTGGACACCCCCTGGGCTGAGTCACACACCCACTGCCCGTGAAGTCACAGCATCATGGGCAGGGTGGCAGCTGCTATCAATCCCCCGTTGCAGCTCACTGAGGCTGGGGTCAGATCTGGATATGGCAAGTTTTGAGAGGAGAGAGGACTGCAAGCAGAGTAACAGTTCTAGTTTCACAAGATCCAACTGTCCCTAGGCTTCCCTAGGCTCAGAAGCTTAGGGTGCAAGTACCTAAGACTTCTCACTGATGGGAAGGGCTGACAAGGGAGACCTGGCCATCTTGAGAAGTCCTACCACCACCACCAGGATTACACATCTCTGTCTGTACAGTGCATTGATGTGGGACGCACCACAGGTCATCATAGGGGTTGAATGAGTTCACAGATGCCACGTTGTGAATCAGTGCCTGCCACAGCACAAGTTTATTAGCCCAGAGCTGCCGCTGTGTGGTTATTGCTCTTCACTGTTAGTTAGCTCGTCCTGAGTCCATTATCAAAGGAGACAGTTTAGGGCAGGAGGTGTGTGGGCCACACCACCACCAGAAGGCAGGGCAGGAAGTGGCGGGGTTGGAGGACTGGTCCTTGTGGGTTAATAGAGGAGGGTCTGATGGTTTCAAATGTCCCTGTGAGTGGATGACAAAGCGGCAGCCAACTAAATGCTGCCTCTCCTCATGCTTGGCAGGGAGTCCTCAGGGTCTGAGAGTCCTGTTCAGATATCAGCATTCCATGGGCATCCCCGGCCCCCAGCAATCTACCTGACCTCATGCGAGACTGGGCCCATGCCAGGTGACATTTACTGGCAGGGAAGTGGCCACCGAGATGTGAAATCACCGTGGCCTGGGGCTAGCCCACTTCATTAGCTCAGGCTCCACTTGACTGGGTAGGTCAGCACCAGCAGTCAGGGCGCTCCCAAGCCCCAGCTCCCGGAGCCAACCCTACCTGGCTCTAGGGACCACATGGTCTGCCGGCTTGACAATGATAGAAACTAGAGTGGCCTTGCCATCCTGGAGGGGCCAAGGTCCCCTTTGTGTACACGGGGGTCCAGGTTTGGCAACAGCTTCTACCTGGGATCCTCCTAGCCCTTGTGCAATGGCCATTGCTCTCCCATGAGACAAAAATTGAGGCTCAGACTACGTGACTGCTTGGAGTTAGAATTTGTGCCCATTTTGCCTGGGTGCACTCATCCCAAGAGAGACCCTCCAACCCATCCTCACATTAACTGATGTGACAGCAATGAAAAAGGGATGAGCCCTGGGGACACCATAGGTGTTGAGAGGGCCCAGCCTGGGTTGTTCAGGGGAGGGGGGGTGGGGAGGTCGGCTGGTGGGGTTTCACCCAAGGCAGGGTACATGTGTTAGTTCATTAAGAAATCCATCCTTAGCACCTCCATGGAAAAGGCGGACATTGGGGGCCATACACCTGGAAGGACAGAGGTGAGGCCATGGATACAGTGGGGTGGACAGAGCTCAGAGTCCGGGGTTCAAATACTGGCACCACCACCTCTCAGCTGAGTGATTCCATGCATGTCACCCCACTCCAAGGACAAGTACACAGATGTGGTACTTAAGGAGCTGAGCACAGTGCCTGGCCCCAAGCACTGACCCAGAAACACCAGAATCCTGAGGCCATCCGAGGAGTACACGCCAGGTCAGTACACATCCCAGACCCAACCTCCAGAAACTTCTAGAGTCCCTGTCGGGGCCTTTCCCCACACCCAGCACAGGGCCTGTTGTGTAGTAAGGTGTTCAGTGCATATCTGCAGACTCTCTGTTTTCCCATCTGTGAAATGACAGCCTGCCTACTCCATTCCCAGGGCCACTGTGCAAGTCCTGGTACAATAATGACTCCAAAACTGCTGAGAAGGAAGCGGTGATTTCCCAGCAAGCGGGTATGGGGGCTGGAAGATGCCCTAGCTGAGCTGGGATGGCATCACCTTGGGGGTCAGTGAGGCGGCTGAGCATCACTCACCCTGTTTGCCTGTGGCCAGGGACACAGCCTCTCTGACCAGGAGGAGTATCATCTTGTCCCCCTCCCCCTCCCCCTCCCAGTTGTCCTCTTCCTTCCCACCAGCCTGAGGAGCAGGAATCAATTAGCGGATGAGACGCCAGACTCTGCCTCATCTCTGAGTGCCCCCTCTTTGTGAGGGATATTGCTGCTTTCCCATTTCACAGATGAGGAGATTGGCTCCCAAAGGCAAGAGACTTGACCAGGGTCACACAAGCCAATTCCAGAGCAGTCACTTCAATGCCAGCTGGGCTGACCCCAGAGTCCTTGCTTTTACCTTCTACTGACTCTACCCCTCCAGGCCTCAGTTTCCCCTCCCCAGCCCCCACAGGAAACAGTCACAGCCTTCAAAATGCCCTGGCCCCAGGGAGCCTGCTGGACTCCATCCTGCATCCCAGGCAAGCATGATGGATGAGGACCCATGGGGGGCAGGTGTCACCCACATGATTGTTGCTCGCTGACGACTGTTAGCTGATGGATCTTTTCCTCCTCTTCCCATCCCCAGGGGCCCAGCTCCATCTGGCCAGGCACAGTGCCAGGCTGATGGATGGGCCGCCCGCTGGGCCACCCTCACCACCACTGCGCCACAGCCTCCCATATCCTTGACGCCTTGGCTCTGGGGTCAGGCAGGCAAACCCAAAAAGAGAGGTGGGGAGACCAGCTCAGCAGCCATTCACTCAGTCACTCAACAAACACCTGTATCGAGGACATACTATGTGCCAGAACACAGTAGTGAGCAAGGCAGACCAGGAAACTAACCATCACCCTCCAGGGTGACATGTGGTCCTGAGGCACCAAGAGAATGGCTGTGAGAGATGGAGTCTCTAACCCAGACTTGGCCGGGCCAGGGAGGCAAGTCTGAGGCCAAGGGAGCAGACAGTCCACATTGAGACTGGGTGGGGGTAAGACAGGATGAGGGGACTAGGCTGGCATCTCTGGAGGCCCTGTTGCAGCCTATGGGGGAGGTGGAAATTCAGGAACAGACAGGTGGGTGAAGGGAGCAGGAAGGGAAATGACAGAGACCATAGAACTGCTGTAGCCCATGATTTCTCTCCACATCCAGGTAGGGAGGCCCATTTCATAAATGATGAACTTGAGACTTGGAGATGGGAAAGGATGTGTCTGAAGGTCCCGCAGGGAGGGAGCGGCAGAGCTGGGGTAGGGCAAGCTTCTGGGAGGGCTCCCTGGCCCCCTCCCTTGGTCTGTCCAGGCTGGAACCTAATGGCACTCCCCCCACCAGCATCACCTCATCCAGGGAGGCAGCTGTCCTCTTCGTGCCTCCACGGACAGGAGCCAGGCAAGAAATATCACATCATTAAAATGACAAATCCCTTCACTAACTGAACCAGAAGGCCTGCTTCCCGCCTCATCTCAGATTCCTTCAGCACCCTCCTTCCCCTACCCTGGGCTCGCTTCCCTCCCAGGCTAGCAGGGCCCCGATAAAGGCTGCCCAGCTTGGCCCAGCTTGACTGGGACAATGGCCTTGTCCATGAGATGACCTTGGGTCTCCAGTCCTCTGCTTCCTGAATGATGGCGGCATCTCTGGCCTCATCAGCAGGAGAAGGGTTTCATTCCACAGGATAAGACCCCTGGATGAGCCCTCCTCCTCTACAAAGGACCAGACCATAGACCTGCAAGAGTCAGCCCAGGGCTTTATGGAGCAAGGGCTGCCCTGAGAGACCTCCAGAGACCTCTCCAAGTTGGAGTTCCATGCCCAATCCCAGTTCAGAAGAACTAGGCCAAGCACAACTCATCCCCCCAGAACAGGAGAACAGTCCTGACCTGGGATCTGATGCAGATCTTTTTTGGGGTTCACCAGTCCTCTCACTTTGGGTAACAGTTTCTTGCTTGAGCCTTCCCTTGTGAGAAGGGCAAGGTAAGGATTGTTCTGAATTTGTTGCTACCTTCAGTTTCCTTCTCTGATGGTGGAGGGGTTGACCCTATCCCTTTTTACTTCAACTGAGGCCAAACTGGTGTGGGGTCTGGTGGGGGACAGAGTATGAATGTAGTCCTCCCACATGTCCACATGTGCACATGTCTGTATCCATGGACATCATGCACACATACATGCAAAGTGCATTATGCACAGATGTATGTGATGTGTGGACTCCTGTGGACACATATACTCGACAGAGCACCTGTCCCAGCCCTATCCCATGGTCTGGGCAAACACATCTTGCACCCACGCCAGTGTCTGTACCGACGGGCCCACCTTTGCATGCCCTCACACTCCACCCAGCCCTGTCCATGTGCATCTGTGACACGTGTTCACAGGAGCCCCACATGGGGTTTGAGCCCCTCTAAAGAGCAAGAAAGTGAACAGTTGGCAGGAAATGCTGCCTGGCCCCACAAGCAGACCCAGTTCCCAGAATGCTGCCCTGCTCCCCACCCCACATCCAGCTTAGCCAGCAAGGACACTCTGTCCATCCACCCAGTCAGTGTCCTGGTCTCCTTGGATGCAGACAAAGCCCACAGCAGCGTCTGGCACTTCCTGACTTGTCCACAGCTGGGACCCAGCACTGTCTTGTCTGTACTTCCTACCAGCTGAGCCAGCCCCCACCTCCACCCTCCATGTCCATGGTGGGAGGGGGCCTCGCAGAGATCTTCTAGAAGAGTCCCCTGAGACCTCTCACCAGATTGTGGGCAGGTCTTTTTCTCTCAAGACCTCAATTTTCCTATCTGAAAAATGGGAGGGAGACTAAAGAAGAAACTTTTCCAGATCTCATTCATCTCCGGCTATCGGATTCTCCCAAGGACTTGGAGAGGGAAAGGCAGTGGGAATCAGGTAGCTGATGGACAAGGTTTTAGGAATAGATCTACAGGTGGGGGTGTTAGTAGCTAGGGCCCCCCTGAGTCTGGGGGATGTGGTTTGTGTGCAGTGACCTAGCTTGTCCTTCCTGCCTCTTTCCACTTGGCTCTTCATCCCCATTTTGCAGATGAAGAAACTGAGAGGCCTGATGAGGGGCCCAAACTCCCCCAACTCCTTGCACTACCTCCCACCTCCATAAAAGACCAGGATCATGGCTGGTGCCCCAGTCAGCACCCCTACTTCTCCATCTTGCCTTCAGTAGTTCCGGGAATGGCTTCTTCATTCTGCTGCCCCGCCTGCTCCCAGCTCCTGGCTCCCAGCCTACCCCTCGGCACTGCCCATCCATCTGCTATTGATTCCTGGCAGGGCAAGTGGGCCATACATCACCTGGCAGAGGCTGGTGATGGCCAAGTCAGGGAGTGGGCAGGGGGTGCTGAGGGATGCTGGACCTAGCAATGGGCCTTGGGCACACCCCCACCTCACCTGCTGATGATAGAACTACTGACCTGACCCACCAGAGGACAAATAGCTGAGCCATCTGACAAGAGGGTCTCCAAGCCCACTTCAGAAGGGACTCCTTTTGGGAAGGTACAGAGAAAGCAGCTGGTGACCTGGCTGAAGGGCTGTACATGGTTGATGTCAGTGCAGGTGGGTGAGACTAAGGTGTGGTGGGTCAGCAGCATGTGGCAGACAGACAGATTTTATCTCCTGGCCTGTCGCCTTGCCCAGTCATTTGCTGATACAGATCACTGGGGTGCTGTCTCCTGATGCAGCTGCCTCTGGAAGGGCTGGGGTCAGCTAGAAGGAAGGGCATTCAGCCAAGGAGTCTCAGCTACTCTCCCCTCCCATCAGCCTCCTGCTCCCCTTAGCCCACCCCACGTCCCACCTCCTAGGACCAGGTCTTTGAGGAGCTCTAGTTTCCCCTTCATTTTTTCATCAACTATGTATGAGTACCTACTATGTGTCAACAGGAAAGTAAAGGGCAAGAAGAACATTGTGGGGTAGGTTTTTGGTTTGTTATTTTTTAAGCTCGAGGGATGTTTGGGTAAAAATAATGGAGTGATGTGCAAATGTCTGAGGAGAGTGTTCCTGGCAGCAGTGAGCAGGCAGGGGCCAGGTGAGGCTGCTGGAGCAGGTGAGAGAGGAAAGGGAATATCGCAGGCTCTTCCTTGGAGGGCTAGGAGAAGACTGTGGGTAAAGTTTGGTAGTTCAGGTTAGAGGACCAATGTGAGGGGCTTGGAGGACCCCCTGTCTGTCCAGGGTCATCTGTCTGTCCTCCTTCCTCCCTCCCTTTTTCTTTTTTGTCCTTTTGTTAATTAATCAGTCAATATCTAACCTTTTGTGAACTTAATCCAAAGGCCACTCCACCCTGTCCCACCAAGGCACCTGGCAGTGTCTGCATCACCCCACAGGGAGTGAGGCCAGTACCCTAGAGTCCTCTGCCTACTGCCCACCTACTTCACAGGGGTACAGAAGGCACTGTGTATATGTAGAGAACCCACCCAAATATTGGTGCCCAGTGAGAGTGTGTCGAACACATACCTGTGAAACACATAAGGATGCCCTCCTCTCTCGGGGCTTCAGTTTCCCCACCTGAGAAACAAGTAGGACCTAAGAGTCCCAGGATACCAGGGTGGGCGAGTGACTGTGGTTCTGCCCATTCAGGTGAGTCTTTGATGAAACAGGGTGTCCCATGTGAGTCACATGAGCACAAGGACCCCAAGGAGGACATGGGGGGGATAGGTTCTGTGAGAGGCCCTCCACCTCCTCTAAGGGGAACAGGATCCCTCTTCCCGACATGATGGGACCCCAGGTCTGGGAAAGTGGCACCTATCCCTCAGGGGGACCCCTCACTCAACTGCCATGGGGCCCAGGTTTGGAGAGAGCAGCAGAAAAGCAGGAGGTCCCCATGGAGACCCTGCCCCAGTCCCAAGGATCCCTGTCCCCTACTCCCTCCCAGCCCCCCAATTCACCCCAACCCCCCACGGCTCCTCTAATTATACAGCCATAAAGCACAAATCTCTAACGATCCAATTAGTAACGCCATTACTGCTCTGTCCAGGATTAAAATTACCAATTAAACTGCTGTCGATTTTATCATCAGTTAGGCTGACATGGCAGGGGCAATGAGGGCCACAGAGGTGGGGCTGCGTGGGGGTTTTAGAGGAGGATGGAGGTGAGGCTCATCCCCTCACCCACCACAGCCACTTCCTCATGGCTTAGGTAGCCCTCCGTGCCTTCTTTCCAAGCAGCAGAGATCTTTGGATACAAAAGCTGAACCCAGAGAATTAAGCAAGTGCCACTACCTCCAGGGGGTGAGATCTCTGTCCCTGGAGGTATGCAAACACAGGCTGCACCTCAGCCATTGGATGGCAGTGGATGGAGGCAGCAATTCACACCCAGGATAGTGTAAGCATGTTGGATTAGGTGACTGAAGTCAAACAATTTGGCTGCCCCAAAAAGGGATTGGCATAACCTGTCTGAGGATTCCCTTGTCGGAGCCACAGGTTTCTAGAGTGGTAGGATGCGGAGAGGAATGACCTTAGGGAAATGGTAGTGGGGTGGGGGTGGAGGGCTGACCAAGAGGGACAGAGAGGCAAACATCAACCTCCAAAACAGCCCAAGGGGAAGTATCTGTGACATCATGTGGACTCCTCTGGACATCACACTAATCATGACAGCAAGCTTTGTCACACCTGCTTTGTCCTGAGCTCTGTGCTGCCCACACTTTCCTGTCACCCTTCCCTGAGGCACAGGGACCTTACTTATATCCAAACAGGGCACCAAGAGGTCCAATGACTTGCCCAAGGGCAAATGCAAAGGCCAGTTTCTCTCTGGAGTGGCTTTTTGGAGGACATGCCTCCAGGGCTTGCCTGCAGATTGGGCCCCCCAGTATTTCAGTGCCTGGGCACCGACTGTTGGAAGGGAAACTCTCACACAAGTACTTAAGTTCCACAGAGAGATTCTGAATGGAAAGTACATGTCTCCAGGCTATTGCTGGGCCCTGGCATCACCAGCTCAAAGAAGGGGAGACTCAGGCCAGAAGTGACTGCCTCCACCCCAACTCTCTGTGAAGCTGGTCTCTTTTAGGGGAGTTGCTGCCCCAGGCAGGTCAGCAAGCCTCTTGTCAGACGCAACAGACTGGAAACTGGGGCCAGAGCAATTAGGAGATGCCTCACACTTCATCTCCTGCCAGCTGCCACAGCTGTCATTCAGGAAGTGTGTCTAGTCCTTGCTCTCATCTTCCCCTTCCCATCTGTGCAGGTCCTGACCCCTAGGGCAGACTCCCAGCCTCCTCGTGCCCCAGACATAGATACCCATTTCCCAGAGTCGGAAGCTGAGGCCCAAAGGGGATCAGGGACAGGGATCTCTCTAGTGTTTTCAAGCTCCCCTCACACTGCCCCAGTCAGTTCTCCCGGCCCAACTCAGGCCTCCTTCTCTTGGAATTCCTAGGCCACATCCCAAATAGGAGCTGAATATCCGTGGGTAGAGCCTATGAACTTGAGTGTGTGCAAACCTGGAGGCCCATGTGTCTCCTGTGGGCCCAATTTTGACAATCATAAACATCAAACCCTGCCCTCAGGGCTGGAAGCATCTCTGCTTCTGTGGCCAGATCTCTCTCTGCCTTCCAAGTCCCTGCAGAATAGCCCAGAAGGAGCCCAGGGGAGATGGGCAGCTGCAGTTAAGGGAGAAGGGAAAGAAGAGGTTCAAAAGGTCCATCTCAACCTCTGTGTGTGGCTGGAACAACTCATCAGATCCCTACAGCCAACCCCATTCTACAGGGGAAGAAACTAGGCCAGGAGAGGGGCCACACTCAGGCACAGAGTTGGTAACAGCAGAGTGGGGCTGTGGCCCAGCAACACCACACTTCAGGTCCAGTGCTCTTTGTCCATCCCTATGTTCCCTGCTCAGTCATGTCTATCCTATCACCTGTGTGAGCCAGGTGTCTGAGGCCTCCAAGGGGGTGACCAGAGCAGGGATCAGAATGGACAGGGACCTCTGGGTTCCAGCCCAAATCCCCTCCCAGCTGGTCTAGGCCCTTAAATATATAAATTTCATTATTCATCAAATGACTGCTTGAGTTTGCCTGGACGATGAATATTTTATTCACCTCCAGACACCAGCCCCAGTAGGTTCATGAAGAATATTGTTCCCCAGCCAAGGAGCAGAGGTTAGAGCTACTGTCTTCCCTGGACACCGCCTCCCAGCCTCTCAGCACCTTCCCCCACAGGCCTTCCAGCTCTGGCAGTGCTGCGGTCAGTGGTCCAGCATGACCTTGAGCTTTGCATTCATTTTCCTTCTCCTTGATTTCCTCCTCTGAGCAAGGTTCCCACTTGTTGATGTGCCAAACTGCTCTCTCCACCTCACCCCCAACCCCCTCCAGTGGCACAATAGTTGGGGGAGCTATCCCTGGTGCTGAAAATGGCAGCAAGAGGATGCTGGCTTTGGGAGGCAAGGCTTCAAGGTCTCCATCCAGAAAGGGAGGATGTCTATACTATCTAAGGAAAGTAGGGGTCCAGCCTCTGGACAGAGAGGTCCCCACTTTTCCTTCTGTCCTGACACTTGATGGATCCTCTTAGAGTTACATGCAGTGTAGGTCACCTTTCCCAGTGTCTCTAACCCCTGTGCCAAGGACTAGGGGTGAGATCTGGGGAGATCCCTCAGGCGAGACCCCGAGGCCACAAGTCTCTCATTGGGCACCCCAGGGAGTGCAGTATGATGGTAGCAGCACCTTCCTAAGATGGGGGAGCGACAGACATAATTCACACCCTGCTACCACGCCATCTGCTCTACCATGACGTACAGAGAAGATGGGCTGCATTGCTTGAGGCGGGGGTTTGTTTGTTCATTCATGCGGTATATATTCATCCAGGTCCTGCTACTTCTATGCCCAGCCCTGTGCCAAGCATCAGAGGATTTGAGATCACAGACCTAGACCTTGTCCTCCTGAGCTGACAGCAGTCCTCTCACACCACACATCTCTTGAAGCATCTGGTTCATAAGAATTGCTATCAAGTTCTAAGCCCTCGCTGAGCTCTGAGCACTTTACATGCACAATCTCGCCATTCACTCTGGGGTTGGTGTGTTACTATTTGACAGGTGGATAAACTAAGGCTAAGTGAGGTGAACTAAGATACCAAGGTCACATGGCAAGCTCTGGGTTTTCTAAGCAGTTCTTACTCCCCACCCCATGGAGAAATCCAGAGACTTTTCAAGTCCTGCTGCAATGTCCTTCCTCTGAAAAACGACCCCTTCCCAGGCCCTCCAGGCAGAGTGAGATATATTGCCCACTCTGTGACTCTTGTTCTGAGAGCACCAGGTGTGAGCAGCGACCTTTCTCTCTGCCTCCCAGCCTGGCTCACAGCACCTGGCACCCAGGCGCTGTCCAGTGGACCACGCAGCTCAGCGGTGGAGGGCTGAGGAGGAGGAGCAGAGCGTTGGGGTCCACGCAGCTTCAGAAGCAGCATTTCCTGCAGAACCTGTAAGGGCAAGGAGAGCGCGGCTCCCCTCCCCCTACAGGCTCCAATCCCAGCTCTGCCTTCTACAGCTGCATGACCCAGCCTTGTCCCTTCTCCCTGAGCTGGGTGTCTTCCTCTATGAAGCCAGGAGTAGTACAACCCTCAAAGGTGCAGGGGGCATATGGAAATGTAGTGCCAACAGGCAGTGCAGTGAGCCTTAGCTTTACACCAGGGAGGCCAGGGACTGGCCTGAGTCCCAAGGGGACCAGGATGACAGGAACAGTACCATGACCTTGACACTGTAACCTCCAGGTGGACCCTGGCCCCAGAGATCCCTCTGGGTCTAGGGAGCCTGCCTTAAGGAACACCCTAGTCACTAGGTGGAAGACTGTCCCTTGGTCACTGATGGAGGCCAAGGTCCTGCCTGGGTCGGCCTAAAGTCCATGACTGCATGGACACCACACTTTGCTTCATATTCACAGGGTCACCCCTTCATTTTTGCTTATTTATCTCAGGGGCTGTTTCTGCTCATTCCTCTGAAAATTCCCTGTGTGGGCTGGCGACAAGGCCAGAGCTGCAGGGGACACTGCAGGAGCTGTGCCCCTCTGCCACGAGGAGTGTATGGGAGCTGGGTTTCTTGCCAGTCCCTCAGCAGACTCCCACTCAGCCTCCTCATCTGGGGTCCTTATTTAGAGTCAGGCTGGCCTGGCTCTAGCAACCAGGACTCAGCTCTCAATCAATACTCAACAGCCATAATTAATCATTATTATTATTATTATTATTATTATTAATTCATATTCCCTGGGGGATTGCATGCTAATAGGAAACTCCGAAGAGATGCGAGGAGTTGCTGGTACTTTTCATACATTCCAGTACCTCATCCTCACCACTGCCCCAGTTACAGACAGGGAAAATCCAGGCACCCTGGGAGCCTAAGGTGTTGACAGATTCAGAAGCCCGAGGAAAATGCGACGGAGCTCGGAGCATTCAGTGCTACTGAGGGAATGGCAGACAAGAAGGGACATTTGAATTAAGGACTTCTCTGGGGCCTTTTCACTCTCTCAGGCTTGGGTCTTCATGGGCACCCTACTGACCACGTAGAAACCTGGGAGACAGACAGCTGGGATTCTTCCTAGAGTCCCCTCCAGGGCAGTACTCAGTAAGTGCTGGGGTCAGGCCCAGCTCAAACTGGCCAGGCTGCCATCTCTTGCTGAGCCCCATCCCCAGGCCCCCAAGAAAGAGCTGAGATTAATCAGCGACAAAAGCAGAAACAAGCAGAAAAATGTAATCAACTCCGGAAGGGGCAGGGCCTGGCAGGACTGAGGCAATCAGTTTTCCCCCTGGGGCCTTTGATTGATTGGACCAAACAGTGTAGAGAGGTGGTTTCCATAGGGGCTCTAGACAAATGCACTCACACCTGAGCACATGTGTCCACGACCCTCCCAGTCAGGGTCCTGGGCATCTGCGGGCTCCTCCCCTGCCAGCTCACAACCTTGGCACACACGAGTGTCTGCACACATTTCCAGCTCACGTCCATCTGCATGTGGACTCACAAACACATGTCCACACAGCTGATGGCACGCACTTTCTCATGGAGAACAGATAATGCACACATGCTACTCCCACGAACACCCCCTCCCCCCATGAGCACACTTGTTCCCAGGCCTGGGCCACCTTGTACACACGAGGTCTAACCTTCAGCTTATGACGGGACAGGCCTCCTCACCAGTCCCACGCAGCACAGCGGGTACTGCTTGCGTCTGCCCCGGGCCCACGGACAGAGACAGACCCTGGCTCCTCTGTAGCTGCGTAGTGGGGGCTGGGGGATCCAGGACTGGAGTTCCCCTGCTGGGGGGCAGGGCAGCGACTCAGCTGACCCAGAAAAGCTGAGTCCTAGTTATAGGGCAGAGGAGCTGGCCCCAGGCCGACCCCCCTACAGCCTGCCGCCCCTACTACATGACCTTGGTCAATGCCCTTTCTCTCAGCCTCAGTTTCCCAACCTAGGAGCCTTTCCTAGGCGCCACCCAGGACTGTGATTCTCTTCGGGCACCCGGACGCCTGGGGTCGACCTACCTCCCAACTCCTTGGGTCCTAGGTAGTGGGTGAACGGGCCCAGGGACAGAAAGGAAAGGCCCTACCCCCAGGCCACCCCCACGTTATCCGGGTGGCTGTAGACTTGGGGGCGCGCCATCTGCGGGAGCCCCGGCGGAAAGGGAGCCGGGGCCGGCGGCGGGCGGGGCGGGGAGCGAG
Organism: Chrysochloris asiatica; assembly: GCF_000296735.1. Lineage (NCBI taxonomy): Eukaryota > Metazoa > Chordata > Mammalia > Afrosoricida > Chrysochloridae > Chrysochloris > Chrysochloris asiatica. Next base: position 6,299,985 of record NW_006408646.1, read on the forward strand.
GGGCGGGCGCGGGAGGCGGGAGCGCAGTCGGCGT
>NW_006408646.1:6300222-6352594 GCF_000296735.1 Chrysochloris asiatica
CCCTGCGGGGCCCGGCCGGGAGCCCGACGAGGAGGGCGACCATGGACCTGCGGCCCGGGGCACGGGGGGGCTAGGCCCCCGGGAGAGCGCCCCCCATCGCCGCGCACCCCGTCAGCTTCACTGCCCCCGGGGCCGCCGGCGGCCCATGAGCCCCGGCCTCAAAGTTTGCGGCGGGCGGGCGGGCGCGGAGCTCCAAGATGCCGTTCCACCCGGTGACGGCGGCGTTGATGTACCGGGGCATCTACACCGTGCCCAACCTGCTGTCGGAGCAGCGCCCGGTAGACATCCCCGAAGATGAGCTGGAGGGTGAGTACCCGCCGGGACCCCGTCGCCGGCCCTTCCTACCTGTGCGCCCAGGTGGAGCGCGGCCAGGGCACCGCGCCGGGGGGCGGGGGACAGACCGGCCGCAGGTGCCGGCGGCAGGTGGGCGCTCCCCTAGCAGCTGCGTGAGAGGCCGGACCAGCCGGTACCCTGCTGGGGGTCGAGGAGGTGAGGGTGAGTCTCAGCCCCTGCCCGCGGGTCCCTCCGCGCTGCGGAAACTTGCCGGTCCCGCAGCGGGGTCACGGGGCCGCGCGCCCGCGGTGACAGTGCGGCAGCGCAGTGGACCGGGCCGGGGTCCGAGCTGCGCCCCCCGCATCAGACTGGCCGGAGCATCCACATCCTGATCCCCTCCGCGGCGCCTTCCCGCGGCTCTGCGCTCGCATTGACATTCCGCTCGTGTCGCTTGAAAAATTCAATCTGCTCGGGCAGCGGAAGAAGGGGAGAGGGCGACTGTCCTGCTTTTGCCCGCCGCGGGCCAGCCCCCAGCCCCTTCTGTGGCTGAAACCCCTTCCTCTCAGGGGTGAGAGGACCCCCAGCCTGTAGCTCTGGGAAGGCGGCCCGGGAGGTGGTGGCGACAACAAGTGGCCGGATTGGGCGGTTTGGTCGCGATAGCTGATCCTAGAAGGGAAAGGTGGAGGAGCCGGGACCCAGACCCTCCCAGACCCTTGGGCTTCAGGACACGAAGGGGAAGCCTTAGGTGGTGGGCTCGGGCATCTGAGAGGAAGGCAGGGTCGGAGGTGTAGGGTAGCAAGATCCCTGGGGCCTGCTGCTGGATCCATGCTGAGCTGGAGAAGTGCTGTTTCCCTCCCCCCAAGACCTTCTGGCCCCCATGTGGAGGGGGTGCTCGTGGGAGCCTCTGTCCTCAGGAATCTGGTTGTCTGCTGTTGGGGGAGGGACTGAGACTGCCTGGGGGTTGGGCCTGCCTGAGTACCTTGGCTCAAGGGGGCGTCTCTGAGACCCAGGGGGGAGTCAGGGCCACCATGCTGTGCTGGTGCGTACAGCTAAGATGTTAGCCCAGTCAGGGATGTGGTTGAAGCAGAAGGGCCCCAGTTCTGGAGCCCTAGTGGAGGCAGATCTTAGGAGAGTCAGACTGTGTGTGTGTGTGTGTGTGTGTGTGTGTGTGTGTGTGTGTGTGTGTGTGTGAGGGGAGATCCCAAGGGAGAATGCCCCTACCCCCCACTGGTCACTGCACCACAGGCCATGAATCACCTGTTCCTCACCAAGTCCCCTGCAAGCCCCCAGATGCCTGGAGAACCAAGGCGAGGGGTCTGTGTGCGTGCAGGTGGGTGGGTGCCCTGACTGGCTCCTAACTCACCCCCAAAGCTCAGGTCCCTGCCCGGCCAGGTGGAAGCCAGCTGCCCAAGTCCTAGGGAAAGGAGAGGGTGTGATGAGGCAAGTGGGCAAGAGATGGGACACTAGCCATCTTTCCTTTGTCCCTGCTGCTCTCGGCCACTCCCAAATCTACCACTAGTTTCCCCCTCCAGAGCTCTTTGTCCAGTCTTCCCTCCCTGGTTTCTTGAGCAGGGGGTCAATATTTCACTGTGCCCCTCTTGCTCCAAGCCCTCCCCTCAATGGCCCAGGCACCCTCGCCTCAGACCTCACTGGCTCCCTCCTCTCTCGATTCCCCAGTCCTGGGGTACAGAGCATGAGGAAGAGTGGAAGCTGCGAGGATGCCAGGGTGCAGGGGTGAGTGAGGCATGGGGCAGGTGGTGCAGGGGCAAGGAGGCTGCAGGCTCTTCTTGGGCCTCCTGGTGGACATGCTGGCAGGAACTCAGCAGCGTTAGTCACCAGCCACGCCAAACACACTCTCTGCTTCTCTCCTGGGTCCTGGGGAAAAGAGGGGCCCTGGTGCAGGGGGCATCTGAAGGGCAGAGCCCTCCCTGGGGTAGGTAGGCAGAGGTTGTGGAGAACATAGAGGCCCATCCATCTCCTGCGCCCCCCAAGTATGATAAGGGTGAGAACCCAATCCCCTTTTTGACTGCAGGCACCCCCAAAAGTCTCCCTCCCAGAAGCTCAAGCATCTGTAGGCCCCAGGCCCCTTGTGGCCCTTGATCACCACGTATGGGTAGAGAGGGTGGCTAGCCTGGCATAGGTCCACCATGAGGGCCTTGCCCACTCTAGCTCCTCAGAGCCCCACTAATGCTCCCGCCCCAGGGCAGTGCGGATAAGACCTAGGTCCTTTGCTGGAAGGATGCCTATTGGTGGGGGAGTTGTCCCACATGTGCCAAGAAGAGGGAGTCCGGCATCTTGGGAAGAAATGCTGCAGACAGTATATGCCGCAGAAATCCAGAGGGCGGTTAGCCCAGGCGAGTTTGAGCTCTGGTAGTATACTAGTTACGAATTGGGCTGCGAACCTTAAGGTCAACAGTTTGAAACTTCCAGCTGTTTTGCAGGAGAAAGGTGAGGCTTTCTGCTCCCGTAAAGATTTACAAGCCTTGGAAACCCTGTGCAGGGTCGCTATCAGAACCGACTCCACAGCACATAACAACAACAACAAGGGAGAGGGAAGTATGAGGTTATGACCAGAGTGTCCCTGACAGGCAGCACTGAATTCTCACCTCCACACTCCCACCTCATGCAGTGACCTTGTTCCATTTCTTGCCTCTTTGAGCCTTGGTTTCCCCAACTGTAAAACGGGTCAGCATTGCCTCTCCTTAGGGCTGGTGACAGGGGATTTGATAGACGAGCTGAGCAAGGGGCCTGGCTAGCAGTGGGATACAACAGCAGGGGTTGTTAAGGGCCTGGAGGGTGGTGAGAGACCAAGCCGATGAGGCAGGGATGCAGGTGTGTGGTAGGCTGGGTCAGGAGGACAAGGTGGTGTCAAGGGCCTTGAAGTCGGGACCTGTGGCCCTGGGGAGTTGTGGGTGGATGTGGCTGGCCCAAGGCCTGCCTGGCCCCCATGAGGGAGCAGCACAGGCTGTCTCAGACTCCCTCTGCATCCCCACCATAGCTGGGTGTACACACCCAAAATGCTGGCTCCAGTGGCAACAGTGGACTTGAGTACCGAGGGTGGGAATGGGTAGCTGCCCGTATAAGGGAGAAACAGACAGCTAGTGACCAGGCAGTTAGCCAGCTCAGTAAGACAGTGGAACTAGGGTTAAGAGGAGGCAAACGAGGAGCTCTTTTCCTGCTCCTCTGCCCTGCTAGTACAACAGTTGCCTCTGTGCTGACCAGAGGCTCAGAGAAGCTGAGTATGAGGTTGGGACCAATGCCACAGAGAGCATAGTGTTACAGAGGAAAGATGCTGCCCACCCAGTGACCTTGACCCTGTGGGTGCCCCTGGGCTCTTGCTCCCTAACAGAGGCTGTGTCCTGTGGGACCAACTAGGGATTCAGGTTTGGCACAGCTCCATAGATTGGGGATGGGCTTGAGGGGTGTCAGGCTAGATGTGGTAGGTGGGAGACAGTGATGACGTCCTGGAAACTCAATGGCTCTGCCAGCCACTCTGGGCCAGGGCTCCCCATGCAAGAGGGAACAAGACAAGCTTATCCCAGCCTCCTAGAGCAGGGACTAGAGCTCAACTTTCGGGGAACTGTGCCCAGGCCTCAGTGACCCTCAGGAGTTGGGTGCCCATTTCACAGATGAGGTGGCTGAGCCTCATCCAAGGTCATGTGACAGCCTCAGCTGAGCCCAACTCCTAGCACCAGCCCCAATGCCAGCAAGAACTACGCCCGGTGTCCCTAGCTCACCCAGTCCTTCCTTCCTCTCCTTCCGGCTCTGCCATCTGAGTTGGGCTGATTTACAGCATCCTGCTCAGAACACTTAGATGCTTTATTTCCTTATTCACTCCCCCAAGCAGCCCCATTGTACAGGTGAGCAGACACCTGCCCAGGGTCACCCTGCTGGGAGGTAGGAAAGCTGAGATTTCAATAATGGCTTGGGGTGATTTAGAGCCACCTCCCTCCTTGGTCTTCATGATGGGTGGGAGTCAGCAGGGAGTGGGACAGCATGAGCACTTGGAGGGGTGTCTGGGTAACAAAAGGATGGAAAGGTGGATTTACCTAGTGGTCTTGGGTCTTGGGATGGTAGACCTACCTGAGAAATGGCCCTTCAGGGCTAACTCAGGATCTGCCAGCTGCACCAGCCCCCTTCGCTGCCTCCCTCTATTAGCTTGTTAGGTGCTGTTCCATCAGTTCCTAGCGAACCTTTCTTTGTTCAATGGAATGGAACGCTGCTTAGTCCTCATACCACCTTCACAATCATTTCTATGTCACTGAGTCACTGTCACTTCATCTTGTTGAGGGTCTTCCTCACTTTGGCAGACCCTCTATTTTACCAAGTTACATCTTGCTAACGTCTAACGTAGGTAAGATGAAGTCTGGCCACCCTCACTTCTGAGGAGCATTCTTGTACGTCTTCTAAGACTACTTGTTCCTTCCCTGGCTGTTATGGTACATTTGGTATTCTTCAGCTTCCCGTTGCCTTGTGCATTTCCTCAAAGCCTCTGGGAAGGCAGTTGAGGCTCCTGTTGAAGTAGTCCTGGGCTCTGACAGCCAAACCCAGCCTAGACGGTGGGGCGGGGGTGGGGGGGGCGCTTAGCTCTCCACCCCAATATCCCCCCCCCAAGTAGGCCCTCCATAGGAGGAAACTGAGGACGCAGAGAGGTGGGTGCCTGACCCCAGGTTTCTTTTTTATTAAATGTTTTATTGTGAATTATGTGATAGTTTACATGGGAGAACACCAGCCTTACATTCATACTATCGTATATCATTTCATTGCCATGGTTATAATCCCCTCCATGCATCCTCAACCAACCAAAGGGTATACCCCACAAGCCTGCCCCCCGGTCATCAGCATACAGCCCCTCTCCTTCTCTGGGTCTAGAGTCCCCAGCCGCTCCATCTCTCCACGTCATCATATCTGCCTCCATCTCTGGCGTCACTGTTTCAGTGGGTAGTGTCCTCACTCTGCTCTTCTCCCTTGATGGTCCCAGGGACCTCCACTCCTGGACTGCAAAGTCAACCAATCCCCCTCCTTTTGCTACCAAATGTCTACCTTTACATTTCTAACCCTCACAGTCAGTCCTGATAGCAATTATTCACTATTGTACCACAAGAGTCCTATCCCCATCTCCTTTCATCAGCCCTGCCCAGACAGACTGGACACTATTCAGTGGAGATTTTACCTTCCTCCATGCCCTCTGGCTCTAGGCTCCCTCTTGAAAGCTTGTTAGCCAGTCACATCTTACCTTTGTAGCACTCCCCCCCGCCACCCCCATTTTAGGTAGCCAATGTCCAAGTTGCCCATCCTGTCTACCCTGTGTACCCAGAGGGTGGGAATGATCCTCACTGTAAAGATTTGTTCCCTCTTTTGAGCTACTGCATCCATAGGTTTAGGTTAAGTTCATCAATTGTATCAGATTACTCTTTTTCCCTCTTCTTTCTTCTAGTTGAATCATCCAGCCATTGAAGCCACGTCAAGTGGGTATTATCTGCAAGTGTGGGTGTTCTTGTGCATACTTCCTCACTTCACTCTCCACTCTAGTCCTTGGTGGCCCCAGGTTTCATTTATTTTAACACCCCTGGTCCTGAGGTCCAATGATGCTTCAACAGCCCCCACCCTCAGTTTGATTTCCCTTATGTGAACACTGATAGTTCCTTGGTAGAAATCTTACCTTCTATGTATTGTCAGGAGGGACCAGTCCTGGAGAAGGATATCATGTTTGGTAAAGTGGAGGGTCAGAGAAAAAGAGGAAGACCCCCAGAGAGATGGATTGGCAAAGTGGCAGCATCAATGGGCTCAAGCGTGGCAACAATAGTGAGGTTGGCCAAAGATTGGGCAGTGTTTCATTCTGCTGTGCATAAGGTTGCTATGAGTCGGTACCGACTCAATGGCACCTAGTAACAACAACATCAACATGTGTACTTTTGGGAGTACTGATGACACTGTAGGATAAATACTGGACTGCTAACCACAAGGTTGGCAGTTCAAATCCACCAAGTTGAAACCTTGGGAGAAAGATGAGGCTTTCTGCTCCTGGAAAGATTTACAGCCTCAGAAACCCTATACAGGCTCATTATGAGTTGAAACTGACTTTACAGAACCTAACAGCAACAACATGTGGGTTCTGACTTGCAGCCAGTGCACCTCATGCTTTGTCAGTGGATGCTTTTTTGTCACTATGATGAACAGGTGTCAGTGAAGCTTCCAGACTAAGAGACTAGGAAGAAAGGCCTGGCAATCTCCTTCAGAAAATCGGCCAATGAAAACTATGCCGTGCTGCCTTCTGTTGTGAATGGTATCCCCATGAGTCAGGCGCTGACTTAAAGGCAGTTAACTACAAGTGGGTATCCCATGGGGTAGGGACCTGGGGAATTGGATAAGGGGCCAAACCCTAGTGTTTCTTGCTCACTGGTGTGGCAGATGTGGTCTGTAAACCAAGTCAATGGTCTCTGTGCAAAGCAGTGGATGAACTTCTGCTTGGTTCTTTTCACAAGTCATTTATTCATTTGCTCAATTATTTCTTCAGCAAATGTTCCAGGGAACGGGGACATGGCTATGAACAAGCCAGATGGACCCTTCCCTCATGACACTCTGTGCTTACAGTCAAGGGTGTGAGGAAGGCCTGAGTCAGCCCAGAGCAGGGAGGAGCTTGGGGAGTTGGTGCTCTCAGGCTGAGACCATGGTGTCAAGTTTTCCAGTTACCAGAACAAGGGCAGCTTTCTCAAAAACCTGGAGGTGGGCGTGTTCCTGGTGCCATCAGCACTAAGGGGACCCTGAGGCTAGAGTTCGGTGCACCCAAGGTAGGCAGAGTCTGCAGCTGGTGGGACAGAAGGGGTGACACTACTGAACAGAAAGCTAAGGGAGTGGCAAGGGTATGCCTGCTTACAGGGCCAGTGCTCCTATCTCTGACCAGAGACCCCCAGAATCTGGTGACGGAGTGCTCACCACCTCTTCAGTGCAGGAAAGCTTCAGGTAGAAGTTGGCCCAGCTGCTTCCTGGCCAGTAGGCTAGGAGGTCAGATTCTCAGGCCTCACCACAAATGATGTTATTTTGGGTCAGAGGGCTGAGGCCTCCAAGGAACTCAGCTGCAGTGCTCTGTCTTGACTCACATTTTAGACTGTCCTTGGATGCGGATGGCAGGTGGGAAGGAGCATTACGAGGTTTGGAGCCTTGGCCTCACTATGTAGCCCAAGACATATAGCTGCCTTCCCTGGACCACAGTCCCTGTGGCCTTTGAGACTGGGGAATAACTCCAACATGCAGGATCCCACATGCAGGGCTCAGGGACCCCTAAGAACCTCTAAGGCCAGGCCAGGGCCAGCCTAACCAGGGAAAGCTCTGACCCCACATTGACCCTGGAATTGTCACCTACCCTCGCTGAGCCTCAATTTGCCTGTCTGTAGTGTGGGGCAGCTCACCTGTCTGCACTTCCACACACCACACACACACCTGTGAGCTCACTTCTGCCTGTGAAATCGCACCCAGGGGAACAGCTCAGGCAAGTTCAGAAGGCTGGTGAGTAAATAAGGAGATTCCCCGGGTGCAGCAGCAGAAGGGGTTGGGGGCAAATGGACCTCTAGTCAGGGGAGCTTCTGGTTGGAAGCTGAGACTTGGCACCTGGCTGGCACCTCCTTGGGGAGAGGATGGGGTCTCTGGGAAGGACCCCGTAGCTGCTTATATTTAAGGTTTCACAGGCAGAGAAACAGGCAAGAGGTGAGAGAATAGGGCTCCTAGGTTTGTTCTTGGTAAAAAAAAAACAAACAAAAAAAAAACTCTTGTCATCCCCACATCGTTAAACAAGTTGCTGTGGAGTTGGCTATGACTGATGGTAACCGCACATTGTGTCCGAGTAGAACTGTGCTCCATAGGGTTTTAGTGACTGATTTTTCAGGAATACATCTCCAAGCCTTTCTTTTGAGTTGTCTCTGGGTAGACTTGAATCTCCAACTTTTCAGTTAGCAGCCAAGCATGTTAACAGTTTGTGCCACCCAGGGACTCCCCTAGATCATGACTGCCCATTCTACTGTGGTGAAGACTGAGGACAGCCCAAGGTCACACAATGCGTGGCTTTTTTGGCCCTAAATCCTCAATCTCCCCCAGGTGGAATATGTCTGTAGCTCTGCTTCCGTCTTCCCTTAGACCTCAGGAGGCAGAGCCCCGCTGCTCGCATGGTCACCATTGAGGAGTGTTGGCTGCTGTTAACCAGCTAAGCCCGGAGAGAAACTGAAGCAGGATTCAGGGAGGGGAAGGGGGGACATTCTACAGCTCACATGGTCCTGGCCTGTCCAGCCTAGTGACCTCCTGCAGATAGGGACCCAGAGTCATCATGAGCATTCCAGGGAGGCCGTAGGCTCCTGGCACTGAGGCCCAAAGAGCATCGTGTTGCCTCCTGGCCTGGGCAACCTTTGCGGCTGGGAGGTTTCAGAAAGCAGCAGCAGCCCTGGAGGGTTTGAAAGGGGATGCTGGGCAGGGCTGAGGTCCCAGGCTGCTCTGCTCCCCAACAGAGATCCGCGAGGCCTTCAAGGTGTTTGACAGAGACGGCAATGGCTTCATCTCCAAGCAGGAGCTGGGCACGGCCATGCGCTCCCTGGGTTACATGCCCAATGAAGTAGAGCTGGAGGTGATCATCCAGCGGCTGGACATGGATGGTGAGCAAGATCAGCACCCCCGTCCATCTCAATGTCCTCACCCATCACCTGGGTGACCTCTGCTCCTGGCTGAACACCTATGCCCCCTCTCCATCTGAGCCACACCAAAACCCATGTCCTATTGTGGCCAAGCCTGCGCCCATTTCTCAGCCTGAAGAATTGAGGCCAGAGCCACAGGCTAACTCAATCCCATCCAGGGGCTAGATAATGTTTCTCTCGTTCTCTGAGAAATGCGAAAGGTACAGAAAAGCAGAACTACCCTAGTTCCCACCATCCAACATTACAAATGGCTAGTTTAGTTGTAGTTGCCCCCTGGCATTTTATGAAGGAAGAATTATGATCAGCAGTGCCATGACCCTCCCCATCTCACCTCCAGCCTCCACCTTGTCCTCTCCAGTCCAGAGCACATCCTCACCTTCTGAGATCATTTCCTGTCTGTATCTGGGGAGATCTAGGCCCCACAGCCATTTGGGACAGCTGCAGGGAGCTGGAAGCCCATGGCAGGTTCTGAGTGGAACCACGGTTTCCATGTGCCAGCTCACTCTGGGCCTAGACATGGCCCAGTCAGCTGACTGGTCATGTACCTGCTCTAGGTGATGGCCAAGTGGACTTTGAGGAGTTTGTAACCCTCCTGGGACCCAAGCTCTCCACCTCGGGGATCCCAGAGAAGTTCCATGGCACTGACTTTGATACAGTCTTCTGGAAGGTGTGTCTGGGCTGGCCAGCAAATGACCCAGCCTGCATTGTAAACCTGTCTACTGCATGTCTTGTATTCCAGAGGGCCACCTGGGTGGAGGTGAGGGTGCTGGGGTTGGCCGAGGACTCTGGGGCATGGGGTGAGGGTCCCAGCCCTCCAGGATCTGTTTGTAAGGGAGTGGCTGTGGTAGTGGCCAAAGCACTGTTTCCCCCCCTACAAGTGTGACATGCAGAAGCTGACGGTGGACGAGCTGAAACGGCTGCTCTACGACTCCTTCTGTGAGCACCTGTCTATGAAGGACATTGAGAACATCATCATGACAGAGGAGGAGAGCCACCTGGGCACGGCTGAGGAGTGCCCCGTGGATGTGGAGAGTGAGTGATGAACCCCTAGGTCCCCATGGGCGGAGGGAAGCCAGGGGTTTGCAGAAGGGGCTGGGGCCCTCCTTGCCTGCTCCAAGCCTTGGTGTCCCCAGGCGCCCCCTGGGATAAGCCCTTCCTGGGTGTGGCTCTTGATCCCATTGGTTCACTGTCTCGTCTCTATCACCCCTGGTGGCCACAGCTTGCTCCAACCAGCAGATCCGCCAGACGTGTGTGCGCAAGAGTCTCATCTGCGCCTTCGCCATTGCCTTCATCATCAGCGTCATGCTCATCGCAGCCAACCAGGTGCTGCGCAGCGGCATGAAATAGGCCCCTGCCAGGGCGCCTGTCTGGCGCATGCGGTGCATGGGACCCACTTCACTCCCACCGCCGCCTGCAGCCCCTTCTTCCTCAGCTGGCTCCCTGGGCCACTGTCAGTGTGTACTCAGGGCCCAGAGACTGGCAACCCCACCACTACCACCCCTGCCCCTCTGGGCCTTGCATGGAGCCGTGGCTCAGCTGTGGAGGCCCTGGTGGTGGCTCTAGGATGACCTCCAGCCCTGCCTGCACCCCTGCCCTACCCGTGACCCCATCTGGCCTGTATGTAGCACTAACTCTTCCTGCTATCCATGGGCTCTTGGAAGTTAAGGAGAAACCTGTATTGGAGCCCAGGGACCCAGTCATTGTTGTGAACCCTTGGGTGGGAGGGGTTCCCAGTGCCAGAGAAGGCAGTCACCTACCCAGGGCCACACAGCCAACCTGACCCTGGTCTCTGGGGTTGCAGATAATCTTCCGAGGGGAAGGTATGAGACTGGAGTCTCCTTGGTTCCTCCTCCTGGGCACAGCTTGAGGAGGTTCCTGGCTGGGTCCCTTCCGCCGGTCCTCCTAAGCTTAGATCCAAACCCAGCCACTTCTCTCTGTACCTGTTGGGGTCACAGATTTTGCCCATTTCACAGATGAAGAGCTTGAAGCTCAGAGGGTCCGAGATTTGGCCTAAGTTTCCCCTTCAGTGGGGATCTTCAGGATGGGCATTAGGTCATTGGAAGATGGGGCTTCTGAGGTGCCCCCCACCCAACCAACCACCACCACAGAACCTAGGATTATAGTGCATCTGGGGACAGGGACTCCAAGACCTGAGAATACCTGCCACCTCCGCTGGCCAGAGGCTCCTCCAGGGCAGAAATCCCTATGCCACCTTTAGGCCAAAGGGCTGCTCAGCCCAGCCCAGCCAGATATTGCCCAAGTGCAGGTCCTGGCTTCCTGGGACCCACTACTCTAGCCCTCATGTGCCACCCTGCATGCTTGGCACCACTCAGCATGGGTGGAAGTGGGGCTGCCAATCTGCCAGGGCTGGACCAGCAGGTGGAGCCATGCTACAGGGGCCTGGCCATAGGTCATAGCCACTCTACTATATCCACCAGGGCATGTACCTTCACTGGCCCCCAAGGGAGAGGAGCCCTTCTCATCCCAGCCATGCTCTCCCTGACCAGGGCAGGAGCCACAGTGTGACAGACTCTCTTTATAATCATCCAGAAGTTGGTTTTCTCACACTTCTTGGGAGGGAAGGAAGGTAGGGACTGTCTGGCTTAGCGCCAGGACCAGGGCTGCACCTTGTGGGGGGCCCGGGTCTCAGTTAGGCCAGGTGGTAGTTTTAGAGGGTCTGTGGGCTCTCCCCAGTCCTTATCTTCATTGTAACCAAGGAAAGTTGACTGGGTAGGGGCCAGGTAGGGCCAAGGGGCTCAGCCCCATTGGATGCTGGGCTGCAGGGGCCACCCTCCTGGTGGGGGTGCCCTCAGGGATGGTGGAAGCTCCTGGATTGGTGGCCAACCCATGGGGTACTGGAAGATGGCGGTCCTGGCAGGTTCGACCCTAGAGAAAAGGCACAGAATTAGGCTGGGACACAGACCTTTCTGGAAGCAGAGCAACCCCTCTGAGCCAGCCACCTCACTTCTAGGGACTGAGCCCAAGGAAACAGCCAGGTTGTGGGTAGAGATTACGGGACAATAGTGGCTGCCCCCAAAATACCCAGCATCCACCTGTGGGGGACTGATTACGTACGTCCACAGCAGAGAGTGCTCTGCGGTCTGGGTCAACATGAAGGCGGACTTATGTGCACTGACCAGGGACAGCGCTGGGACGTACTGTGTGAGCAGGGAGCAGCAGCAGCTTATAAAATAATGTATATAGCATGACACTATTTTTGTTTAAAGATATATAACATATATAAATGCATAAAAAATACCTAGAAGACTGAACAAAATGTTAAAACTGTTTCTGTCTGAGTGGTGTCATTACAAGTGAACTCTTTTTTAATTCTTTATACTTTTTTGTTTTGTTTTGTTTTGTTTTTAAGCACACAAAGTCACTGAAATCAGGAAAGGAAAAAAAAAAAAAAAAAGAGGCCTGGTATGGCACAGTAGGATAAACACTACACTGCTAACCACAAGGTTGGTGGTTCAAACCCACCAACGGCTCCTCAGAAACCCTATATAGGGTAGCTATGAGTCAGAATCAACTTGATGATACATCCCAGCAATACCACATTTTTAAAAAGTCTCATTGTTTACACTGCTTTCCTCCTGGAGGGCCCTCAAAGCCCATCTGAAGCAGCAGTCCTTGGTCAGGCATCTTGTGCCCAGCCTGGGGCTGCTCCTTACTGGGAACCAACGGAGCCCAGAGTGCCACAGAGCAGGTCCGACCTTCCCATCAACCGGGACAAGGTTTGCTCAGGTCAGTCCCAGTGCCCCTTCTCTCAGGCCATGGAGCATTTTGAACCTTGTTTCCCACTTCGCTTGTCTGTCTCTCCTGAACTTGGGGCTCTAGAGAGTAGGGGACAGGGGGCCTGTCTGTACCTCAGGGCCCGGTGAATGTTTGCTGAATATGAACAGCAATGCTGACTACTCTCCAGAGCTGCTCTGGGTCAGATGCTGTGGCCAGAGGATCCATAAGAACCCTCCTTTACACAATGCCCATTTTACAGAGGAGGCAACTAAGGTTCAGAGTCAGTCCCCTGTTCAGGTGCCACAGTCGTGGGTGGAATGTAACTTGGACATCAGCTCTCATCATCTCCTTCCCCGCTCCCTCCATCTGGCCCCCTTCCCTACTCCATCCCACCCAGAACCAGTGACCTAGGTTCTGCCAGCTCCTCAGCCCAGTGGCCAATCCCCTACAGAAACTCTCAGGAACTCTCTGAGGCCTCAGGCCTCCAATGTGGAAGTGTAAGGGCCTGGCAGTTGGCCCTATTGCTCTGCCCCCACCCTGTCCACAGGCCTGGCTGCAGGATTCAGGGCCCTATGTGTCTCCAGGGCCTCATGTTGTAAGAGGACAAGGAAACCCCTGCTCAGCCAATGGCCGCCCGCCCACAGGAGAGAACGGAAAGTGGCTCTCAGCATGATTTATGACGTTGGGGAGATTTCATAAACTCCGTGAGCCGCGAAGGGAAGTGGGAGCGGAGGAGGCTCCGCAGTTGTGGGAAGGGAGGGCCCCAGCTGCCAAGCAGACTGGGCTCCCACAGGGCTGGGACTGATGGCAGGGTTCCCCTTGGAGGATGTGGGTCTGGGGAGCCCGTTCCCCTAGAAAACAGGTGCGTTTTCCTTAGACTGGGTCCAAGGCTGGTGCCCCCCCAATAGGAGGAGGGCATCCTCTGGTATATCCCCAGACACAGCCCTGGCCTCAGACATAGAGAAACCGACTGACCCCAAGAGTAAACCCTCCAGCCTCACACGTAGCAGACATGACCACTGAGGCAGGTGTGCAACCTGGTTTGGGGCTTGTGGCTTCCATTTCCCCTGAGTACAAGGACAAGAGTGACTCTCTTTTGCCTTTCTCAAACCATGTCCTCATCATACCGGCAAGTGCACCTCGGAGGTGGCTGGGCCAAGCGCAGGGGGAGATTAAGTGGGATAAAGTCACAATCTGAAGCGCCAACAATGGCAAGCAGGGACAAGTGCGAGCCTCACAGGGGGATTAGTCTTTGTGTCTGAGGCTGGCCCTGCCCGTCAGCCTCCCAACTGCTCTCGGCAGACGCCTCAGGGTGAGTCTGCTGAGGGGGATGGGCAAGGCTGCTAGGCAGGGCCCCAAGGAGCTTCCCAGGTTTACAAGGAGGGTTAGCCTGGCTGATCTTGAGGCTCTGCTCAACGGTGTGGGGTTAAAGCCACCATGCCCTGTGTCCCCTGTCTCCTAGGTGAGAACAGGGACTACCTGAGGTCTCCCAGCCCGGTCCCCACAAGGAACTCACACCCAGGTCGGGTCCCTGTTCCTCCTGCACACTCACTCATCAGTGAACACATGCTGGCCTGGTCACTGTGTGCTCAAGGATGTGAGGGGACACTGGAGGCTGTGGGGGCTTCCTGAGGGAGTGTTACTGGAGCTGACGCTTCTGGGGGTCTGGCTCTGTCAGCAAAGAGTTGGGGAAGACAGCTGTAGATGTACACACAAAGCACCCCAGGATCAGAAGTGGCCATGACATCTAAGAGCATCCAGCCTGAAGGACACAGAGGCAGATGGGAAAGGTGAGAATGTGACCACCAAGGAAGTCCCCTGGGCTGCCATCTGGGCTGTGGAACCTGAGCTGTCCCCTAAGGTGGAGCAAGTCTACTCATTGAAACCCATGGCCACCAAGTCAGTTCCAACTTATAATGACCCCATAGGACAGATTTCAACTGCTCCTTAGGGTTTCCAAGACTGTACAACTGGTGGGTCTGAACTGCTGGTAGCCCAATACCTTAACCCACTGTGCCACCAGGGCTCCTTGGAAGAAGCCAGGGAAGGTGTAAGCAGGGGACAGGAGAGCCAGAGCCAGGCAGTGTTTTAGAAACTGGGTGTGTGGTTGTGAGGAGGTGGGAGACCATGACCATCTAGGAAAGGTGGGGTGGGCAAGGGGCCCACGGGGCACTAACCAGCAGAAGCTGCTGTCTTTTTGCAGGGCTGGCTGGAGGTTAGTGTAGGAGACTTGGGAAGCAGAGCAAGGCAGCTGAGGGATGCAGCAGGGACCATAGATGCAGAGACAGAGCCTAGAGCCGGTGGGCATCATTTTACACAAGACCAGCTACACAGAAATGGCTGCAGAAGACCGAGGCTGTGACGGCAAAAGCAATAATAAATGGTCACCTCCCTTCTAACAATCCCTTTTTCTCTAAGCCAGATAGACCTGTCTGCCCAGAAAGTCATTCCTTTGACTCAGAGCCCCCAAGAGGCAGGTGGACCACCATGGGTGCAGAGAATAAGGGACTCTGAGGAAGCAGGTCCCTGGGAGTGGTCAGGCTGGGTGCCAGAGGGAGAGAGGCCTGAGGGGCAATGCTCAGTTCCCCTGGAGTATAGCTAGGCTCCATCCAGCATCAGACTGCTGTAACTGCAGGCCTCCAGCAAGGCAGGGCCCTTGGCAAACCCTAAGTGTGGCCCCAGTGACAGAGGTGGCCCAGACTGCAGCAGGAAGCCACTCTCCAGTCAAGCTAAGACAGCAGGTATGACGACCTCCAGGAGAGATTCTGACTCACCAGCTGCACAGTGAGGTACTAATCCCCATGATATGCAGGCTGCCAGGCACACCGTCTGTACCAAACAACCCAACTGTTCAGTGTGCCTCACCTCTCCCTGGGACTCTGTGCCTTGGTTTCCATATTCTACCCTCTGGGTCCTCCAGGTCTCATGATAACAACATGATAACATTCTGCCTTGGATAGCTCTGGGACAGGCCTGTCTGCACCAAGGCAGGGACTTGGGGATACCCTTCTACAGTCCCCAAGGTCCCCAGGCCTGAGATACTCCTTCCTGGGGCAGGACCTCAGAGGGGCAAGCAGGGGGCTGAGCAGCCAGGGTAATGTGGCCAGTAGGTGCCAGAGCACAGATGGAACTGAGTATGCTCTGGATACGAGGATCTAAACAGGACGCAATGGAAGTGAACTGGTCTTCCTGGGACCTATCACCCTTAACTTATGGGGTGGGGGGGGAGGGGGGCAGGAATCCCTGATGAGAACTGCACACTTGACCACAATAACAACACTTCAGACAGGCCCAGAAGGAAGGTACATCACATTGAACATTTGAATCGTATATTTTCATAAGGTGAGAAGGACAAAAACTGGCCACAGATTTAAAATAAAGGTTAAAAGAAAAAAAAAAAAAAAAACAACCCCACACACAAACTTTTGGTCTACACCCTAGTTTGGTGCATTGTGTCTTGGGTCTTAAAAACAGCTTGGTGATGACCACCTAAAATATAACTAAGGTGCTCTACTTATCTGGCATAAAGAGAAAGAAGAAAGCCAAAGGCCCAAAGAAGCAGCTAACCCACAGGAAAAGTCGTCTACACGGACCACGGCCTCATTTCCCTGGAGACGAGATGAATTAGATGGTGCCCAGCTACCAGTACTCACCATTCTAATCTACTAGGACAGACTGACGCTGATAAGAGAAAAATGTGGACCAGAACTTCAAATTCCTAACAACAATAAAAAAACCCCAGACCTGGACACCTGGTGTGGTGCTGTAGGATCATCACAGACCAACGGTTCAAATGTACCAGCTGCTCCTCAGAAACTCTATACAGGGTCACTGTGAGTCAGAACCAACTCGAAGGCACTTAACAACAACATCTGGACTGGTTGAAATCTGAAGATGGCCTTGAAACAAAACCAACCACAGAGGTCACCCTGTAGCTAAAAAACAGATTGGCTCCAAAAATACTGACCCCTAAAATACTGAGCATCACCTACTAAATGCTGTACACCTTTATTTAAAAATCACCTATATGAGACCAAACTGTCAGTAAGAACTTACAAACAGAGGTGAGAATGTAAGGGGACAGGGACACCAGATTCATGGAGATGGAACCACCAGAACAGAAATATCAAGAACGTTGCAAAGAATAGAACCAATGTCAATGAATAACTTGTGAATGGTTGAACAGGTCCCTTAACTGCTGTGTAAACATTCACTGAAAACACAATGAAATACTAGTTTCTGAAAAATGAAAGTTGATTTAAAAAGATCTTCATTTCTTTTCACTAGGCTCAGAGAAGGCAAGATTCTTTGACCTCTAGTTAGGGCCCAAAAGAGGGCCTCACAGATGGTCTGATCAGGCTCCCTTGGCCCAGGCCAGGCTGGCAGCCCATGAGACCAGACCATGGCAACCCAAGGAGAACTTTGCAGATAATCCATCAGATGCCGTTTCACGATGGAGAAATTAAAGAAGTCCAGGGAGGGACAACTTATACAAAGTTATATACAGCTCATAAGCATGTCCTTTAAAGCCCTTGGCCTCTCCCCTCTCCTTCAGTGCCTGGTGGAATTGCCCAGGAGACCTGGCTTTGGCCTTGACTGTGATACTGTATCTGGGTCAGAGGCCCACCCCTTGAGGAGGAGGGCACAGGACAGCACACAACACACACAGACCCTTACCCAGCATGCTCCCCAGCACAAGAGCTGAATGAGCTGTCCACACACTACTGAACCTCAAGTGCTGGACCTGGCCCACCCTGTACCCTTTCAGCAAGACACTGCTCTTATTATCACCCTCTGTGCAATCCCAGCTCTACCCCTCCTGGCTGTGAGCCCTTGTGCAAGTCACACCCTACCATGAGCCTCAATCTCCCCGTTTGTACACTCAGGCTATCCTGCAAGTTGGCAGAGCCCTGGGGAGGAAGGGGCAAGGGAACCGGTGTGCAATGACAGGCACCCAGAGGTGTGTTGGTAAGCAAGAACTCCCTCCAGCCCTCCCTCCCAGGATGGAACAGTGATGTGGAGTTAGATCTGCTTTGTGCTCCTACATGGACATGAACAACTAAAGGATGGAAACAGGCCTGGGGGTCTAACAACTGCTGAGGTGGTCCCTAGGCCTGGGCAGTTCACAGAGACTCAAGTCAGGGCAGGCTGGCTGGGGTCTTGTCCCCAGAGGCCGTGGGAGGAGGGCACCCATGGGGTCGTACCTGTTGCTTGGGGCTGAGCTCAGGCGCTTGGCTCTCTTCTCCAGCCAGTCCTCCAGGTGGACCTCAGGGAGCTCCCCGGCATCAAGTGGCCACTCCTTGGACCGCCTCTCCTCTGTGGGGGTAGGGAGACAGGGGCAAGTGATGAGCCAGTCCCAACTCTGTGCCCACAAGGGAGCAGGCTTGGCAGGCTCTGGGTGTCTCACACACTCCCTTCCTGGGAGGCAGGCTGGGTGGGGTAAGGGTAGAGCCTCTGGATTGTTCTCATTACAGCACCATTGCCCAGGGGCCCCCTCTGGCCTCATTCTGTTTCTCTATCCAATGGAGACCTTACAAGATTTGTGGGGACTCAAAGCAGGAAGATGGATATAAACAGTCTGGCTCATATGAGTGCCCAGTTCCAGGGTAAAGGGGGGCAGAGCTAGGCAGAACAGGGCTCAGTCATGAGCTGGACCTCTGACCATGAGCAGAGTAACAATCCTCAGTTTCCCCTAAGCTTTCCTTCTCATAAAATGCCCTACAAAAGCCTCTAATTATTGAATTAAAACCAAGCAACCAATAGTTTCCATACTACTCGGGTCACGAGCATGTGATGTGGTTCATGTCTCCGTGTGGTCCTAGGATGGGGCCAGAGGAAAGCACTCGTACTTGCTTGGGGCACTAAATGCACTCTTGTCACCTCACTTCACCTTCTCAGGCAACACTGCCTCCAAAATGCTAAGCCACGTGCCAAGGTCCTGGCTGGATGGGGCAGCAGCACTCTGTTCCAGCCTCCGCAGATCCCTGCTCATCCCCCCATGTTGTCAGATTGAAAGAGCGAGGGGGGATGCCAAGCTTGAAGTTGCTGCACAGGGTCCAGGTGGGGCAGAAGTGAATCCACAGGGTTCCTGGCATGAAACCATACTGGCATCACATTGAGATCCATGGAGACATGGATGGGAGCATAAGCCAGCCATTGCTCCTTTTCCACTCAGGCCTGAGGCTGTCTAGAGGAGCTGTTCAGTAAGACTCAGGGTTCCCCCACCACCCTGGGCAGCCCTTGGTCTCCCCTCAGCAGTCAGGAGGGAGGGGATGGAGGAGAGGCACCAAGTAACTTCTCCTTCTCAGATCTCAACCTTGAGACACCTGGCCTCCCAGTCTGGACACCCACTGAGACGCACCTTCCACCTGAAGGCTCAGCTCCTGCAGATCTCGCCCTGACATGTGGGAAAATCGACACTTGGAGCCGAAGTCGCACTGACCTGTGGAGGGAAGGCAGAATGAACCGCTGCTCAGGAAGGGGCTCACAGTGTTAGGGGTAGGACCCAAAGGGCTCTACTCTTGCTCAAGAACTGGGAGATTCTCTGTCCCCACTCCAACACAGAAGCCAGACCACCTCCCTGATACATCACCCTGCTTGAGCCCCTTCCCTGGCTGCTCACTGCTTTGGGGACCCTACCCTTACCCGTTCTCCAGTGAACTGAACTCTGGTCCCTGGAAGGGTCATGCATCTCTTCCTGCATGTACTGGGACACCCACTGCCTCCTCCCCATCACTTCACCAACAGCAGAACCACTCCTTTGAAAAACTTCAGGGGCGGCTTTGTGAAGGAAATACCAAAGTCCAAGGTGACCTTCTGAATCTCAACGCAGGATATAAAATAATAGGAACTCGAGGGGATCCTAGGACCCTGGGTGGTGCCATGGTTAAACACTTGGCTGCTAAATATAAGGCTGGTGGTCAGTTCAAACTCATCCCTTGTTCCATAAAAGAAAGATGCGGCAGTCTGCTTCTGTTAAGATTACAGCCTTAGGAAATCTTCTAGGGCAGTTCCACTCTGTCCTAGGAGCTAGAACCAACTACATGGCAGTGGGTTTGGGTTGGTTGGAGGGTGTCCTACGCCAGCACACCCTATTTGTGGCATATTCATGTCCAGATAAAGTCTGCGGGGAAGCCCCTGACCTGCAGTGCAAGTCTGGTCCCCACCTTAGTACCAGTGTCCTGAGTGGAGCGTGGCCTCCCTTCCCTCAATGTTAAGCTCCCTGTCAGCCATGCTAACCATCAGGGCTTTCCTCTTGGCTGCTAGGAAGCCCAGGCCCTCAAAGGCCAACAGAGAAGATAATGAACATTCTCCTGGATTGCCTTAGTTTTCCTTCCTTTATTATCGCCTGTCATTTGTCCCCTCACTTGCTTTAGTTTTTACCTGTTTGAACCATGGTGGTGGTGGTGGTATGCCCTGGAGTTGGTTCTGACTCATAGCAACCCAGCATAGGGTTTCCCCAGCTCTAAATCTTTAAGGGAGCAGAAAGTCTCATTTTTCCCCCACTGAACAGTTGAGAGTTTCATACTGCTGACCTTGAGGTTAGCAGCCTGACTTATAACCACTATGCTATCAGAGATCTGAACCATAAGCATCTTTGTCAGCCTAATATTGACCTATGAAATCAACATCTAGCACCCTTTGTTTAACTCTCAATGTTCTCAGTAGCCTTAAGTCTGTGACGATCTCCAGCCCTGACTGCTCTCAGGCACTTTAATCAGTTAGTCTAATACGCCACCAGTGTCCTCGATTTACTTCCCATCTCCCAATGCTTGCTTGTTCTGGGTGAGCAGACACAATCGCATTCTGCAGAGCCAAGGACCACATCCTGCGAAGCCCGAACACACCACAGCCCCTAGGAAGACTCCAAGAAGTCTGCCAGGGGAGCTGAGGTCACAAAGTGGGCTCTGGGGAGTGGCTGGGGACCATCCAAGTGTTGCTCACTCAGGTGGCTGAAGTGGAGCAGAGCACTGTACCTATCAGTAGAAACTTCCAACAGGGCCGCTTGTTCTGCTCATCCACCAAGATGGTGGCTGCATCTGCAAAAGAACAGAGGGGTGGGGTTTCGATGAGATGTGGGGAACCAAGGAAGAAGCCTGGCCTGGACTTAAAGTGGGTACAGAAAAAAAGTTGGGACAACTCCCCATTCACGGCGGAATACAAAA
Source organism: Chrysochloris asiatica (assembly GCF_000296735.1). NCBI lineage: Eukaryota > Metazoa > Chordata > Mammalia > Afrosoricida > Chrysochloridae > Chrysochloris > Chrysochloris asiatica. The sequence continues at coordinate 6,321,077 of NW_006408646.1, forward strand.
AGTGGATGTCACAGGTGGGGATACTGAGCAACGAATCTCAGTTTCAGGAGACCCCAGGCCCACCAACCAAAGGAAGAACTGGGCTTCAGGTCAGAGGGCAATATCTTTGCCTGTGCAATAGAATCACTTGGGGGAGTTTTGTAAATATCCTGGTGCCATGGGACCTCTTTGTACTGTCTTTGCAACCTTCAGTGACTCTATGATTTCAAAATAAAAACTAACCCTGAGGCTTAATTTTTAGCCAAAAGACAGACAAATCTCTAAGCTGAACAATAACACCAGGAGGTCCATACGCCTTAGAACAATCAACCATTCGAAATCCAAAGGGCAGCATTTGCCCAGGAATAAAACTGAGAGGCAGGAAGGGATAGGAAAGAAGGGCGAAGGGAAAGAGTGAACACGGGGAGGAAGTGGGAAGAACACTGTTATGTTACATTGTGAGGAATGCAATCAGTGTTATGAAGAACATGTATGAATTGTAGAATGAAAAACCAATTTGCTCTGTGAACTTTCATCCACATCACAATGAAGAGTTTTAAAAAAACAGAAAGTTCTGGTGTTCAGGTAGCTCACCAGCCATTTCCAGGGCCCGGCACCACTCCACAGCCACAAAACTGAAACCTGCCCTTTTTTACCCCCTGCAGACACTAGCTACAGGCACTCAGAGTCAGATTGCACCAGCTGAGACGGTTTTGTGGCAATAATTCTGGATGTTAACCTTAACCCTGGCTTCCTCTTTATTTTCATCATAACATTTTTCACTTTTATATGCTTCTTTGTAGACAAAGTATCAGTGAATCAAAATCCACAGGTAAGACATGTAACTAAGGATGAGCAAGCCCTTTGGTCTGCCCTCACAGGGGTGGGAAGCAGGCTGGTGCTCAGAACATTCCACCACCTTTTTCTAAAAGCTGCTTGAGCTTGAGTCCCAGCTACACAAGACCAGAGGCCCGCTATTTGATCTCTCTAAGTCTTCATTTCCCCATATGTAAAATGGGCAGAAAGGTTCTGGCCTGGCAGGACTGCTGTGAACCCGGTGTTTGGGTAATGGATGGAAGAATGTGGCCGAGGTGGGCAGTGGTTCCCTGCCCAGCTGCATGCGAGCATCACTCGGGAAGGAAGCACAACTCATCAATCTCTGGGGTTGTACAGCCAGGACTGTGCACTTCTGGGGTGGATCCACAAAAAATATAGTGAGTCATATTTCACTTCTCATCACAAACCCACATCCCCATTTTGCAGAAACAGGTTCAGAGAAGGAAAATGATTTGCCCAAGGACCCACAGTTAGGAAGTAGCAGGGCCAGGTTGGACCCCAGTGTGCGCCTAAGGCCTGCTCCTTCCTGAGTACTGTGGTGGACCAGCAGGCATCAATGGGAAGGGCAGTGGTGTGCTGGAGGTAGAGTTCTGGACTTAGAAGTCAGTTGTCAGAGAACAAATAGGTGGCCTGGCAGAGCTGTGTGGGGGGACCACACTGGGTTTGTCCAACTCGGGCCACCCAATTGGTGCGGCCCTGCCTTTCTGGAGAGAAGTGGGCTGATGGTCCAAGCCTAGGATTCCCCTGAGCAGGGCAGCTGAGACTGGAACAGAGTATGGGAGAAGGGCTCCTCATTGCTCATCATCACCCCCAACTGCACTTGAGAATCACCAGGTCATTTTTAGAGTATGTAGCAGCCAGGGCCACTCCTCCTAGCCTCAGCTTTCATTCTCTGCTGGGCATCAAATTGTTAAAAAGCTCCTCAGTGACTCTAGGTTGAGAAGGCCAGGCCCAAGACCTGGATACAGCAGCCTGAGCTCCTTCACCTGGCATTCAAGGCTCCTCGTGATCTGACCGTGTTGGTCCTTCTCGCTTCATCTCCCCAAACGGACAGCTGCCCTGGGGCCTTGTGTCTGTTTGCTTATTCATTTCAACGTTTAGTTAGCAAACATTTACTGAGCACGTCCTGTGCGCCAGGCACCACGCCAGGCTGGGGCTTAGTGGAGAACAATCAGATCAGACCCTTCCTTTCCTAGGTCAACGATCACACGAATCCAAGTGGAGATCAGCAGGGCACACATCTAGCAGCTAGCAGAATGGACTGCCTGGCCCAGGGAGTCTGCCTGAATGAAGCTCAGAGGGGGCTCACTTCATCTCAGGAAGGAAGGAGAGGCAGCAGAAGAGAAGCCTTCAGGGGGAACGTACACTCAAACAGGTCATGCAGTCCTTGGAGGGAGAGGCCAGCATGGTATGGGACCCTGCCCAGAACACGCTATTATCTATTACGCAACTATTCTCTGTCTTCCCAGGCGGGGACAGCAGGCCCTGTTTTACCCACCTCTTTGATGCTGGGGTGTATCTGAAAATATCTCAGATGTTAATGGTAGGAATGATTCCATCCCTTTGTGGTCCAATGGACATCTTTAGTGCTCACCAAACCCTGAGGCCCAAGTGTGGCATTGTAGATAAGCACAGGACGGCTGCTAGTTGTGCTAACTTGCAAGGTCAGCAGTTCAAATCCACTAGTCTCTCTCGGGAATCCAAAACAGAGATGCTGTGAGTCTGAGTCACGGTTAACTCGATGGCATACAACAACAACAACAACAAACCACGAGGAGTCATACAGTCATTGTGAGACTACTGCGCTCCAGTCATAGCCCTGGGAGGTGGGTCCTGTTGCTATGGCTGTTCTACACATGACAAGATTAGGGTTACACTGTGAATGATTGACAGAGTTGGCTGACACTGACTCTGGAGCCTGAGTTTTCCCTGACCACAGCAACGGAATGTCACCTCTCCTGAGGCCTAAGGGATTGGTCCAAGGCTTTGAAGCTGGGGTCAAGTGGTTCGAGTTGACTCCCAGCCCAGTTGGAGCACCATAGTGCCTTCCCAAAGTCAGTGTGCTGCTCAGGGTAAGCTGGGACCCAGGGGAAGTATCTTGAGGGGGTGGGAAGAGCTCGATTCCAGTGCTGGGGTCCAGGGCAAGGCAATCCACTGCTCTGTATCTCAAAGACCTCTTTGTACCTGGGGATGCATCAACATGGCTCAGCCTCCCTACACAGCTGTCCTAAACAACAAATGTGGAGTTAATATGGTTTTGATAGGGTCTTGGGAACACAGGTGCCCTGAAAAGGGGAAGATGGCTCACACAGATTCATTTTTTTTTAAAACAAGTAACAAGGGTCCTTTTCTGGGTTGAGAGGGGGACTACGATCAAATACCAAGGCCAGATTTCATGACAGATCACAGCTCAAATGGGATTTGGAGGGCAGAAAGCCTTCGCCCAATACCAGCACCCACCCCATTTCAAAGAATAGGAACTCTTGAACACTTCATTGTGTGCAGGCAGAACCTGTATATAGACCAAGAGGCAGTCACTGGGACAGAAGAAGGGAATGCTGTGTAGTTCAAAATCAGGAAAGGTGTGTGCCAGGGTTCTTATCTGTTCACTATACTTATTTAATCTGTATGCTGAACAAATAATCCTGAAAAGAACGTGGCATCAGGACTGGAGGAAGTCTCATCAACAACCTGCGATATACAGATGACACGGCCTTGTTTGCTGAAAGTGAAGAGGGCTTGAAAAACTTACTAATGAAGATAAAAGACTACAGCCTTCAGTATGGATTACACCTGAGCATAAAGAAAACAAAACTCTTCACTGGACCAATAAGCAGCATCATGATAAGCAGAGAAAATAAATGAATTTGTCAAGGATTTTACTTGGATTCACAATCAATTCTCATGAAAGCAGCAGTCAAGAAATCAAAGGTGCACTTTGAGGACTAAGGTACACCTGACCCAGGCCATGGTATTTTTAATCACCTCATATGCATGCAAAAGCTGGGCAATGAACAAGGAAGACTAAAGAAGAATGGAGGCATTTGAATGATGCAGTTGCTGTTGGCTATACTGTGAACTGACAGAAGGATGAGCAAATCTGTCTTGGAAGAAGTGCAGCTTTAGAACAAAGACGGTGAGACTTTGTCTTGCATACTTAGGACATGTTATCAGGAAGGACCAGTCCCTAAAGAAAGACATCATGCTTGGTAAGGTAGAAGGTCAGTGAAAAAGAGGAAGACTCTCAGTGAGTTGGATTTACACAGTGGCTGCATGTGGGCTCAGACATAGCAATGATGTTAACGATGTCACAGGGCTGGGCATGGTTTCATTTTGTGGTACATAAAGTTGCTATGAGTTGGAAGCAACTCAAAGGCGTCTAACAACTCCACTCTTAGCTAGGCCTCCCTCCCTCATCTGAGAGAGCTTTCTGAATGCCATGCCTAGGCCCTACCCCACCCCTGCCTCTGGGGCTGGGGTTGGGACTCTGCCCCCAGTCGATCCTGCATCCAGGGTTGAGAACCACGCCTTAGAGATTTTGAGATAAGCAAAAGACTGATGACCAACCACATAAGTGCACACCCTTCTCTTGAATCCTGAGTTTCACCTCAAGGAACTCTCCCTTCTCCCACGTGTTGGCTACTAAGACTCAGTTCCCTCCTTCTGGGCTCAGGGCCCAAGTCTCACTGCATCGCAATGGAATCCTTTTCTCCAACTTGTGGGTGTTAGTTCTGCCTGGCTCACTCCAGAGCTCCTTCCCCACAGCCAAACTCCCTGTCCCCCTCAGCCAGCTCTGGGTCTCCACATTCTGCCTGCTCCCTTGCTCTTCCCCAGTATGCAAGTCAAGTAACAATGACAGTACCATTGCCCCAGCAGTGACTGTCCGGAGGGCAGCTCCAGATGCTAGGCACTGTGCTTAGTTAGGTCTTACACCCCTGAGCGCATTCACCCCAATGGCATCTGCTCTGAGAAGTTCTTCCCGGAAGAGCCTTCCTTTGGCAGCTCAGCTGCTCATCCAGCCAGTCATCCATCATTCATTCCTTCACGCCCACCGCTCACCACATCGCACTCAGTCCTAGCTCTGGCCACAATGGCCTCTACATCAAGCCCTTCAAGGGTTGCCCTCTGCCCTCAGGACAACCTGATGCCCTTTTGTAGACTCTGCAGACCTTTCCGATCTGGTCCCTGCCCCAATGGAAGCTTCACCCCTTATCATTCTCCCCCTCACCCACCACGTTCCAGACACATCCTCTCCTTTTCAAACAGAGAACAGCATGCTTCCTCATGACTGCCTACCTCTTTGCATGTCCCCTACTCAGATTGTTTCCCTCCCTCTTTCAGCTGCTGGCTCAAACATCACTTCCTCCAGAGGACTTTCTGCATGCCCACGTGGCTGGCATCTAGAAAATTATTGGTCAAGATTTCTGGAGAACAGGTAAGTGACACCTCTGAGGGCCCATCTGCCTCAGGAGCAGCAGCCCCTGACTTCCCACTGTTTGGCTGCTCCGAGGGCCCAGATCAGTATTCTGGTTGACCCATGCTCTTCTTTGGCTGATGGTAAAAAGACCAGAGAGCAAGGCCCCATGTGCCTGGCTGCTGAACCAGCGGGCACTCACCTCGGAACATGTCGTACCAGACCTTCTTGGCCTTGAGGTGCTGCAGCCCATTGAGGTGCTTCTTGCGGTTGTGGAGGCTGTCCTGAAAGGAGCGGTCACAGTAGTCACAGAAGTATCGCTTCCCCATGGCCACCTATGTCAGGTGCTGCTGCCACCGCCTAAGGAATCACAAAGCACACATCAGACCTCTGGAGAAAATGCCACACATCACAGCCCACTGCCTAGTTCAATCTCACAATGGCCCATGAGGAGCTACCATCTTCCACCATCATTGAGTCTATTCTGACTCATACAGGATTCTACAGGACAGCATAGAACTACTCCTTAGGGTTTCTGAAGCTGTAAATCTTGACAGGAGCAGACAGCCTCATCTTTCTCCCAAGAAGCCGCTGGTGGGTTTAAACCACCAACCTTGCAGTTAGCAGCCCCATGCCTAACCCATGGTGCCAGTAAGGAGCTACAGGTCCCTATAATTATGGTCTACAAGGTCTTCTTCCAGAGGGATATTTTAACAACTCTGATGTCCAGCTTCCAGCCCTCATTATCTTGGTGAGGCCCGGGCAGCAATACTTTTTAAAGCTCCCCACGTCATTCGAACATGCAGCCAGGATGAGAACCACTGCCTAGCACCATCTGGCCATCCTCCACACCTGCTCTCACCCCTTGCTCCACTAGCCTCCATCTCCTGTTCTCTGCATGCCAGTCCTGCCAGCCTCCTTACACACTTCCCCTGAAGGGCATTTGCACCTGCTGTTCCCTCTAATTGGAAGACTCTTCCCCACCACAGTCTGCCATGCTTGTTCCCTTGTTCCTTCACTTTCTGCTCAAATGCTACCATGTCCACTTTACTTAAAACCACACCCCCCTCTCCACCCCAGATTTCTCCATTTCCCGTTCTCTTTTTCCTTAGCATTTAACACCTTTGAAATAATATGTAATTTACTTCTTAGGTTTATTGTCTCTTTCTCTCAACAAGAATTGAAAGTACACAACGGTTGGGATCATTTCATTTTTTGCAGACTCCCCAGCACCCCAAATGATGTGTGGCCAGAGCATCAATCTATTAGCTCTCTGTTGAAGACATGAGTTCATCCGTATTTTCCACATGAGACAACTTAGGTTCGGAGAGACTGTGATCTGTTTGAGGTCATACTGCTGAGAAGTCAGACTGCAAAGCTAGGTCCCCTAAAGTTGTTTCTGTGACACCAGGCCTCCACAGTTAATTGTGGCAGGGAATGAGAATGTTTCAGGATCTTAAGAAATCCTCAGTCACGGGGACCACACCTGATTCTGCAGCCCAAGGTGGGTAACAATTTTATGTCTCTCCTGGGTAACTTTCAAGTCCCAATCCAGTGCCACAAACCCATGCAGGTGGGACCTCTCGAGGTAAAGGCCAGTACCCTGGAGCTAGAAGTGGTCTGTGGTCTCAGCCCTCATTCTACAGAGCATGTACCAAGGACCAGTGCAGAAAATACAGTGATTTCCTCAAAGTCATGAGGAGGTAGCCCCAGCTAGTAGCCAAAGCCCTCAAACCCCCAAAATACACAACCCACTGCCATTGAGTCGATTCCGACTCACAGCAACCCTATAGGAGAGAGTAGAACTGCTCCGTAGGGTTTCCAAATCTGTCGAAGGCAGAATGCCTTGTTTTTTCTGCCAAGGAGCAACTAGTGGGTTTGGACCACCAACCCTGCGGTTAGCAGTCCGATGTTCGATCCACAGCACCACCAGAATCCCTCCCAGACTCCCAGGACTCAGTAAATAAAGTGATTCTGGTATCCAATCAACAGGGTGAACTACGCGGAATGCATCTTGGGAGAAAGAGACGGAGAGAGACACAGAGACAAACCCGCCCCCTGGACAGTCCAGGCAGCCAAATGATTTGATGGAGAAAGCCGTTTCTGCAGCAGACAGGGACGGCCAGCCATTAAGTCCTGTACTGTAATGGGATCAGGAACAGTCATTCAAAATGAAAACGTGTAAAACCTCTCTTCTCCCATTACTGCTGAGAAACCACGTCCCAGACACACAGACTTGATATATTAAATTTGGCAGCTCTAATACACCCCGTCTTGCCAATAAACTTATAAGAATTGGATTGAAATTATAAGAGATGAACGTTTAACGGTCGGGTGCTTAACCAAGCCATTCACGAAGCTTGAGGCGCTGAGGAACTGCTGGCTCTGGAAAGTAATGGGGCAGGGAAGGGTGTCCTTCTGGGAGACCAAGACATAACAGTGGCTGACTTAACTGGACAAAACCACAAAGAACACTGAGCTGTGTGACCTTGGGCAAGTCAGTTCCCCTCTGAACACCTCTACTTTTGCTGTCAGAAAGTGAGTTGTTGGGTCTGACTAGTCATTTAAATGGAGTATATTAATAAAAGAGTAATAGTAAAAATAATTTTTAAAATGTTCAGGATTGAGTAAGTACTCAATAAATGTTCCTATTACTAGAGTTAGTGTATTGAGCATCTACTATGTGTCAGGTGCTAAGCTCAAAGCTTTCAATGCGTCATCTCATTTAACCTTTAGGACAACCTGGGAGGTAGGACTATTACGCCTTTTCAGATGAGAGGACTGGGGCCACACTGGGGCTAGGCGCAGAATCCTGGCAATGTGACTCCAGAGCCCATACTTCTGAAAAGTCCCCTCCCAACACAGCACACTGACTACAGCTTTCCCTGGTACCAGGCAGAGATATGGGCCACAGTCCCTGTTTTATAAAGGAGGAAACTGCGGCTCAGACAGCCTGTGTTGACTCTGCTACACTGTCCCAAATACCAGCCCACTGGGAAATCAAGACCACGTGCCCGCCCCCCCACTCCCCCACCCCAGCACCACTGACCCAAATGAAGAACACTCAGTACTGGCTGGGCTGGGTGTGTTTGTTTCCCCTCACACACACACACACACGAGGTCCCCCCCTTCATGTCCTCTACCTGGTCAACCTTAGCCAAGGGCCACACAGCCCCTCTGCCTACCCGTGCCATCCTCATCTGGTACCTGGCTCACACTTGGCACATGGGACATGCTCATCAATCCAGGATGGGTCAGCAGGACCCCATATTCTAGTCCCAGCTCTACCAGGACCACAAGGAGGCTGTGGGCCTCAGTTTCCCCATGTATGAAAAGCAGTAAGAGGGTGGGTGGATCGGGTGACCTCTAAGGGCCTCTTGGTGACCAGATGATGCTCTTACAGGAAACATGTTCGGCAGGCAGGCCTGGGAGCATGCTACCAGCATGGTCCCCTGAAACTGGAGCCCACCATGCAGGACCAGGGCAGGGCTCTTTTCTAACCATTTTGTCTTGCAGAGCAGGCCAGACCACAGAGCCTGCTACTGCCTCTTTCCTGTGCCAGGAAGTCATGAGGGCAAGGATTTGAGAGCTATGATGATCTGGGTTAAAACCAGGTTAGACCATTTTCTACACATATGACCTTAGGTGGTTATTTAACGTTGGCCTCAGCTTTCTCCAATGGGGTTGCTTTGAGAGGCAAGAGACCCTCAGTCCATGCTGGCTGCCAGCACCATCCTATGACTGGCCTCCAAAAGACAGGCTCACAATGAGGAAGAGAATATCAGTGCCAAAGCGACTTTTGGAGTCAGCTGATCATATGCCACATGTGGAAAGTGAGGTCAGGACAGGGACAATGAGTGGTCCAAAGGACACAGCACAAGAGACAGAGGTGGGAGTGGACCCTCCGTCCCTACTGGTGGCCCTGGCTCCTGCTCTCCCATGCTGTGCCACTCAGGGAGGGAGTTGGGAGCCGACGGGCTGCAGTGGGGCCATGCTGCCCTCCTACCTCCCAGGCCTGTTCCCACTGGGTCAGACGCCCTGTCCCTGGATAAGGAGACTGGCCTTCAGCAAGGTGACTTCAGCCAGGGATCGTTGGGCCATGTACTTCTAGGTCTCCTAACCCAACCTTCCCGCTCCGGGACCTTTGTGCATGTCCTCAGGTGCAGTGCCCTGGCAGACACATAGCAGAGCCAGCAGCACGTGGGTGAGATTTTAGCTCCAATTCTCCCCTTCAGCCAGGTGTCCTTGTACAGGGCACAACCTGCACCACTGCGCTGGGAGCCAGGGAAGGCAGACGCGGGGACAGCTGAGTGTCTCTCGATAGCACCCAGACAGCAGCATGGGGTGCTGACTAAGCTGGCCCTCTCTGTCGTGTGTGATTCATCATCCTGAGGTTGGCTCACTTCACTTCCGGAACACAGATCAGGCCCTACTTCCTCTCGGGAACACAGGTGGTACCACCCACTGCTCCCAGGGACCACAGTTGTAACAGCATCTGTTAGCTCCATCAAGCTTCGCCAGGTGATAGGACTGGCTCCTTGTGGTCCAGGGGCAGCGGACAGGGCCAGAGAGGCAACCATCCTGGAATGCACAGGTTGGGATTCGAATCCCAGCTGAGTGACCTCAGGAAAACAGTGATTACCCTGAGTCTGTCCTTCACTACAGAACAAGGTCCTCCCATGCTGGAGACCTAAACCAATGTGGTATAAGTAAGACGTCTACCCCACCCACTGCCAGCAAGTCAATTCCTACTCATACTGACCCTGTAGGACAGAGAACTGCCCCATGGGGTTTCCAAGATGTATATCTTTACAGGAACCAACTATAGTGGGTTGTACCTTTGGATTAGTATCCAAGTGCTTTAACTACTGCACCACCAGGGCTCCTAGTAAGGTGCCTGGCACACAGTTAATGCTCAGAGAATGGCAGTTACTGCTGTTGCAACTAGTATTACCCAGGCAGCTCCCTCCTAACACCAAACTGAAAATGGTGTCACAGGCACTCCTGGCTCCTTACAACCTGCTCTGTCGTTCACAGCGCCTGTCACCTTCTCACATGCTGACCTACTGTCATGCCTGTCTGCCTCCCACCAGAATATAAGCTCCACAAGGACAGAATGTTCTGTCTGCTCGTCCCACTGCTGTTGGACCGGGGCCCAGCACACATTAGTGTCCCCGGATGTGCTTGTGGAACGAATGCACATGCGACCTGCAGCATCCCCAACAGGACTGCTCCCAGCTTCTGCTCCCCATAAGCAAGATGAGGATGAGAAACAGGAATAGAAGAGAGAATCAGGAAGCCTCAAAGGCAGCCCTCTCACTGCCAGCCCCCCAGCCTCACTCCAGAGCCAAGGCCTGGCCAGGAAAACAGGGTTAAGGGGGCAGTTTACCAATTAACTCTCCTGGCTTTAGTTTCATCTGGCTGCTCATGGAACCTGACTTCAGTCTTGTAAACTGAAAAGATCACCACCAGTTGAGAAACTGTGGGATGGAAAATGAAAGAAAAAGGGATGGTGGGGGGGGGGTGGCGGAAGCTTCTAACTTAATGCGTGTGCCAGGCATTTGGTTTGCTGACCTTATTTCATCCCCACAGAGACCCTCTGAGGTAAAGTGTAGGCACGCCATCTCACAGATGAGGAAACAGACTCAGAAACATTGCTAATTTGCTCAAAGCCATAGTTAGTAGAGGCAAGGATAAGGGTAATGCCCACTCTGAGTGCAGAACATTCCCACAAGCCCTCAGACTGATGGAGGGGGAACCCAAGTTCCAAGCACCAAGGCCCCCAGACAAGGCACGACACAGTCAGGATTCATGCTTGGGTCTGGCTGATCCAAGACCCCATTCTCTCTTTATCTACCAGCTCACTGGTGGCTGTGGCAGGGTAGACGATCCTGCTTCATCAAAATTCACAGCTCCTTGCATTGTGTGCACCTTGGGTACTGAGCTGACTTTGGCACAGGACTAAAATAAGCCAACAGCTTGCCCCTAGCTAGGAGCTGGGATTCGCACTGTAATTATCCTGGACTTCTGTACACCACATGCTACCCTCAAGCTCACCTGTCATTTCTTCTAATTATGGCACCACAGAGTCGAGGTAGACTGTCAACTGCAGTCACAGGACTGCTTTATTGAGCCATGTCCCACCATCTGGAGGTGATGGGATCAGAATGGCCCCAGGAGTGACCAGAGTGACCTGCTCAGGGCTTTACTCCCACAAAGTGCCACAAGGACGCAGACAACTTCCCTGCCTGTATGTTAGAGTGTCTCTCGAATACTGTCTCTTATCCTGACTTTGTTTCTCTGCCAATATGTTAGCTATTATTGGGAGGTGCCGTCCAGGTGGTTCTGACTTATAATGACCCTATGCACAACAGAACAAAACACTGCCCAGTCCTATGCCATCCTCATAATTGCTGCTATGTTTGAGCCCATTCTTGCTGCCACTGTATCAGTCCATCTCACTTAAGTTGCTTCTCTTTTTCACTTCCCCTCTACTTTATCAAGCATGATGTCCTCCAGGGACTGGTCCCTTCTGTCAATTTCCCAAGTACATTGAGATAAAGTCTTGCCATTCCTGCTTCTAAGGAGCATTCTGGCTATACTTCTTCTAAGACAGATTTGTTTATTGTTCTGGAAGTCCATGGTACACACAATATTCTTCACCAACATAATCCAAATGCATTAATTTCTCTTCCAGTCAAATGTGGGTCTTTTCCAGTAGGATAACCAGGCAGCTGTCTTTCAGATTTCTTGGCATAGACGAGCGAGTGCTTCCAGCAATGAATCCATTTGTTGAAACATCTCAACTGGTATTTTGTCAGTTCCTAGAGCCTTGTTTTTTGCTAATGATTTTAGTACAGCTTGGACGTCTTCCTTCAGTACCATTAATTCTTGATCATATGCTACCTTTTTTGAAATGTTTGAATATCAACCAATTCTTTTTGATACAACGAGTGTGCATTTCTCTTCTAGTCTTTTGATGCTTCCTGTATCAGTCAAGACTTTGCCCACGAAGTCCTTCAATATTGAAACTTGAACCTTGAATTTTTTCTTTAGTTCTTTCAGTTTGAGAAACACTGAGTGTGTTCTCTTCTGCTTTTCTAATTCCAGGTCTTCGCACATCTCATAATACTTTATCTTCTCAAATCAACCTTTGAAATCTTGTATTCAACTCTTTTATTTCATCAGTTCTTCCATTTGTTTTAGCTACACTATGTTCAAGAGAAAGTTTCAGAGTTTCTTCTGACATTCATTTTGGTCTTTTTTCTCTTTCCGGTCTTTTTAAATGACCTCTTGCTTTCTTCATATGCATGACGTCCTTGATGTCATTCCACAAGTCGTGTGGTCTTCCACCATTAGTATTCAATGGATCAAGTCTAACTTTGAGAAGCTCTCTAAATTCATGGAATATACTCATATTTTGGCTCTCATGGACTTAATTTTTTTCAGCTTCAACTTGGATTTGCATGTGAGCAATTGGTGGTCTGTTCCGCAGTAGGTCCCTGGCTTAGTTATGATGATGATATTGTGCTTCTCTGTTATTTTTTCCCACAGATGTAGTTGATTTGATTCCTGTGTATTCTATCTGGCAAGCTCCATGAGGATAGTCACCATTTATGTTGTTGAAAAAACAGTATTTGCAATAAATAAGTCATTGGTCTTACAAAATTCTATCATGCAATCTTTAGCATCCTATCACCAAAGCCATATTTTCCAATTACTGATCTTTGGTCTTTGTTTCCCACTTTTGCATTCCAATCACCAGTAATTATCAATGCATCTTGATTGCATATTTGATCAGTTTCAGACAGCGGAGGTTGGTTAAGAAACTCATTTCTCCATGTTTGGCATTAGTACATGGAGTGCATGCTGGTGCCCAATTAATTCACCCCCAGCAACAGTCTGGGTACAGTTCTGCAGCAGAACAACGCACAGAGTGCTGAAGGTGCTGAACAGGAGCACTACATCCGACATGAAAGGATCGGCAATGACCCACAGATCTCAATGCCATGAGAGACAGTGTAATGTAGCTTACCCAAATGTCCAACAGTAAGAACCAAACAAATTGCCATTAAACTGATTTCGGCTCACAACAACCCCATGTATGTCAGAGTAGAACTGTACTCCATAGGGTTTTCAATGGTTGAGATCTTTCAGAAGATCACCAGGCCTTTCTTCCAAGGTGTCTCTGAGTAGACGTGAATCTCGGACCTTTTGGTTAGTAGTCAGGCACATGAACTATTTGCACTCATAGACTCCCAACAATAACAGTGAACAGGTCTCCAGTGCTCACTACACACCACAGTGCTGCTCAGTGCCCCGTTGGATGACAGTGGAAATCGGTCACATAGTGTACAGAGTCTGTGAGGTTGGTTCTTCTGGTATCCTTGTCTTACCTGAGAAAACACCCAGGACAGAGGGAGCCCACCACTGGTAAGGAGCAACAGGGATCACACCCTACTTGTGCCATGTCTGTTCCATGGAATACCATACACAGCCGTTACGAGTCAAGTTCAAGTAAACCTTTCCTCACATGGACAAAATGTTCATTCTTATATCACAAAAATGACTGCTTGGTATCTTTTTTTTTTTAAAGAATACCCTTTCCTTTTTGTGAACACGTACTCAGGGGAAAAAACTAGGGCAGAAAAATTTACTGTGGTTATATCTGGATAATGGGATTTTGTGTGGGGAATTTTTTTTCCTATGTGTGTTTTTCAATTTTTATAAAGTTTCAACATGTAGCATGTATTATTTCAAAAACCATCTTTAAAAATTCCCTTCCAAATGTAAAGGTAGATGTTTTATAGCAAGGAGGGGAGTGATTAACTTTGCAGTCAAGTAGCAGAGGTCCCTGGGACCATCAAAGGAGAACAGCGGAGAGCAGGACCCTACCCAGAGAGGCAGTGACACCAGAGATGGAGGCAGAGACGACGACATGGAGAGATGGAGCAGCTGGGGACTTTAAACCCAGAGAGGGAGAGGGGCTGTGTGCTGACGACTGGGGGGGCAGGGGCAGGCTTGCAGGGTATACCCTTTGCTTGGTTGATGATGCATGGAGGGGACTGTAACCATGCAATGAAATGATATAGAACAGGATTGGAAATTTGCCTTTTTAACCAGGGATTCTAGCCTTGTTGTTGTTAGCTGTTGTCAAGCCAGCTACCAACTCATGCAGACCTCATGCATAGTGGAGCCAAATGCTGCACCATCCCAACCATCGGCTGCATACTGGACTGTGAGCCATAGAGTTTTTATTGGCTGATTTTCAATAGACCAGGCCTTTCTTCATAGTCAGCTCTGCTGAAACCTATTCAGCATCATAGCAATATATAAGTCACCACTTATAGAGGGAAGCTGTCTGCACATGAAGTGCACTGGCTCAGAAGTGAACCTGGGTCTTCCAAATGGGGGAAGGTGAGAAGTCTACCTTTGAACCACTAATGCCCAAGATCCTAGTATAGGGAACCCCTAAGCAAAAATCAGGAGAAATAAGCATCTCTAGCTCACTGACCTCTTCATTCCCTACATCCTAAATGTAGCCTCTGCTAGAAGCAGTCACTCCGGGTGGAAGGTGTACAACAAAATGAAACATTCTAAAACAAAACATTGCCCAGTTCTGTGCCCTCCTCATTATCATTGCTGTTTGAACCCACTGTTAAAGCCACTGTGTCATATGCTTGAGAGGCTTCCACTTTTTTGCTGAGGGACTAGTTCTTCATGATGACATGTCCAAAGTACACGAAAGAAAACCTTGCCATCCTTACATTTTTTTTTAAATGTTTTTATTTTGCATTGAGTGAAAGTTTACAGGGCACATCATCAGCTTCACATTCAACCATTCATATAGCTTGTTTCATTACATTGATTATTATCCCCGCTATATATCATCAGTTTACAGTGTTTCTCTCTATCCTCTTTAGCTTTTTTTTTTGGATGGGGGGGCACTTGGCTTATTGGAATTTACAGTCTCGGCTTTTAGGGGAGGTTTTTACATTTGTCTGTGGAATCCAGGGCTCACGTATGAGATTACTAACAAGCATTACTGAATAATCAGATGAGGGACAGTTTGCTATGTCTACTAGGTGGCTAGAGTCTGATCCTCAGAGCCTATGGTTTGGACAGTCAACAACGCTTGGGCCACAGGGGCTTGGCCTCCTGACCGGGTCTGTGCTGTCTGCATCTGAGTCCTCCTTTTTTATTGATTGTTTAAGGGACGCTGCCTGTCTTAGGTGGTCAGTGCGAATTCCTCAGTCTTACCAGTCATTGAGACTCATTGCAGCATGGCATTGTCTCTGTCCCAAGTAGCCGAGGTTCCACGTGATCCTTACCCGTCTCTGGCCACACGTCCAGCATAAACAGCCGCCATCCGAGGAAGGCAGGGAGGGAGGAGATCAGCTGGGGACCCCATGCACCCGACGTTGCCGGCCCACCACCTGCTCTAAGGTGACCAAGCAGGATCACTATGCTGAGGTTCAATCCAGTTCCTAGGGGGCCATCCTTACTTCTAAGGAAAATTCTGGACGTACTTTTTCAAACACAGATTCATTTCTTCTGGCAGTTCATGGGTATATGCAATATTGTTTGCCAAAATCATAATTCAAAAGCATCAATTCCTCTTTGGTTTTCCTTTGCCCAACTTTTGCATATATATGAGGCGACTGAAAATGCTTAGGTCAGACACACCTTAGTCTTCAAAGTGGCATCTTTGCTTATTAACACTTTCAAGAAATCTTTTGCAACAGATTTTCTCAATGCAACACACCATTTGATTTCTGGACTGCTTCTTCCATGGGTGTTGACTGTGGATCCAAGTAAACTGAAATCTTTGATAGCAATCTTCTCTGTTAGTCATGATGTTGCATATTGGCCCCATTGTGAGGCTTTTGTTTTTTATATTGAGTGTAATACATACTTAAGGTTGTAATCTTTGCTTGACTTCCTCACTTAGGCAAACTAAGCTAATTTATCTGCCTACGGCAGGTTGTTAATTAGTCTTCCTCCAATCCCCGATGGCATGTTTTCTTCCTATAGCCCAACTTCCCAGTTTATTTGCTCAACATATAGATTGAACAAGTATAGTGAAAGGATACAACCCAGACATACCTTTTTTTTTTATTTTAAACCATGTAGTATCCCCCTTAATCTGTTAGAATGACTGCCTATTGGTCTATATTTCACATGAACACAATTAGAATTCCCTCTCATTCTTCATAATGTTATCCATAATTTGTTATGATCTACATAGTTGAATAGTTGTATAGTCAATAAAGCACAGGTAAACATCTTCCTGGTAGTCTTTGCTTTCAGCTGAGATTCATCTGACGTTAGCAATGATATCCCTAGGGACATGGTGGTAGTGGTTGTCTGCCATCGAGTCAGTTCTGACTCATAAGTGACTCTGTATAGGATTTCCAAGGCTGTAAATATTTACGGGTGCAGAAAGCGTCATCTTTCTCCCATGGAGTGACTGGTAGAATCAAACTGCTGACCTTGCAGTTAGCAGCCCAACTTAAAACCCACCATGCTTCCAGGACTCCTTCCGTAGGGACACGTTTTTGTTAAGTGCTGTACAGATAGGGTTTCTGAGGAGCAGCTGTTGAGTTTAAACCACCGAACCACCGACCTTATGGTTTTCAGTATGGTGCTGACCCTACAGCGCCACTCCAGGAATACCTCTGTAGGGATATAGGCCCCTGGATTCTTGCCCAAGTCAGAAATCACTCTGTGTCTGTATATTCACATGTTGTTGTTAAGTGCCGTTGAGTCGGTTCCGACCCATAGCGACCCTGTAGAGGATTTCCGAGGAACTGGTGAGCTTGAACTGATGACCATGCGGTTCAAACAGATTTTGCATTACAGCGCATTAACCCACAGTGCCATACCACAAGTCCATAAATACACATATTTGATAATTAAAAGCATATTTTCAAATAATTTGGCATGTCCACGATCTGACAGATGAGCATTGTAATTCCAATTTAAAATGCAAAAGCTAAAATATATAGTGAGGTCATAAGTAAAATGTTTCAGTAATTGATATTTGTTTTGTGGTTTTACACTGAAAGGTTAACAGTGGTTAGAAACAACAGCTGCAAATAGAATTATCTAAGAAACTGTATGAAGAGGTGCTCCATATTCTAATTCTATATTAAAGATATAAACAGTTTTTTGTTGTTTGGGGTTTTTTGGCTCCCCAGACTGGTGTGGCACTGTAGGGTAAGCATTCGACTGCCAACTACAAGATCAGCAGTTCAAATCCACCACTCTCAGGAAACCGCATACAGGGTGGCTATGAATTGTAACTGATTCAGTGGTACTTAAACAACAACAACCATCTAAGTTATTGGATTTTCTAAAGCTGTTTAAGTATTCTGGGGAAACAGTGCTTGCTACATTATACATCTTAATTACTTAAAAAGAAAATCAAATTTTTTAAATTTACAAATGCTGTTAACTGTTTGTTGTTAAGTGCTGTGGAGTCAATTCTGACTCATAGCAACCCTGTATAGGGTTCTGAGTTGTGGCTGGTTAACTGTTTGAAGGAATTTAATTAAACTGTAAATAGGGCTGACTGCTTAAAGGAATTTAGCTTGTTCACCTTGAGTCAAACATTCGTCAAAGAGAAATTCAGGGTCATTTTTCTCCATTTTCCTAGCTTTATTTATAGAATAACAATTTCTAGGTTGAAATAGAAGCCGGAAAAACCACTGTTTCATAAATTGTTACTTCAAAATGAGAACAAATTTCAAAGGCAAATAAATAAAACAAGCCACACCTTGGCTCCCAGTCAACCCAGACAAAGGATTCCTCTCTCTAAAGCCCAGGTCAGATTTATAACATGATTAGCAAGACATAGGTACCCTTTACCTGTAGCCTTACAATTTGTTCCCCCAAGGGACTTGCCAGAATGATTTGCAGATAGTAAAGAGCCCTAGTAAGTGTAATTTATGAAGGAGTTCTGGTACTGTTGTGATTGCAAATTGGGCTGCTAATCTCAAGGTCAGCAAATCCAAACTACCAGCTGCTCCATGGGAGAAAAATGAGGCTTTCTGCTCTGGTAAAGATTTACAGCCTCAGAAACCCTGTGCACTGAGTTGGACCATGTAACCACCATCATGGACATGGAGCATTTCATGTTTTTCCTTTCCAATCCCTAGTCCAGCATATTGCTGCTTTTTGTAGATGAATGGTCCAATGCATAAAGTACCTGATCAAAGTCAGAGAGGCAGAGGCAGATCCAGACCAGAATTCAGTCCCAGGTTTTGAATGTCACCCCTATCCTGATGATGTCAATCTCTGGTTCAGACCTCTTCTCTGAACCCCAAACCCACATCCCATTTGCTTTCTGGTATCTCCACCTAACAGGGTCAAACAGAACTTCAGATCATCCCAGATCTTGTCCATTCATATTCCATCTATCTAGTTGCTGAGGTCAAACTTCATTCTTGAATCCTCTTTCCCCCACACAATCTACACGTATCTGTCTGTCCTATTTCTCAAAACAAATCCAATTTACCCCCTAATCAATGTTACTATCTTACCCCTAAGAAACCACCACACCTTCCCCTCTTCATTCTATTCTATAGAGGCACAAGAATGATGGTTATTCTTGTTAAGTGCTGTCAGTTCTCACTCATTGAATCTTTACAGGAGTAAAAATTCTTATCTTTTCCCACCAAGTGGGAGGTAGGCTTGAACTTCCGACCTTGTGATTAGCAGTCCAGTGCTTATCCTATTGACCTACTGCATTCCCAGGATGATGCTATTAAAATATAAACTAGATGTTACATTCTTCCTTAAAACCAGTGCAATTGGGAGGAAATAGGTTCTTGGTGTGGTGCTGTGGGATAAACACTGGACCACAAGGTCTGCGGTTCTAACTCACCAATGTTTCCTCGGAAACCCTACACTGGGTCGTTATGAGTCGGAATCCACTTGACGGCACTTAGTAACAACTACAAACTACAAGAAGCCTTGGTGGCGCTGTAGGATAAGCACTGGAGTGCTAACTGCAAGGTCAGCAGTTCAAACCTACCAGTGGCTCTGCGGCTGTCTGCTTCCGTCAAGATTTAGTCTCGGAAATCCTATACACATAGTCGCTATGAATCGGAATCTCGTCAATGTCACTGGGTTTCTAAATTTACTACTGAGCTACAAGGCCAGACGTCAGCTGATCCAAGCTGAGCCTGTTCGCTATAGAGTTCACTGGGCTGCTTTCCCGTAAACTACTGTAAGAGTTGCTGCTGCCTCAGGGCCTTTACACCCGCTTTACTTCAGATTTGACGGCTCAAACGTCACCCTCATAAAAGTCTTCCCCATCACCCTGTCTAAAATGGCACCACCTCTCTTCCCCAGTCTCGTTAGTGGTTCATAGTAGTACTTGGCTGTTATTCTATCACTTCCCATCTTCCCACACACGCACTGGAGGGAGGGATCCTTGAGAACTTGGACCTGTACCCCGGTGGGCTCCTAGAGCATGGCCCAAAGGACGTTCATTGAACCAAAGTCCTCGCTTTTCCTATTCCCAAAAAGTGAGTGTGTTCCATGTCTCCCGCCTGCCAGGCCAGGACTCTCGGATGCGAAACCCGGGGCTGAAGGGGACACGCCAGACCTCGATCCAAGGCCACTCCCCCAGAGAAGTTAAGCCTCCAGGACTCAACTTTCCCCCTAAATTCCACTTCTGGGCCTCGGAGATGAGCGAGAAGACGAGGCGGGGTCCCGGATGCCAAGGTTCCCTCACCCTTCTCCCCATCCAGCTCCCCATCCCGTTAAGTGGTCCATCCCGAGATGAGCCTAAGTCCTCCATTAGCAGGAAAGGGACCAGGACTCGCCAGCCCGCAACATCCAAGAAGGTACCTGGCTCCTAGGGCCGGGCGGTTCCGGGTTCCTCCTCCTTCGCCTTCGCGTCGCCCACTGGTTGCTGGGATCCGTAGTTCTTCTTTGGTTATCAGTCCTCCCTTCCCAGAAACCTTTGAGAACCAAAGTTTAGAAACCGCCGGAGAGGGGGAGGGCGGGTGACGCGCAAGGACTACTGGGAATTGTATTTTGAAATAGTCAATCAGCAAAAAGACTGAGGAAAGGAATTAGGTAATAAATCTTAGCTAACTGTATTTGGATTGTTCTGGTCTCGATATTTTGGTACTTTTCTCTCTTGCAGACCAATAGTTGTCTCTATGGGTTACAACGACTATCACTGAGATTCACAGGAACTACCAGTCCCGGAAAGTATTGCACGTCAAAGGCCTTTCTTTGGAAGGCGAGGTCGGTTGCGCCGCAGGCGTGGTTGCGCGAGTTCGGCAGTCAAGAAACATGGCGGGACCGACGGTTACTGCGAGTTTGTACTCCCTGCTGTTCCGCAGAACCTCCACTTTCGCCCTCACTATCGCTGTGGGCGCCCTGTTCTTCGAGCGCGCCTTTGATCAAGGCGCGGACGCGATCTACGAGCACATCAATGACGGGGTGAGGGCCTGGACCGTCCCTGACCTTGGACCCGCCGGAGGGGTGACATGGGGGTGGGGCGGGACTCGTCTATCTTTACGAGGAAGGGGGTGAACCGTGGGCTTCTGATTTCTAGACGGCCGCCCTCTCGGCCAGGTGTGAATCCTAAAGCGTTAAATTAGGTTAATAGATCTCATTTTGCAGAGGTTGTAGGTTTTAATGTCTCCCACCCCACGTACTCATTTGTACGTTTGCTGAAGCGAAAACTATATCGTGATGAGGGCCAAGGCCTTACTAGGATACATCACCAGCAAATAGTGGCAAGTCAAAACTGGATCCCTGGTCCCCTACCTCCTCTGACGATTTCAAGGGCAGACTTGAACAGGCGCTGGACATGGAAAAAGTATCTTCTTAGATATTGTGGCTGGCTTTTTCCATAGCACTTTTGGATTCCCAAGGCTTCCTACGCAGAGCTTCATATTAATAATTATTAATTATATTAATTGGAGTCTTGGTGTGGCGCTGTCAAATAAGCACTGGACTGCTAACCACAGGGTCAGCAAGCAGTTCAAACCTACCAGCCTCTCCTCGGAAACCCTATTCGGAGTCGCTGTGAGTTGGAACCAATTTTATGGCACTCAACGTCAGCAACATTGATATTGATTAATATTAATGTTTTTATTAAGTGCCATCGAGTCAATTCTGACTCATAGCGACCCAGTATAGGGTATCCAAGGAATGGCTGGTGGGTTTGAACTGCTAACCGCAAGGTGTGTGGTTCAAACCCTACAGCTGCTCCTTGAAAACCCTATATAGGGTGGCTTTGAAATCAGAACCACAGGTGGGAATACCTGGTTTGTCACTTAATACCTATTACCCTTGTAGCAAGTTACTTAACCTCTCAACTTGAGTTTTCTTACCGTAAAATAGAAGTAATGATGTTAATCCCTTCAGGGAATTACACCTTGTTTTCACTTACTGATGATCACAGTTAACTGACATTTTGCATTTACAACACTGGTAAAGAAAAAATTCCCAAAAAGCTATCCAATATTTTGCTTATTGAAGAAGCTTGTCTGGCTTTCAGGAAGGCTGAGGGTCAAGGAGAGAGGAATGCTGGCTTTGATGGTTAAGGTTAAGTGGCTACTTGATTGGGCCAGAAATCTAAGTGGTTTGGTTGTTGTTAAGTGCTGTCGAGTCGGTTCTGACCCATAGCGACCCTGTACAGGATTTCCGATGCTGTACATCTTTGCAGGTGCAGAAAGCCTCATCTTTCTCCCGCAGAGTAGCTGGTAGTTTTGAACTGCTGACCTTAAGGTTTGCAGCCCGATTCATAACCACTATGCTACCAGAGCTCCTTAGTCATCTTTCATTTTGATCTGATCATCTGTTTTTGCATAATTTCACATTCGACCTGGTCCTAGAAACTTAACCATGTTAATAAGTAAGGAAAGGTTGTATTGTGAAGATTATATTATAAGATACTGAACATGGTAGGTGCTGGTGATTGGTAGGTGCTGGTGGTCAGATAATCTCATGGTTTTCCCATGGACTGGCTGGTAGATTTGAGGAAGGTGGTATCACTCAAAATAACATTGATTACATTCCTCAGGCAAAAGTGGAAACATAGGGAATGACCACCCCCTTAAAACTAATTCTGTGCTAGGTGCTCTGAATGCTTATGTCTTAAATATAACAGGCCCTCATTGCTGAGTATAGTTGTTCCTCGTCTTTAGATACAGAAATCTTAGTTCATGTTGGGAAAGGCCTTGTCCAGTAGTCCTCCTGTTTTTAATTCCAGGCTGTCTGACTCTACGGCCCAGGTAGGCTCTTTCCACTGATGTTGTCCTGCCAGTGTTGCCACTCTTCCGATGTCCTATAGGTGGTTCTGTTGACCACGCCCACTGTCCTGAGAAAGCATCTAAACTGGTTATCCTCCCAACCTACCTATTTTCCTTTGTTGTTAGGACTGAGAATCCAGCCAGTTCCTATCCCAAGGATCATAGACCTGAGGAAGTAAACATGGGCACAATGTGGAATATGTGGAGTCCTGATGTGGTGGTGTAGGATAAGTGCTAGACTGCTAACCACAAGGTCGACAGTTCAAACCCACCAGCTGCTCTGTGGGAGAAAGATGAGACTGTCTGTTTTTATAAAAATGTACAGCATTGGAAACCCTCAGGAGCAGTTCTCCTCTGTCTTACGGCGTCACTGTGAATTGGAATCAACTCGACGGCAGTGGGTTTTTTGGTTTATGCACTTAGGCAGGAGCCCTGGTGGTATAGTGACTAAGCACACAGCTGTTACCAAAGGTCAGTGGTTTTGAACCCATCAGCCTGTCCATGGGAGGAAAGATCTGCTCCTGTAAAAGTGATAGCCCAGGAAGCCCCATCAACTCCAAACTCACTGCCGTCAAGTCTCAGGCAGTGACCCTAAATGGAGTTTCCAAGCCTGTAAATCTTCACGGCATCACAAAGCCTCTTATTTCTCCCTGGTGGACTGCCAGCCCAGGAACTAGCAGTACAGTGTTTATCCTACAGCATCACCAGGGCTCCCTGTAAGGCAGTTTCACTCCGTCCTAAAGGGTTGCTATGAGTCAGAATTGACTTGACCTCCACAACAATACAGCACTGTGCACTTAGGAAGGTCCCTGGTGGCGTGGTTTGACCACTAACCAAAAGATAAGCAGTTCACACCCACCCAGCAGCATCATAGAAGAAAGGTCTAGCAGTCTGCTTCCATAAAAATTACAGCCAAGTAAAGCCTAAAGAGCTTGGTTCTACTCTGTCACACATGGGTCACCATGAGTTGAAATGGACCAGACAGCAATGAATTTGTTTTTTGTTTTTTATTATGCACTTAAACACCCCTTTCTCTCCCCTCCAAAACATCAAAAACTGCCATTAAGTCAGTTCCTACTCATAGCAACCTCATACAGGGTTTCTAAAGCTATAAATCTTTACAGAAGCAGAAAGCCTCATATTTCTCCTTGAGAGTGGCTGTTGGGTTTGAACTGCCAACCTTGCAGTTAGCAGTCCAGTGCTTATCCTATAGCATCACTTGTTAAGTGCTGTCGAGTTGTTTCCAACCCCTTGTGACCCTGTTTAGGGTTTCCAAGGAGTGGCTGCTCATTGAACTGCTGACACTGCTATCCAGACCAACCACTGCAATCAAGTGCCACACCACGACTCCTAATAATACGTGGAAGTGCTATCAAGTCATTTCTAGTTTATGGGACATTGTGTGGGTTTGGTCAGTTTCCTCAAACTCTCTGAATGTCAGTTTCCTTTATAAGTAAAAGTATTCCTTCCCACGTACTTTATATAGGAATTAAGCCCATGAAAGCATTCTATAAATGTTAGTATCTGTGTGTCAAGCCTAGTATTGTTTCCATTTTACCTACCACAACTGAATGCTTTTAATTCCAGGCTATCTCACTCTATAACCCCGAAAGGCTCTTTGCATTAGCTGAACTGCTGGTGCCCAGGGCAATTTCTTCCCGTATAAAATGCCATTATTCTTTTGTGTTCCTTTAAAGCTTGGTTTAGAGACCAGGGCAATAGGAATCATTATTAAATATAAGGGGCAAAGCTAAAGGTTTGTGACTCTTGTCTTTAAAATGCAGAAGCTGTGGAAACACATCAAGCACAAGTACCAGCAATAAGTAGCTTCTCGGAAGGCCTCATCCCAGGCTGGAAGGACCAGGTCCACCCACGGCTGCCCAAAGCCAAGGCTTTAACTTGAAGATGATGTTCAAGTTACTCTTCACGGACCACCTTTACTTGTTGGCGAAATGGCTTTCCCTAATAAACTCTTAACTTCTGCTATGTTTGAAGAATGTTTAGTCAAAGTCATCAAGAAATAAATGTAAAGTATCTTTGACATCTGCTTCTGAATTGGGTACTTTGTTAACTCCACCTGATCTTCACTTGACTGTCATTTGACAACACTTCATAGTCCTCTGCAAACATCTGAAGGGCAGAGTCCACTATTTTGGGTTTCTGGTTAGTCTCCCAAGAATTCTGGTTTTCAAAATAGGAGCCAGAGTTGAAGGGGTTGCCTTCAACTTTGGCTTCTGAACCTATAATTCCGATCTTTAAATTACATAGAGGAGAGCTAACTGGCTTGGCCTTAGGGAGGTTATATAGCCTAGAAAGGGGAAAACATCTTGGCCTTGGTGTCTTCAACTATGCCACACCCACATTTTAATCTTCACTCTGCCTTTAATTTAACTGAGTGTCTTTGGGTAGGTTCCCATATTTCTCTGGACTGCTGTCCATTTTAAAGTTAGACCAGAATGCAAATCACTTACACTGTTCTCTGGTAAGTTCCATTTCTCATGGTACTTGTTTGATGGGTTTGAGTTCTCACTCACCTGTGGTAGCTGTTGTGACAGACTTAACTTTGCTGAACTTCAGTTTTCTGACCTGTAAAATGAGGCTAGTTGAAGGCTTTTTGAGATTATTGAGAAAAAGCACAGTCTACAGATGACACATGGAAAGATCTTTGAGGACCCAGAAAGCCAGAAAATTATACTGGAAGGCTATCGGCAGTAGTAATAGGAGAGAGAGGGGATTCAAGATCATTTGATCTTTCAACAAACCTTGCATTGGCCACTGTGTTTGAGACACTGTGCTAGGTGGTGGGCACACAGTGGTGGTGGGCACACAGTGATAAAAGGGGCACATGAGGCTTGGCATCTGTAGGAGAGAGAGTTGGTAGCATCCTATATGATTACATACTGGACCAAGGGCTCTGGGGTAACTAAGGGGAGACAGGGTGATTGAGGGAGGTCTTGAAAGAAGTAATGTTTGAGAGACCTGAGGAATAAAACTGAGCTACTGTGTTGGATGGAGGGGGATGAGAGAAAATAGCATGTTTGAAGGTTCCAAAGTGGGGGAACACTTGTATCTGAGGAACTAAAGGTCTCTTTGGCTAAGGGAAGGAGTCCTGGTGGTATTGAGTTAGATGGGCTGCTTACCACAAGGTCAGTGGTTCAAACCCAGCAGCTGCTCTGCAGGAGAAAAGTTGTCTACTCCCATAAAGATTTAGTCTTGGAAACCCTACGAAGGGTCATTATGAATTGAAATTGACTCAGCAGTGGGTTTCTTTGGTAGCCAAGGGCATGGAACTGTAGGATCAGCACTGGACTGCTAACTGCAAAGTTGGCTGCTCAAACACACCAGTCGCTCCTAGAAACATTGTATAAGGTTGCTATGAGTCAAAACTGACTTGATGGCTTTTATCAACAAAGGTGGCTGAAGACTGAACGTAGAGTAGCAAAAGCAAATAGAAGAAATGAAGTAAAAAGAGCTGAAAAGAACACTTCAAAGGACAGCTCAAGAAGACAAAGTAAAGTAGAATTGAGCAAAGACCTGGAATTAGAAAACCAAAAGGAAAGAACACAATATTTCTTAAAACTGAAAGAACTGAAGAAAAAAATCCAACCCTCAACCTGCAATATTGATGGTTTCTGTGGACAGAATATTGAGTGATTTGGAAGCATTGGAAGAAAATGGAAAGAATACACAGAGTCACTTTACCAAAAAGAATTATTTGGTGTTCAACCATTTCAAGAGGTAGCTATGATCAAGAGCCAATGGTATTGAAGGAAGAAGTTCAAGCTGTACTTAAGGCATTAGCAAAAAGACAAGACTCCAGGATTGATGTTATATCAATGAAAATGTTTCAACAAACTGATGCAGCACTGGAAATGCTCATTGTTGGTAAGTGCCACTCATAGGGACCCTGTATAGGGTTTCTAAGGAGCAGCTGGTGGGTTTGAACCAACATTATGGTTAGCAGTCTACTGCTGATCCTACCATGCCACACCAGGACTCCACTAGTCTGTGCTAAAAGAATTTGGAAGACAACTATCAAGCCAACTGACTGGAAGAAATCCATATTTTTGCCCGTTCCAAAGAAAGATGACCCAACAT
This sequence comes from Chrysochloris asiatica, assembly GCF_000296735.1. Classification (NCBI taxonomy): domain Eukaryota; kingdom Metazoa; phylum Chordata; class Mammalia; order Afrosoricida; family Chrysochloridae; genus Chrysochloris; species Chrysochloris asiatica. The sequence continues at coordinate 6,347,687 of NW_006408646.1, forward strand.
AATGCAGAAACCATTGAATATCAATTATATTTAATTAATATCACATGCAAATAAAATTTTGCTGAAGATGATTTTAAAATGGTTGCAGCAGCATATTAACAGGGAGCCAGCTGCCAGAAATTCAAGCCAGATTCAGAAGAGGGCGTGAAGGATATTGTTAATGTTAGATGGATACCAGAAAGATGTTTCCTTATGTTTTATTAACGATGTAAAAGCATTCAGTGTGGATCATACATAACAAACTATGGATAACATTGTGAAGAATGAGAATTCCAGAACACTTAATTGTGCTCAAGCAGAAAGTGTACATGGAACAAAAAGATACTGTAGAGTCTAAAATCAGGAAAGATTCAACATGCAAAATAATGAAAACTTAGATATTATCAAACTTCTTAAGGCAATGAATTGCTAGACCTTGGGGCTCAGGACCATAGTCTCAGAGGACACAAATGGTCAATTGGTATAACATAGTCCACAAAGATAATCTTGTATATCCTGCTTTGGTAAGTAATGTCTGGGATCTTAAAAGCTTATGAGTGTACCCAAAATGGGGAGGGGGCTACAAAGGCATGAAGTGACTGGCTTTCAAGCTTTCAAGAGGGAGCCTAGTTTCAGAGGGTACTGGGGAAGGTAGAATCTTCACTGAGTGGTTTCCAACCTGTCTGGACGAGGCTGGTGAAAGGAGATGGGGATAAGACTCTTAGGGTTCAATAGTGAATAATTACTATCAGGACTGATTGTGAGTATTACAAATGTAAAAGTAGATATTTTGTAACAAAAGGAGGGGAGTGGTTGATCTTGCAGTCCAGGAACGGAGGACACTGGGACCATCAAGAGGGAAAAGTGGAGTGCAGGACGCTATCCAGAGAAGCAGTGATACCAGAAATGGAAGCAGAAACGACATGGAAAGGTGGAGTGGCTGGGGACTCTGGACTCAGGGATAGCGTGGGGCTGTCTGCTGATGGCTAGGGGGCAGGTTTACGGGGTATACCCTTTGGTTTGAATGGTTATATATTCCCCCCCAAAATGAGAGGGAATGGAAGTAAGTGCTGTTATATGATGATGCATGGAGGGGATTGTAATCATTGCAATGAAACGAAATACAATAGGATGAATGTAAAGCTGATGTTCTCCCATGTAAACTATCACCCAATTCACAATAAAAACTTAAGAAAAAAAAAAAAAAAAAAGCTTTTGAGTGACCATCTAAGGTGCAGCTATTGGTCTCTCCATGTGTGGAAGGAAGAAGAGTGATGAGAATTGAAGATGCTTAGAATTAATTAGTCCAGTAGACTGATGGAACATGTGGACACTAGTCTCTATAACTCTGACTCTGAGACCAGAAAAACTAGACGGTGCCTGGCCACCACTACCAACTTCTGTGAAAGGGATCATACTAGAAGGTCCCCGATAGAGTGGGAGAAAATGGAACAAAATTCAAAATTATTTTTAAAAAGACCATAGTTACTTTCAGATAGAGACTGAAGGAACTCGAGACTATGGCTCTTGACCACCCTTTAGATCTGCAAAGAAGTCACCCTCACGGGCCAGTTTTCAGCTAAGCAGTAAGTTGGTATATTTGTTGTTGTTAGGTGCCATCTAGTTGGTACTGACTCATAGCGACCTTATGCACAGCAGAATGAAACACTGCCTAATCCTGGGCAGGAGGGACCAATTACTGGAGAAGGATATCATGTTTGTAAGGTGGAGGGTCAGAGAAAAAAAGGAAGACCCCCAACAAGATGGATTGGCTAGCTGGCAGCATTGATGGACTCAAGCGTGACAACAGTAGTGAGGTTGGCCCAAGTTGGTATATAGCAGAGCTATGCTCACCATGGAATGGTGAGTCACTTAAAAACAAAAGGGCAGCATTTACCTAAGGACAAAGTTGAGAAGGCATGGGAAGGTGGGTAGAATGGAAATAGGAACCACAGGAAGGAACTGGGATAGCTTTTGATGCATGGAGGGGATCGCGATCATTGAGATGAAACAAAGGGTATGATTTGTTGGATGTAATACTGATAATCTTCTCTGTAAACCACTCAATTCACAATAGAATGTAAAAAAAAAAAAAAAAAAATCAGAAAAGGTGTGTGACAGAGTTGTATCCTTTCACCATAGTTATTCCATCTGTATGCTGAACAAATCCAAGAAACTGGACTATATGAAGAAAAACATGGCATCAGGATTGGAGGAAGGCTCATTAGCAACCTACAATGTGGTGAAAGTGAAGAGGACTTGACACAAAGATGAAAATCAAAGTAGGAATAACAACTCAGTGTAGAGAAAACAAAAATCCTTACAACTATACCAATAAACAACATCATGATAAACATATAGGATTGAAGTTGTCAAGAATTTCATTTTACTTGAACTCACAATCAGTTGGTCATGGAAGCAGCAATCAAGACATCAAGTGATGTATTGCATTGGGTAAATCTGCTGCAAAAGACTTTATTAAAGTGTCAAAGCTGTCACATTGGAGACTAAAGTACACCTGACCTACACAATGGTATCTTTCATCATCTCATATTCATGTGAAAGCTGGAGAATGGATAAGGAAGACCAGAGAAGAATTGGTGCTTTTGAATTGTGGTGCTGGCATAAAATATTAAAAATACCATGGACTGCCAGAAGAACAAGCACATCCAGAATGCTCCTTGGAATCGAGGATGGCAAGATTTTATCTCATATACTCTGAACGGGTTTTCAAAATGCATCAGTCACTGGAGAAGAACGTCTTGCTTGGTAGAGTAGAGGGGTCAGTGAAAAAGAAGACCACCCAGTGAAATGAATTGACACAGGGGAAGCAACAATGGACTCTATAGACATAACAATTGTGATGATCGTTCACGACCAAGCAGTGTTTCCTTCTGTTGTAATAGGGTTGCTAGTAGTTGGAACTGACTTGATGGTACCTAACAACAGCAAAGAAGGTTGAGAGTAGAGAGCAGAAGTTTCAGATCATTCTAGAAGCTAGTGAATCACAGTGAATAATCTGGATTTTACCTAAATTATAGTGAGAAACTACAGAAACGATTTCAAGCAAAGGAGCAACAAGTTCTGTGGAGAAATTGGGTTGGAAGCGGGGTAGGGATGAAAGTAGACACGAACTATGGTGATGCCACTTTTCCATCTGGAGATAGTGGCCGGAAGGGACCTTGGAAACATGACCTGGCTGGAGGTGGCAAAGGAGAGATGGTGTGAAACAGTCCTAAGCAGACCACTGGCCTGGGAAGGTCAGTGACTCACCTCATCTATTCACCTAGAGCCTCATCCTTAACATGGTCTAGCCAAAGCAAAGGGGAAGATTCAGATCAGAAAACATGGAGTTTGTCCTGCCTGAAGCATATCTTCATGAAGGGGAAGTTGAGGCTCAAATTCTGATCTGTCAAAGATGGTACAGCTGCACAGCAATAGCAAGACTTGAACTGAAGTAAAGACTAAGACTTCAAGAATGAGTCAAGCATCAAGTAGAGGATAACACTGGGGGTGGTCTGAGTTATTCTATGTCACTTTATGGTACTTGATGACAGGCTCAGAGCAATAGAATCAGAACATCCTTGTTGATAGCTTTCCTCTGGTGGGGCACATTCCCAAGCTCTGCCCAACCGGTATCCATGAATCAGTCTATAGTGAAGATGCACCAAACTCTGTCATGTGCATTTCATGTGATTGTCTTATTCTTCCTTTTAATAAGAGTTCAATATTAAAGTAACAACAAACCTGGTTTTACCTACTGTACTATGGTTGCATAAACCAAAAACCCAAATTCACTATCATCACGTCAATTCCGACTCCTAGCCACCCTGTAGGACAGGGTAAAACTGCTCCTTAGGGTTTCTGAAACTGTAAGTCAATGTTGTTGTTATGTGCCTTGGAGTCGGTTCCGACTCATAGCAACCCTGTACAAGGTTTCCGAGGCTGTAAATCTACAGGAGCAGAAAGCCTCATCTTTCTCCTACAGAACAGCTGGTAGTTTCAAACTGCTGACCTTGAGGTTGGCAGCCCGACTCGTAACCACTACGCTACCACAGCTCCTTAGTGTCCCCCAAAATGTATGTCTATCCAGAATCTCAGAATGTGACCTTATTTGGAAATAGGACCTTTGTAGAGGTAATTAGTTAAGATGAGGTCATACTAGATTAGGGTGAACCTTAAAGCCAATGACTGATGCCCTTAATAGAAGGCAGATGAGGACATACAGGGAAGAAGACACACATGTGAATATGGAGACAGACACGGGTCATGCTGCCACAAGCCTGGAATACCAAGGTTGCTAGTCACCATCTGAAGCAAGGGAGGATTCTTCTCTAGAGCCTTCAGAGAGGGAGCATGGTCTTAAAGACATTTTGATTTTGAACTTCTAGCCTCCAGAAGAGGACTTAAAATACTTTCTGATGAAGGTCAAAAACCACAACCTTCAGTGTGGGTTGTACCTCAGTGTTAAGAAGATAAAAATCCTAACCACTGGACCAATTTTAAAAATCCATATAAATAAAGAAAAGATTGAAGTTCTTAAATGCTTCATTGTGTTTGAATCCACTATCAACCCTCATGAAAACAGCAGTCAAGAAATCAAATGATGTATTGCCATAGGCCAAACCACTACACAAGACCCCTTTAAAGTGTTCAAGAGTAAAGACAACAGAACTAAGGTGCAAATAACCCAAGCCATGGTATTTTCAATAGCCTCATATGCATGTGAAAGTTGGACAATGAATAAGGAAGATTGAAGAATTGATGCATTTGAACAGCCACCACTCCTCTGTCAGTTTGTCGTACTGTGGTGGCTTGTGAGTTGCTGTGATTCTGAAAGCTATGCCACCGGTATTTTAAATACCAGCAGGATCACCCATGGTGGACAGGTTTCAGATGAGCTTCCAGACAAAGACAGACTAGGAAGAA
>NW_006408646.1:6354678-6372568 GCF_000296735.1 Chrysochloris asiatica
CACTGTTGGTCGTTGTGACATAATTTAGGATTTAATTTTCAGCCTATTTCCTTTTTGGTCTGCCTGTCCCGCTCCACAATCCCCATTCAGGTCTTTTTTCTACTTATAAACAGTTCAGGGCCAGCTATGGCCGTCTGATTTTAAGTGGAAACTGTCTCTTTAAATTTTGAGGAGCTCTGTGAGCATGCGTAGTAGAACCCTCCGAGGGTGGGGCTGTGGTGTCCACTAGCTCAGGCACCCCTATAGTCACCTGAATGGAGGTGCACAGACAGCAAGCAACCAATGAACAGATACCGAAAGAAAAGAATGTCCACACCTTTTTCTCCGCGGTTCTGTCAGGTGTCCGAGGCTGCTCTGATCCTTCTCTCACTTGGTCTCACCCAAGATGGTGGCCCCTGGAGCAGCTGAACGTCTTGGATTAGAAAGCAGTGGATTTCTTACTCTGCTACAAATTCCCCTAGCTGTAAGTCTTCCAACCTTCTAAATATTCCTTTATATGTGGTTCGGAGTTCTGAGACCATCCCCTGAGCCTGTTTGGTCCTGTATTCTGTGTTGTTGCTGACAGAGCTTACTATACTTTCACCCGATCCGCCATCTTGTTTGTTCTCTCAGCCATGCAGTTTTTGATAATTTGTTACGGCAGCTCTAAGAAACTAATAGATAGACCTTTCAAACTGGTCAAGCTAAAAAGTATTATCACTTAACTTTATTGAGAACACAAACAAATGGCACTCATACAGTATTGGTGTCTGTGTGTAAAGTGGTACCATTTTTGTTGGTAGGATAAGCTCTAGCTTGCTTACCTCAAGGTCAGTGGTTCCAACCCACCACCACTCCTCGGAAACCCTATACAGCATTGCTATGAGTCGGAACTGCCTCAACAGAACTTAACAACAGCATAGGTTAAGAACCCTAATGTGCATACCCTTGATCACACACACACAAAATCTCTATAGTCTGGCAAATTTTTCTTTAAAAGCTGGAAAAAGAGTAGGAACATGTCCATGAGAGGTGTTCAGCATTGTGTTGTTTGTAATGGGGGGCAAGGGAGAGATGGAAACAAGTAAAATATCCAACATTAGAATTCTGGTTTAGGTGAAATAGTATGCAGTCATTTAAAATCATATTTTCACTAGAAGAAAAATATCCAACAGATATGGTAGAGTATCAATCTTACTAAAACAAATATGAAGCGGTCTTTCAAATCACTACGAAAAAGATGGGGAATTCAATAGAAGCTAGTGTTAATGACATTGAATAGGTGAATAACACAAAAAGTACAAATAGCCATAAACATGGGGAAAACACCCAGTTTCACTTATTTAAAAAATACAAATGGAAACAAAATACTTTTTTGCGGGGAGAGGCTCATGAGATCAACAAAAATGAAAAAGATGATCAACACTAAGTTCTGGGTCAAGGAGCTTACCTAGTGGTGATTTACTGTCCATGTGGATAGGATCAATGGTTTTGGTGGGTTGGCTGAAAGCAGAGAATATCAGAAAGATGTTTACCTGTGCTTTATTGAATATGCAAAGGCTTTCGATTGTGTGGATCATGACAAGCTATGGACAACATTGCAAAGTATGAGTATTCTGGAACACTTAATTGTGCTCCTGAGGAATCTGTACCTGGACCAAGAGGCAGTTGTTCGAACAGAACATGGGAACACTGAATGGTTTAAAATTAAGAAAGGTGTGTGACAAGGTTGCATCCTTTCACCATACTTATTCAACCTGTATGCTGAGCAAATAATCCAAGAAGCCAGGTTGTATGAAGAAAAACATGGCATCAGATTGGAGGAAGACTCATTAACAACCTGCGATTTGCAGATGATACAACCTTGCTTGCTGAAAGTGAAGAGGACTTAAAACATTTACTGATGAAGATCAAAGAGCACAGCCTTCGATATGGATTACATCTCAATGTCAAGAAAACAAAAATCCTCACCACTGGACCAATAAACAACATTCTTATCAATGGAGAAAAGATTGAAGTTGCCAGGGACTTCATTCTTCTTGGATCAACCATCAGCACTCACAGAGGCAGCATTCAAGAAATCAAATGACATATTGCATTAGGCAAATCTGCACAAGAACTTTTTAAAGTGTTGAAGAGCAAAGATGTCAGCTTGAGGACTAAGGTGCCCCTGACTTAAGCCATAGTATTTTCAATAACCACATATACATGCGAAAGCTGGACAGTGAATAAGGAAGACCATAGAAGAATTGATGCTTTTGAGTTACGGTGTTGGAGGAGAATATTGAAAGTGCCACGGGCTGCCAAAAGAACCAATAAATCTGTTTTGGAAGAAGTGCAGCCAGAGTGCTCCTTAGAGGCCAAGATGGCCAAACTTCATCTCTCATACTTCGGACATATTGTCAGGAGGGAACAGTCGCTGGAAAAGAATATCATGTTTGGTAAGGTGGAGGGTCAGAGAAAAAGAGGAAGACCCTCAAAGAGATGGATTCGCCAAGTGGCAGCATCAATGGACTCAAGTGTGGCAACAATAGTGAGGTTGGCCCAGGATCGGGCAGTGTTTCGTTCTGCTGTGCATAAAGTTGCTATGGGTCGGTACCGACTCGATGGCACCTAACAACAACCACAAAGGAGCACATGTGGCACAGTGGGTTAAGCATCACAAACACAAAGTCAGCTCTGTGAGAGAAAGATGAAGCTGCCTGCTCCCACTAAGATTTACAGTCTTGGAAAGTCTATGGAACAACAATTCTGCTCTGTCCTAAAGGGTAATTAGGAGTTGGAATTGACTTAATAACAGTCTGTGTTGGGGGGTGGGGGATAGGGGCAATGTCTATTTTAAATGTTCGTTTCTTTTGACCCTGAAATTGTACCTCTAGAAACTTATCCCCAGAATCATGTGTGATTTTGGGATCATATGCACACATACACACACAGAATCAGTGGAGTGTTGTTTGGAATTAATAAGAAATAAATAGATTAAAAACAATGACTATCAATAGGGATGGAGTCCTGGTATGGTACAATAGAATAAGGACTAGATGGCTAGCTAGCTACAAGGTTGGTGGTTCAAACTCACCAGCTGCTCCTTGGAAACCTTCTGCAGAGTTTCTGTGAGTCAGAACGCACTCAACAGCACTTGACAACAACAACATCAGTAGGAAAGTAGCTAACTAAATTAGTAGATTAATATGATAAAAATCTATACCAACATTAAAATGACTGAAGATATTAAGTGTGGAGTAATAAAAATGTCATTTCCATTAAGTTGATTCTGTATCATGGCGACCCCATATGTGCAGAATAGAACTCCATGGGGTTTTCAAGGTGACTTCTCAGAAGCAGATCTCCAGGCTTATCTTCCAAGGTGTCTCTGAGTGGCTTATAATTTACAACCTTTCTGTTAGTAATTAAGTGGATAATTGTTTATGCCACCCAGGGACTCCTAGTGATAAAGACAGATTTTGTGAAAGAAATTAAGCTGCCAAATGATGTATTTCATTGTTTAGTTTGATCCATTTAGCTAAGTATATACACATCAATACATGCACACAAAAAATATTGAACATGTGTACTACACCGTTCATATGCTTATCTCCAGGGGGAGGGATTTCAGAGGACACTTCCCTTTATGTGATAGATACTTTCCCCCGCCGCCCTGCACCAGGCAGGTTTTAATCATGTAATAAATGTATTTTATGACAAAGCAATTACATCAAAATAGAAGAATGCTAACATGAGAAAACAGCCCAAATAGATAGCAAAGTGAAAAAAGTCACAAAGTCATGTAGACCATAGTATAGTTTTTAAATAAACATGTATAAGAAAAAAAACAAAAATGCTTACCCAGGCTGTCAAGAGTGGCCAACTTTGTAAGTCATTTTCTTTTTCTGTAGAGTTCCAGGTTTTCTGCACTGACCATGTGTTATGTTCATAATGGGGAAACAAGTAAATTTAAGTGGGGCTGCTCAGAAGAGCACGTGAACACAGAGGGTTGAGAAATGTGAGCCCCAACCTTGGCTCCAGACCTAGAAGCCAGCTACTTGGCAGTCCAGGGCTCCCCTTCCCAAGGTCTTGATGAAGACTTATCTTAGGGTAGCATTGCCAAATCAGAACTGGGCTTCTCCCACCCCTTCATGGATCTGTATTGCAGATAGGGAAAGACAGTCTTGGCACCCTCCTCTAAGACTGGCCCCAAGAAAATGCTTTATACTAAAAAAGAGTTCTCCTCTCTCTTAAACTCAGCCTGAAGCATCTCCTGTAATCTATAACTGGGACAGTCTTCAGAGTTAGGAAGCCCCAAGGACTGACCCCATGTTTCCCTAGCGCAACTGTTGGGTAAAGCTAAATGCTTTCCCAGAAGGTCTCTGAAATCCTCTTTTGAGAAGTTGCCATCTAGCATAGCTCTGAGCAAACAGGTCGAATCTCTTGACTAAGAGCGTTTGAGCTGATGCCCAACTCCCTTAGTTTCTCAAGTGTGTTCTCCAAATTGTTGGCAACTGTTCTTTCCTTCATTTAGCCAATAAATCTTTACCAGGTGCCTACTTTGCCCAGCACTCCTCCAGATCCTGAACATATGTTGTTAAATGCCGTCAAGTTTATTTTGACTCAGCAATCTTGTATAGAGTTTTCAAGGAGTGGCTGAAGGGTTTGAACCACAAACCTTATAGTTAGCAATCCAGTATGTATCCTACAGTGCCATAACAGCAGAACAAAAGAGATCCATGCCCTCTTGGAGCTTGTATTCCAATAGAAGAGACTGAGAGTAAACAAAGTAATAGAGAATTTCTGCTCACATATAGAGCTATAAAGAAAATAAAACTCAGCAACAAAGAGGCGGTGACTAGGTTAGCAACGCAAGGTTGGATGGGGTAGTCAGTCAGGTAACATGACATTTGAATTGAGTTGAATGATATGGGGAGGTCAGTCAGTTGAAAATAAAAAGTAAGAACATTCCAGGCACTAAGAACAAGTGCAAAGGCCCTGAGGTGGGCATGAAATTGGTATGCTCATGGAACTGAAGGAAGTAGAATTATAGGGAATGTCAGACACTATGTGGTTTTGTAGGTCATGCTAAGGAGTTTAGATTTCATTCCAAGAAGGAAGCCCCTGGAGGGTTCCTGATTAGCAGATAGCATTTATTAACCACTTATCATGAGCCAGACCTTGTACAAAGTACTTTGTAATTTCCCTAATATTTAATTTGAGCCATCACATTATATTATTTAATCTATCACGTTAGAGGAAGATTCATTAACAACCTGCGATATGCAGATGATACAACCTTGCTTGCTGAAAGTAAAGAGGACTTGAAATACTGATGAAGATCAAAGACCACAGCCTTTGGTATGGGTTGCACCTCAATGTAAAAAAAACAAAAATACTCACCACTGGACCAATAAATAACATCATGATAAATAGAGAAAAGATTGAAGTCAAAGAGTTCATTTTGCTTCGATCCACAATCATTTTGCTTCGATCCCCTGCTCGTGGAAGCAGCAGGCAAAAAATCAATCATTTGGCATTTGGCAAATCTGCTGTATAAGACCTCTTTAAAATGTTCAAGAACAAAGATACTTGTTTAATGACTAAGGTATGCCTGACCTCAGCCATGGTATTTTCAATAAATAGGCTTATATGCATGAGAAAGCTGGACAATGAATACGGAAGACTGTAGAAGAATTGATGCATTTGAGTTATGGTGTTGGAGAAGAATATTGAAAGTACTGTTAGAGGAACAAACAAATCTGTGTTGGGAGAAGTACAGCCAGAATGATCCTTAGAAGCCAGGATGGTCAGACGCTGTCTTTCATACTTTGGGCATGTTATCAGGAGGGACCAGTTCCTGGAGAAGGACATTACACTGTTTAAAGAGGTGGTGATGTGCCATGGAGTCGGTTCTAACTCATAGTGACCCTGCATAGGGTTTCCGAGACTATAGATCTTTACAGGAGCAGAAAGCCTCATCTTTCTTCCGCAGAGCTGCAGGTAGTTTTGATCTGATGACCATGAAGTTAGCAGCCCAACTCATAACAGTTATGCTATCAGAGCTCCTTGTTTAAAGTGGAGGGTCAGCGAAAAAGAAGATCCCCAATGAGAGGGATTGGCACAGCAATGGGTTCAAGTGTAACAACAATTGTGAGGATGGCACAAGACCAGGCCATGATTCATTCTGTTGTGCATTGGATCACTATGAGTCAGAACCAGCTGGACAGCACCTAACAGCAACACCTAACAACGCCAGCACATTATATTAAGAGTCTCATTAAAGAGCTCTAGTAAAGTGTAAGGAGTACTGATTGTACAATGAGATAGAATCTAATCCCCACCACTCACTGTCTCTGTGACCTTGAACAAGTAACTTACCCTCTCAGAGTCAGTTTCCTCATCTATAATATACCCTGATGGTATTGCTCAATGGCAACTGTGGTTCTTGGTATTTCTGGAGATGTTATCACCTGGGAGGGGTGTCAAGGTGAGTAAACTCTGAATAGTAAATCACCACCCAGCTTAAGTAACTGCTTAATGCCTCTGGCACTCCAGGGTCACCTGCCAAGACTTATGATTTGGGTAGCTCTGGGTAGGACCCAAATTATCTTGGCAGCACAAAGAAAGAAGAAAGTTGCAGCCCTCTGGGAATGTTTTAGATTTGAACACTCACAACACCTTGCACTGGGTTCCAGGGAGATTCAAGGATGCCCCTATTGCAGGCTGGGTTTCCAGGAAGCTGATTCAACAAACTAAGCTGAAGGTTAACATGCAGGAGTTTACAAAGGAGTGCTCTTGGGGTCAACATTGCACAAGGGAAGAGAAGGAAGCAGGATTGGGCCAAAGAAGAGGTCAAATTGTGATGCAGGCTCAACAAAAAACCCAACTGACTGTTGGGTATCTCTGAAGCTAGTATAACTCTTCAGTCCTCAGAGTCCTTGTTGGTCCTGAGAAGTCCCTGAGTGATGCTAATGGATGGAGCTTCAAGGCACCTCAGGAGAAAGTCCTGGTGATCTATTTCCAAAGGATCAGTCATTGAAAATCCTATGGAGAACAGAACAGTCTGACACACATGGGGTCACCATGAATCAGAAATGAAGGGACAGATGACAACTGATCCCTAACTGGATGCCTACTAGAAATGGGCATGGCCTGGGCTGCCCTTGGCCAGAACCACCTGTAGCTCCAAGCATCTGAGGCGGTAAGGCCTTCATTCCTGAATAGGAATCTGGGCAGCCCAGCATAGGCCACCACACTCCCTTACCACTTCTACATGTCTCTCAAGTCCATTTAGATCTGCCTCCCCTTTTTGAGGCTCTACAAGGACAGATTTGCAAAATAAAAATAATTAGATACACTGTCACCTATTAAATTTACCAAGATTTTCTTTTATTATAATATTGCCCAAGGAGCTCTGGTAGCATAGTGGTTACGAGTCGGGTTGCTAACTTAAAGGTCAGCAGTTTGAAACTACCAGTTGTTCCATGGGAAAAAGATGAGGCTTTCTGCTCCTGTAAAGATATACAGCCTTGGAAACCCTGAGCAGAGTTGCTATGAGTCAGAACCGACTCCATGGCACACCACCACCACCACCATAATATTACCCAGTGTAATTTGCATTGGGCAAATCTGATGCACAAGACCTCTTTAAAGTGTTGAAGAGCAAAGATGTCAGTTTGAGGACTAAGGTGTGCCTAACCCAAGCCATGATATTTTCAATAACCTCATATGCATGTGAAAGCTGGACAGTGAATAAGGAAGACCATAGAAGAATTGATGCATTTGAGTTAAGGTGCTGGAGGAGAATATTGAAAGTACCATGGATTGCCAAAGAACAATTAGATCTGTGTTGCAAGAAGTGCAGCCAGAGTGCTCCTTGGAAGCCAGGATGGCCAGAATTCATTTTTCATACTTCGGACGTATGAGGAGGAACTAGAAACTGGAGAAGGATATCATGTTTGGTAAAGTGGAGGGTCGGAGAAAAAGAGGAAGACTCCCCCAACGAGATGGATTGGCACAGTGGCAGCATCATTGGATTCAAGTATAGCAGCTATTGTGAGGTTGGCCCAGGACCGGACAGTGTTTCGTTCTGTTGTGCATAGGGTTGCTATGATGTGGTACTGACTCAATGGCACCTAACAACAACAATCCAGTGTGACTGGTGGGCTTGAACCACAAGCTTAGCAGTTTGAGCCCACTAGTCACTTTGTAGGAAGAAGATGAGGCTTTCTGCTCACACAAAGAGTACAGACTCAGAAATCCTGCACTGGGTCGCTCAGCGGCACGTAACAACAACAACCCAGTGTGAAAAAAGATGTGGTAAATGATTATTGTCAGACTTTGCTAACAGGAAGGCCAATTTGAGAACATCAGTCAAAAAACACTTGGCCAAGCAGTTTTATGTCTAAGTATTTATTCTAAGGAAATAATCTTGGGAGTGGACAAATACCTAGCCATGAGGTTATTAGTCTAATAGTAAATAATTAGAAACAACCTAAATGTGCAACATAAAGAAATAGGCTGAAAAAATCATGGTACCATGTTGCTCAAATGAATCAACTTTTCTCCAGTCTTCCTTTCTTTATTCATTGTCCAGCTATCACATGCATATGAGACAATTAAAAATACTGTGTCTTGGGTCAGGTGCACCATAGTCCTCAAAGTGACATCTTTGCTCTTTAACACTTTAAAAATCAGTCTATTGCAGCAGATTTGCTCAGTGAGATACTTCCATGGAACTGTAGAATACTATTAAGCTATTAAAAATGATGTAGATAAGAAATGGAAAAATGTTCACAGTGTCTTATTGACTGAAAGAAAGGATTGTAACAGCACATATGGCATGATCTAATTTTGTAGAAATCCAATGTGTACTGCATTCCCTTTTCTTAAAAAATGCTGGAAGAAAAAGAACTACAATTCTCACAGAGATTATTTCCGGGTTCTTCTTTCTTTTTGCTTATTTGTGCGAACTACAGCGAACATGCTACAGCTTTTGTAATAAAGGGAGAGAAGTGGTATAAGTTATTAAAAATAAATAGATTCCATCCACATGGCTCAGCCAGCCCTTCCAATAACAAGGCAAAAGGACCATCTTACAAATGAGTTTGAAGTCTTCCGAGGAAAGGACAGAAATCAATGAATTTTAAATGTCTGAGCAATGTACAAAGTTGGAAGGAATACAAATTCCTTGGGCAAGACAGGTTATGGTAGCTGGTTGAGCGAACGTGAAGAAGAAACACTCTGTCCTAGGGCAGGCAGCTGGCACACACAAGACCCCATATTGTTAAGTGCCACCGAGTCACATAGCAACCCTGTGGTGGGTTTCTGAGGAGGCGCTGGTGGGTTTGAACCACCAACCTTGTGGATAGCAGTCCAGTGCTGATCCTACAGTGCCACATCAGGACTTCACAGGATCACATATACACACATAAATGTCTGCCTTCTCTGAGGCGTCACCATGATCAGACTCGTGCTGGGTAATGTAGAAACACCCTAGGTCACTGGGTCCTCATTCCAAGGTGAATACTGTCCTCCAACCTGTTTTATGGGTGGAAAAGGAGATCCAGAGAGTGTAAGTGGTTTTTTCAGGGTAACAAAGCTGGTGAGAGTTGAGCCGAGGTTCAAATGCAGACAGTTGGCTCCAGAGCCTCCTGTGCTCATATCCACACCAGGTAAAAATCATTTCTATCTTTTCACTGAAGCCTTGGCCTGATATACTTGGATTTATATACAGAGTGAATGCCAAGGGCAGACTCCAGCCAGCATCAAGGACAATACAATGATGGAATGCAGAGAAAGTGCTGGCTGGGAGCTGTTTGGTTGGCAGTCTGTGTGTACAGAGACGCTGACCAGCTTCCTGCTGCTCCTGGCTTATTTCTACTTTGAAACTCCTGCACCTGTCTGCTGTGAACCCTTCTTCTTCACCGTACCCTAAAAGGCTGCCAGATCAACTCCTCTGCTCAAACACCTCCAATGGCTTTCCATTACCCACAAGATCAAGTTCATTTTTCTGGCTCTGACATTTAAGACCCAGACTACTTCACACTTCATTTCTCCTCTTGGCAAACTTACCAAATAGGGTCCCTGGCTGTGCAACCTTTGCTTTTGCATCAGGTGTTAGGCATGTACTATGGAAACAACAGCACATACCAATGTTGGAATCCTAATTCTTCCACTCTTTAGCTGGGTGTCCTTGGGCAGGTTGTTTCCCCTCACCAAAGCTCAGTTCCCTCATCTGGAAAATGGACTCATGAAAATATCTCCCAGTGTTGCTGAAAGATTCATAAGCTATTTAATGCTTGTGCTCAGCTCAATACAGCTCAATTTGGAGTGGTATTTGTTATGTCACTACAGAGAATACAGTAATGAGACTCCCTGTATAGTCTTTAAGAGCCAGTGTCTAATTGGTATCTTCAATTCATCACATGCAAGCTGAGAGCTTTGGGGATGACTGTACAACTGAATCAGCTAAGCCCCTTTCCCCCAGTGGCTTTAAAACCATGTTGTCAACATCCTTTCCATCCTTTGGCCTGATTATGTTTTTGAGTCCATTGAAGATCTTGTTTTTAGTGTCTCTAACACTGGTTTAAACCTCAGCAACTTCGTGTCTTTTGCAGACAACCCTTATCTCTCACTTACACCTTTCACCAACTAATGGAGTCCTTTTCCCTTTCCTGGGGTCTCAGCCAGTTTCTGTCTCCCTCCTGTACAGGTTTCCCAGAGCGAGGGCCATGTCCTGCCCTGGGGCTATGATTCCATTGGATGCTGGATCCACTCAGCTCAATAAGCTTTCCAAATGAAATACCTCCTTCAAACCAGGACTTGCAGGAGGTATCCCTTTTTTCTGCTGGCAGACAGAGGAAACTGTGGCAAAGTGAACATAGGGGAAATTTATCCCCAGGGGCTGCTCAGCTTCCTGATCTCTCACTTCCCCCTATTTATCTGTCAATGGAATGACTCACATCATATAGGTTATATCAATAGAAGTATGGTGTTTAAAATGAAGGAGGTGATAAGGACACTCTTTGCCATGCTGAACCAACCACATGTGTATTGTAGCTTCTGTTTCAAGTGCCAAAGGTGAGCAGGAAAGCCTAAGGGCTGAGAGCATGGACTTTGTTGTTTATTGTTGTTATGTGTTGTTACAGCAACCCTGTATAGGATTTCTGAGAGCAACTGGTGGGTTTGAACCACCGACTTTGTGGTTATCAGTCCAGTGCTTATCCTACAGCTCCAGACCAGGGCTCATGGACTTTGTTGTTGTTAGGTGCCATCAAGTTGGTTCCAACTTATAGAGACACTATGCACAACAAAACAAAACACTGCCCGGTCCTGCGACATCCTCACAATTGTTACGCTTGAGCCCATTGCTGCTGCCACTGTGTCAATCCATGTTGTTGGGGGTCTTATTTTTTTTGCTGACTTTCCACTTTACCAAACCACTTTACCATCAGGGACTGATCTCTCCTGATGACATGTCCAAAGTATGAGACATGAAGTCTTGCTATTTTGACAACTAAGGAGCCTGCTGGCTGTACTTCTTCAAACACAGATTTGTTCTTCTGGAAGTCCATGGTACTCTCAATATTCTTCTCCAACACCATCAATTCTTTGATAGTCTTTCTTATTCATTGTCCAACTTTCACATGCATATATTGTTTGTGTTGTTAAGTGCCATCATGTCGATTCTGACTCATAGCGACCCTGTTTTGTATAGGGTTTCCAATGAGTGGCTGGTGGGTTTGAACCTCCAACCTTGTGATTCAAATTGGCATTGTGGTCTCGTGCATTATCCTGCAGCGCCACATCAGGATTCCACATGCATATGAGCCTATTGAAAATACCATAGCTTGGGTCTGGCACATCTTAGTCCTCAAACTGATCTCTTTGCTCTTGAACGCTTCAAAGAGGTCTTGCGCAGCAGATTTGCCCAATGCAATATGTTGTTTGGTTTCTTGACTGCTGCTTCCATTGAGTGTTGACTGTGGATCCAAGCGATACGAAGTCTTTGGCAACCTCAATCTTTTCTCCATTTTGAGGATTTTTGTTTTCTTGACATTGAGGCAAAATCCATACTGAAAGCTGTGGTCTTTGATCTCCATCAGTAAATATTTTAAGTTCTCTTCACTCCCAGCAAGCAAGATTGTATCATTTGCGTATCGCAGGTTGTCAATGAGTCTTCCTCCAATCCTAATGCCACATTTTTCTTCATGTAATCCAGATTCTTGGATAATTTGTTCAGCATACAGACTGAATAAGTATGATGAAAGAATACAGCCGTAGCACACACTTTCCTAATTATAAACCATCAGTGTGCCCTTATTCTACTTGAATGACTACCTCTTGGTCTATGTACAGTTTTCTCATGAGCACAATAATGTGTTCTGGAACACCCATTCTTTGCAATGTTATCCAGAGTTTGTCATGATCCACAGTCTTTTGACTGTGCATGGTCAATAAAGTACAAATAAACATCTTTCTGGTATTCTCTGTTTTTAACCAAGATCCATCTGATGCCGGCAACAATATCCCTCATTCCATGTTACTGTCTGAATCTGACTCGAATCTCTGGCAGTTCCCTGTTAATGTACTGTTACAGCCATTTAAAAATTATTATCAGCAAAAGTTTACTTGAATTATTATTATATTAATGATATTGTTAGATGATTTCTGCATTCTGTTTGTTTACCTCTTTTTGGAATGGGTATAAATATGAATTCAAAGCAGTTGGCTAAGTAACTGTTTTCCAAATTTCTTGGCATAGATAAGTGAACTCCAGTGCTTCATCAGTTTGTTGTAGTCTGTCAGTCCTGAAGCCTTGATTTTCATCAATGCCTTCAGTGCAGGTTGGATTTCTTCCTTCTTTCTTGATCATATGCTACCTCTTAAAATGGTTGAACACTGACCTTTTTTTTTTTTTTTTTTTCAAGTTTTTATTGTGAATTATGTGATAGTTTATATGGGAGAACATTAGCTTTACATTCATCCTTTTGTATTTCGTTTCATTGCAATGATTACAGTCCCCTCCTTGTATCATCAAACAACCAAAGGGTACACCTTGCAAGCCTGCCCCCGGCTGCCAGCACATAGCCCCTCTCCCTCCCTGAGTTCAGAGTCCCCAGCCACTCTATCTCTCCATGTCATCATCTCTACCTCCATCTCTGACATCACTGCTTCTCTGGGTAGGGTCCCGCACTTCACTTTTCTCCCTTGATGGTCCTAGGGACCTCTGCTCCTGGACTACAAAATCAACCACTCCCCTCCGTTTGTTACAAAACATCTACTTTTACATTTTCAACCCTCACAGTCAGTCCTGATTGCAATTATTCACTATTGTACCACAAGATCCTATCCCCATCTCCTTTCATCAGCCCTGTTCGGGCAGATTGGAAACCACTCAGCACTCAGCGGAGATTCTATCGTCCCCCGCATCCTCTATAACTAGGCTCCTTCTTGAAAGCTTGTAAGCCAGTCACTTCTTGCCTATGTAGCCCCCTGACCATTTGTATTTGGTACAGAAACTCTGTGTATACCTTCTATCTTATTTTGATTTTTTTTTCTGCATCATTCAATATTTTGCCCATGGAATCCTTCAATATTATCACTTGAGGCTTGAATTTTTTCTTCATTACTTTCAGTTTGAGAAATGCTGAGTGTGTTTTTCCTTTTTGTTTTTCTAACTTCGGGTCTTTGTGCATTTCATAACACTTGACTTTGTTTTCTCAAGCTGCTCTTGAAAATTTCTGTTCAATTCTTTGATTTCCTCATTTTTTTCTATTCACTTTTAGTATTTCTGTTTCCATCTCTTCTGACATTCATTTTGGTCTTTTCCTTCTTTCTTGTCTTTTTAATGACCTTTTGCTTTCTTCCTGTGTGATGGTCTTGATGTCATCCCACAGTTATTCTGGTCTTTGGTCATTAGTGTCTAATGCGTCAATCTCTAATGGTCTATAAATTCACTTGGGAGTGTGTTCAAGGTCATGCTTTGGACCTTGAGGACTTGTTTTAATTTTCTTCAGCTTCAGCCTAAACTTGCATATAAGCCATTGATAGGTTGTTTTAGTCTGCCCCTAGCCCCCCCCCTTTTTTTTGGGTTGATGATATGGACCTTTTGTACCATCTTTTTCTACTGATGTAGTCAGTTTGATTTCTATGTATTCCATTTGGTGAGGTCCATATGTGTAGTTGCCTTTTACGTTGTTTACAAAAGGTATTTGCAATGGAGAATTCATTGGTCTTGCAAAATTCTATCATGCAATATCCAGCATCATTTCTAACATCATGGTCATATTTCCAACTGCTGATTTTTCTTTGTTTCCAATTTTTGCATTTCAATCACCAATAATTATCAATATGAGTGCATGTTTAATTTCAGACTGAAGAATTTGGTAGAATTCTTCAATTTTATCATCACTGGCTTTAGAATACATTAAAATAATAGTGGTGTTAACTGATCTTTTTTGTAGGCATATGGATACTATCGTATTACAGATAGTATTGTACTTCAAGATAGATCTTGAAATATTATTTCTGATCATGAATGCTATACCATTCCTCTCTAATTTTTTGTTCCTAGTATAGTAAACCATATGCTTGCTAGAATCAAAGTGTTCATTTCAGCTCACTAATGCCTAGGATATCGAACTTTATGTGTTCCATTTCATTTTTTTAAATTGTGAATTGAGTGATAGTTTACATGGGAGAGCATCAGTTTTACACTCATTGTTTAATCGCAATGATTATAATCCCCTCCGTGCATCATCATTTAACAGCATTTGCTTCTATTCCCTGTTTCTTGTGTGTGTGGGGGTGGGGGGGGTGGGGATGTACACCAAAACGCTCAGGAATATATAATCATTTACACAACCAAAGGGCGCATTCTGCAAGCCTGCTCCTGGTTGTCAGCAAACAGTCTTTCTCTTTCCATGAGTCTAGAGTCCTCAGTTGCTCTATCTCTCTATGTCCTCATCTCTGCCTCCATCTCTGGTATCGCTGCTTCACTGGATAGGGTTCCACATTCTGCTCATGCTCTTCTACCTTGATGGTCCTAGGGTCCTCTGGTCTTGGACTGTAAGATTAACTACTTTCCCCCTTTATGTTACAAAGATTTTACCTTTACAGTTGTGACAGTCACAATTAGTCATGCTAACAATTACTCACTATTGAGTCATAAGAATCTTATCCCCATCAAACCTGTCTAGACAATATGAAAACTATTCCATGGGGATTCTACCTAGTATGAATCTAGGAAAATTGGAAGTAGTCAAAAATGAAATGGGACTCATAAACATTAATATCCTTGGCATTAGTAAGCTGAAATGGGCTGGTATTGGCTATTTTGAATCTTACATTCACATGGTTTACTATGCTGGGAATGGCAAATTGAAGAGAAATGGTGTCACATTTATCATCAGAAAGAACATTTCAAGATCTATCTTGAAGTACATAAAATTTCATATAGGATAATGACTGGCGATTGGAATGCAAAAGTTAGAAACCAAGAAGGATCAGTAGTTGGAAAATATGGATTTGGTAATAAGAAATGATGCTGGAGATTGCATGATAGAATTTTGAAGACCAATGATATATTCATTGCAAATACCTTTTTTTTTTCTTTTTGAATTTAACAATTTTTTATTTTTGTAGAAATATAGGTAACACATCATTTGACAATCCAACATTATTTACTTGTACAATCCAATGAAATAAACTACATTAATTGTATTGTTCAACTGTCACCAACATCCATTACCACATTTTCCATTCCCCTATGGGTTTTGTTGTTGATGATGCTGTTTTACTGCACTTTCTTAGGTATCTTTTCTCTTTCCACATCCTGAGATGGGCTTTGAATGTTGATAGTGATAAGGGGTAGGGAGAAGAAATATAGTGGGCAAGAATTATGTGAAATGTCAGTTGGAGAGTGACATTTTAGATAAAGTGGACAGAAAAGAGTAGAAAGGTTGAAGGAAAGAGGGAGCAAGCTGTATGGATGTCTGAGAAAGAGCATTATTAACACACAAAAAAACAGTATTTACAAATGTCTTGAGGTAAGAGCATACCTTGCATGACCTAGAAATAGTAAAATCATCTTTGTGGTTGGAGCCAGGTGAGGGAGCAACAGAAGATGGGATCAGAGAGATAGTGGGAGAGGGAAGCAGGTCAGACAGATCATAGGAAGTACAGTGGAGAGGGCCTCACTACCATCAAAGAAGAAGAGCCAGGAATGGAGCTAATCCTTTGGACTTCAAGATTCCTGTGTATGAAAGTTGATTGGAATTCAAAAGTTGGAAACAAAGAGGAGGGACTGATTAATGGCAAATATATGCTTGGTTACAGAAATGGTGCTGAGGATCAAATTTTGTAGGATAAGCATTGAACTACTAACAGTAAGTTTGGAGGTTCAAACCCTCCAGCCACTCCTAGGAAACACGATGCAGGGTCACCATGAGTTGGAACTGACTTGACAGCACTTAACAACAACAACAACAAATTTTTCATCATTCAGAAAAAAGTCGGAACTAAAAATTTCCACTGTATTCTCTGTGAACAGTGAGCTAGTTGGTCGTGGGTTTAACTGACCATTTCCCTCAATATATTGCTCTAATACTTTTTGTGCAAATGCCTTTTTAAAACAATATAAAGATGACTATACACATGGGCTTCACCAGATGGAATACACAGAAATCAAGTTGACTACATCTGTAGAAAGAGATGGTAAAAAAAGTTCCTTACCAGCAGCCAAAACAAGGCCAGGGGCAGACTGTGAAACAAGCTATCAAGTGCTCATATGCAAGTTTAGGCTGAAGCTGAATAAAATTAAAACAAGACCATAAGAGCCAGAATATGATCTTGAACATATCCTACTTGAATATACAGATCATCGCAAGAACAGATTTGAAGCCTTAGACACTAATGACTGAAGACCAGAATAGTTGTGGTATGACATTAAGAACACCAAACAGGAAGAAAGTAAAAGATCATTAAAAAGACAAGAAAGACTAAAAAGACCAAAATGGATGTCAGAAGAGACTTTGAAACTTGCTCTCCAGCATAGAGATGCATAAGTAAAATGGAAGAAACAAGGAGGTAAAAGAGCTAATCAGAAAATTTCAAAGAGCAGCTTGAGTAGACAAAACAAATATTATAATGAAATGTGCAAAGACCTGGAGTTAGAAAACCAAAAGGGAAGAACACACTCAGCATTTCTCAAGCTGAAAAAATCCAGGTCTCTACTTGAAATACTGAAGGATTCTATGGGCAAAATATTGAATGATGCAGAAAGCATCAATAGAAGATGGAAGGAATACACAGAGTCACTGCACCAAAAAGAAATGGTCGATGTTCAACCATTTCAAGAGGTAGCATATGATCAAGAGCCAATGATACTGAAGGAAGAAGTCCAAGGTATACTGAAGACATTGGAAAAGAACAAGGCTTTAGGAATTGATGGAATACAAATTGAAGTCTTTCAATACTGAAGGCACTCACTTATCTATGCCAAGAAATTTGAAAGACAGCTACCTGGCCAACTGACTGGAAGAGACCCATATTTGTGACCATTCCAAAGAGAAGTAAACCAGAGGAATGCAGAAATCATCAGATAATCTCATTATTGCATGCTAGTAAAATTTTGTTAAAGGTAATTTTAACTTCCAGAGATTCAAGCCAGATTCAGAAGAGGACATATAATAAGGGATATCCTGGCTGATAGCAGAGAATACCAGAAAGATATTTGTTGTTGTTAAGTGCCATTGAGTTGGTTCCGACCCATAGCAGCCCTATATAGGGTGTTGTTTTTTTTTTAATGTTTTATTGTGAATTATATGATAGTTTACATGAGAGAACTTTAGTTTTACATTCATTCTATCGTATATCGTTTCATTGCCATGGTTCCAATCCCATCTATTCATCATCAACC
>NW_006408646.1:6373370-6427878 GCF_000296735.1 Chrysochloris asiatica
TTGCCGCTTCATTGCTGCTTTTACCTCTCTTCCCCCTATCTGTGATGAGTGTGGTCACCAATCAGAGCGTGTATTTCCGTTGAGTCTTAGTCTTGGAAGGGGGTTTGCACTGAGGGGACCTATATAGAGTTTTTGAGGAGTGGCTAGTGAGCTTGAACTGCCAACCTTGCAGTTCAAACTGACTTTGCAGTCCAGCACCACACAGGACTCCAAATAAGCAAAAGCTTTTGATTGAGTGTGGATCATGGCAAGCTATGGACAATACAGCATAGAATGAGTATTCTAGAACACTTAATTGTGCTCATGAGGAACCTGACCAAAGAGGCTGTTTGAACAGAACAAGGAGACAATTAGGACAAGTGTACACCAGGGTTGTATTCTTTCACCATACTTACTCAATCTGTATGCTGAGCAAATAATATGAGAAACTAGATTATATGAAGAAAAATGTGGCATCAGAATTGGAGACAGACTCATTAACAACCTGCGATATGTAGATGATATCAGCCTTGCTTGTTTGAAATCGAAGAGGACTTGAAATACTGATAAAAATCAAAGACCACAGCCTTCTGTATGAGTTTCACCTCAAAGTAAAGAAAAGAAAAATCCTCACCACTGGACCAGTAAGCAACAAGAAGATAAATGGAGAAAAGATTGAAGTTGTCAAAGACTTCATTTTGTTCAGATCAACCATCAGCACTTATGGAAACAACAGTTAAGAAATCAAACGACATATTGCATTAGGCAAATCTGCTGTACAAGATTTCTTTAAATTGTTCAAGAGCAAAGATGTCAGTTTAAGGAATAAGATGTACCTGACTCAAATCCTGGTAGTTTCAATAGCCTCACCTGCATGCGAAAGTTGGACAATGAATAAGGAAGACTGCTGCAGAATTGATGCATTTGAGTATGGTGTTGGGGAAGAATATTTTAAAAGGACCATGGTCTGCCAGAAGAACAAGTAAATCCGTGTTGGAAGAAGTACTACTAGAATGCTCCTTTGAAGCTAGGATGGTCAGATTTTGTGTCTCATTCTTTGGATATATTATCTGGAGAGACCAGTCTCTGGGGAAGTACTGCTCAGTAAAGTAGAGGGTCAGAAAAAAAAAAACAAACAAGAAGACCCCCAAAGAGATGGATTGTCAGTGGCAATAGCAATGAACTCAAAATGATCGTGAGGTTGATGCAGGACTGGGCAGTGTTTCGTTCTGTTGTATATAAGGTTGCTATGAGTCATACCAGTTCGATGGCACCTAAAAACAACAACAAACATTCCATGTTCTGATTATTAATGGATGTTTTTAACTATTTCTCCTTATTTTGAGTTGTGCCCTATCAACAAACGAAGGTTCTGAAAGCTTCACCCTGTTAGCATCATCCTGCTCAACTCTACTTCGAGAAGTTATCTCTTCGTCAGATGTATTTTGAGTCCCTTCCAACCTGAATGGTTCATCTTCTAGTACTATATCTGACAGTGCTCCACTGCTCTTCATCATATTTTCAGTAGGTAAACATTCAGTCTTATTCTGGAAGCTCTGCTGAAATCTACCTACCACAGGTTATCTTGCTAGTATTTAAAATATCAGTGGGTGGCATCACAGCAGCACACAAGCCACCACAGTATGACAAACCAACAGAGGAGGTGGTGGACTCTGTTGTTGTTAAGTGATATCAACTCAGGTCCGACTCATAGTGACCCTGTAAAGGGTTTCTAAGGAGTGACTGGTGAGTTTGAACCATCAACCTGACCTGTGGTCAAGTGTTTATCCTCCAGTACTATACCAGGATTCCTGTGGTGAGCTCTGCTAGAGCTGTCAAGTCAGTTCCAACTCATACATAGTGACAGGGTTTCTGAGGAGCAGCTGGTGGGTTTCAACTGTTGACTTTGTGGTTCATAGTCCAATCCTGATCCTACAGTGCCACACTAGGAGTGGACCTTATTGTTGGACCTTCTGGGGCCTCAATATGCCTGTTCTTTTTACAAAATGCCTGTAGTTGTTGTTAAGTGTCTTTAAGTTGGTTCTGACCCATAAAAACCCTCCCTGTATAGGGTTTTGGAGGAGCAGTCAGTTAGCTTGAACTGCCGACCTTGCCATTCAAACTGACTTTGCAGCCCAGCACATTAATCCACAGTGCCACAACAGGAATGGACTTTGTTGCTTTTATTGTTAATTGCCGTCGAGTCGATTCCAACCCATAGCGACCCTGTATAGGGTTTCCAAGGAGCAGCTGGTGAGCTTGAACCACCGACACTTCAATTCAGATGACTGCAATCTGACACACTAGCCCACAGCGCCACACCAGGACTCTTTTGTTGTTGTTGTTGTTAAGTGCCATAGAATTGGTTCCAACCCATAGCTACCCTGTATAGGGTTTCCGAGGAGAAGATGGTAAGCTTGAACTGCCTACCTTGCAGTTCAAACAGCTTTGCAGTCTGGTGCATTAACCCACAGCGCCACACCAGGACTCCTTTGGTGGTTAGGTTATATGCTGTGGAGTCGGTTCCGACTCATAGTGGCCCTTTACAGGGTTTCCGAGGCTGTAAATCTTTACAGGAGCAAAAAGCCTCATCTTTCTCCCCGCAGAACAGCTGGTAGTTTCAAACTGTTGACCTTGCAGTTCGCAGCCCGATTCATAACCACTACACTACCAGAGCTCCTTAGGACTCCTTTGTTGTTGCTATGTGCCATGGAGTCAGTTTTGTCTCATAGCGACCCTGTACAGCGTTTCTGAGGCTGTAAATCTTTACGGGAGCAGAAAGCCTCATCTTTCTCCCGCGGAACAGCTGGTAGTTTCGAACTGCTGACCTTGTGGTTTGCAACCCGAGTCGTAACCACTACGCTACCAGCTCCTTAAGACTCCTTTGTTGTTGTTGTTGTTAAGTGCCGTCGAGTCAGTTCCGACCCATAGCGACCCTGTACAGGGTTTCCGAGGGTGTAAATCTTTACGGGAGTAGAAAGCCTCATCTTTCTCCAGTGGAATGACTGGTAGTTTCTAACCGCTGACCTTAAGGTTCGCAGCCCGATTCATAACCACTACGCTACCAGAGCTCCTTTAGAGGCTGGCAAATCTGGGTTTGAATACTCACTAGACCACTTCTCAGCCACAATCAAGTGACTGAACTTCTATCCTAGGACTATAATCCTACCTACTGCCTGGCTTTGTTTCAAGGATTTGGTGAGATCATTTTTAGTCTGTGTTGTGCCCTGGCCTGGAGGCTTCAGCTCCCAAAAAGTTTGGGTGGGGTGATTCTTTGGGCTCCCAGAGTACCTGTCACATGCACACTCACTGGGCTAGCCTTTTTCTCTGTCTGGCTCCTATGTGGCCCCAACTGGGATCTCACCTGAGCCTCATAATCACCCATGAGGTACAAGGGAGGAAGAGACTAGTCGTCCCATTTCTCCCAAGAAGAAACTGAGTCCCAGAAAAGCAAAGTAACTGGCCCATGGTTACACAGCTTGTTGAAATTGAGGACCCAGGCCCATCTCCCCGACTCTTCATCCAGGGCTCTTTTTATGAACCCAGATTACCTTTATGGAAAAAGAAAAAAAAAATGATAAAAAGGACAGGCATATATATCAAGGCCCCAGAAGGCCCATATGAAGAATGCTAAGCAAATCGGATCTGGAGATGGGAGATATGGTGGGAAGGTTTGTAAGCCCTGCAGATACAATTCTTGAATTTATAGGAATGACTGGGGCTGGTCCCCTTTTCTCCCTGGCTCCCTTATGAAAAGCACTTTAAGGAGGAGAACATCCAAATGACACCCCCTTGGGATGGCAGAGCCCATAACAGATGTGTCAGAGTACTGAGGGCGGGCTCAGGAGGCCAGAAAAACTATATTCATTGTCATCATTTCAAATCTGGAAAACTAAGAATTAAGTACTTGCCATATTTGTAACACAGATCACAGAAAATAAAGCTTGACAAAGCCCCTTGGATGGGAAAGACCCAGAGGCCCCATAAATTCTAAAGCAGGCTGAAGTTTCCCACTCCCAAGGGAATGGGGGGCTGTATCTGAAATTCAAGGGCCTGAGATTGAAGGTTTAAATAGGTTAAGAAACACAGTACTAAACGCCTTTTAAGGCCCTCTGGGTTCTGCAAATCTGTGTAAAATTCTTTTGATGATCATTGATTGTTGGAAGAGAATTTTCTGTGATGTGAAGTCAGAATTTCATGCTTGTTTTAAGGACCCATGCCTCCCTCACATATACACACACACATACAAAAAGCCAGAGATGGCAACCTTCAGAAAGAATAAACTTTTTTAACTTGGCCAAGACTGAAAAATGGCAACAATCTCTGGCCAGTAAGTCCCCTCCCTGCTGACCCAGAGCTGAGGAATCTAGATAAATTCCAGTACCAGCAGGCCATAACATGGATGAAACTTGAAAATCCCAGGCTGAGTGAAATGAGTCAGTTGCACAAGGGCAAAGTTGTTGGGTTGTTTTTTTTTATTGCGAATACGGGTGAAGGTTTACAGACAAGATCATCAGCTCTACATTCAGCAAACCATACACCTGGTTTCATCTCAATGATTACAATCCTTCCTGCAACAACAGTTATCCTACTACTTGTGGCTCCCCATTTACATCTTATATTTTCACAAATGACCAATGTAAAAATATTTTACGTACACTTAAAAAACAAAATATATTCATTTAAATGAAAAGGACGAATATTGTATGATGTAACTTATATGAGACATGTGACAGAGAGAAACCAGAGGTTATTGGTGGTTACCTAGGGTAGAAGGAAAGGAGAAAGGAGGAGCTTGCTTAGAGACATTGAGTTTATATTCATGGTGATGGAATGTTTTGGTAAAGGATAAGGAGAATGGTTGTACAACTTGAAGAATGTACTCAATGTTACTGAATTGCACATGCAGGCATTATTGAGATGGCATATATTTTGTTATGTATATTGTCACAGTACAATTTAAAATTAAAGTTAAAAGCACCAAAAAAAAAAAAAAAAAGATTCCATGCTAGGTTGCTCCTCCCTGGTCTGGGAGCATCTGCCTGGTCCTGGCCTTGGCCCCAGCTCCATTCCCATTCTACACTGGATGCTGACCCTTCCGGGTGGCAGTCCTAGAGTTCCAACCTTCACAACACAGTCCTAGCATTTTAGAAGGTGTGAACCCTTCCACCTCAACTCTAAGTCCTTTCTTCCTGTTTTCACTCAAGTTCAAGAAGGGCCCACTTTCCTACCTTCTTCTCATCCTCATCTCCCAATTCCCCCTCAGCTGCCTCCCTTCTGCTTCTTGACAAAGCTAATGCAGGGGCTCCAGCAAGCCTCATTGCCAAGTCCAGGAGCCAGCCAGCCTTCACCTGCTTGACCTCTTGGCTACTTCCTGACACTGCAACCACTCTGCTTTGTTCTTGGCCTCTTTCTGATGATCTTGCCCCTTTTCCTTCCTACTCTACTTATTCATTCATTTGCTTTCAAAGACCTAGAACAACTCTCACAATGTCTCCAAAGTGTCTGATTAATGATTTATTTCATCCATTGGATTGTCAGCTCCCTGAGGGCAAGAGCTGAGTCTTTCTCACTCGTGCCTGACACAGTACCTGATAACCAGCAGATACCTGATAAGCATGTGTGTGGTATAGATGGATTTTCTTGTTCTTCCTTGAAACTCTGTCAGGCTGACCCTTCATTCCCCAAAGTCGTGATTATCCCCTAGCACTAATAGCTGCTGCGCTGGACAATTGATTAGGCTCTGGCCTAGCCTGCCATGTAGTGCTAATTCTAGGGCTCACTCCCTTTCTGCCACCCCTCAACATCCACCCTTACCCTGGACCCTTGGACTTTTTCAGTCTCTTGACCCCTATTCCAAGGTCTTAATGCTCCCTAGGCTTTGCTGTCACCATCTCAGTTGAGAACGCTTTACCCCCATCCCTTCCCCCTCTCCTCCAGAGAAGGACTGGAGGTAAAAGCAAAGAATTTATCTGTGGGCTTAACAACAGACTAGGCACAATAGACTGAAGGATAAGTGAATTTGAAAACACAAGAGAAAAAAGATTGGGGCAAAAAGGGATGGGGTAGGGAGGACAGAACGTCTCAAAACTGTAGGACAACATCAAATGGTCTAACATACATGTAACAGGAGTCCCATCAGTCTGGCTTGATGAAATGGGATTTCCTATCCTTTCCTGTTCTACAGCTATTTACTTGTGCTTTCGTCTTTTTCATTGTAGAAACAGTAAGATTATTATAACAAAGCACCTTCGTGTTTATTAGGGTGAGTAGAAGAGCACAATGGCAGGAATGAATCTCAGGAGTTAAGACTTTAGGAGGCAATCTTGGGCTGAATCCCCTTGGCCACTTGCTAACTGTATGACCTCAGGCCATCTTGTGAAAAGGCAGGGTTGGGGACCACCACCCCACTTGTGCTGATGCTCATCTGTCCACTTGAAATAATAATAAGTAAAGAACTCTGACAAGGGCACACTTAGAGCTTTTTTCTTATTATTACTAACCACTGTCTCACCATCCGCATCATTCACACTCTTGTCACCATTTTCATTTATTCCCTTTCAGACTTGATTTGTATGCATTAAAAAAAAAATTCACAATCATGGTGCATCACCATTGTGAAATCTGCTTTCAAATTTATTCTTCAACACTCAGTTTTCCATGCCACTGCCAAGTCTTTAGGAGTCCTGGTGTGGTGCTGTGGGTTAATGCGTCAGACTGCAAGTCATTTGAACTGCAAGGTCGGTGGTTCAAGCTCACCAGTTGCTCCTTGGAAACCCTATACAGGGTTGCTATGGGTTGGAATCAACTCGATGGCACTTAACAACAACACCAAGTCTTTATGGACGTAATTTTATTTTTGTTATCTTTAAACTTTTTACTGTGAATTGAGTGAAGGTTTCCAGAGCAGATAAGTTTTACATTCAACAAATCATATCCTTCGTCTCATTACAATGACTGCAATCCCCTCCATGTCCCAACAGTTAACAGTCTTTACCTCTATTCACTTTAACTCTTACACTTCTCCCTGTGTCTCCTGCTGCCTTCATCTTTCCTCTGCCAACCCCTCTTGTATACTGCCTGTCCTGCCACCCATGTTAAGATGTGTCTGCCCTCTAGCCTGTGAATCATTTTCCCTCCCCACCCTGGGCACCCATAACCATCATAGACTGTTTTGTTCATCAAGAAAATCTTTTTTTATATCAGTGGTCTCATACACTATTTGTCCTTTTGTGATTTGACTAATTTCATTCAACATAATGCCCTCCAGGTTCTACTGATGTCATTTTAAAGGGTTACACAATACCTCCCTACATTTTTGGTGCTAGTTTTGGTCATTCTCCCTGCTCCTCTCCACTCCCCTGTATTGTTCAACCCAAGTTCCTAGTGTGGCAGGGACACAAAGGTTCTTGTCAATCATTTACTTTCAGGCTATGCTTAGCTGCAACTCACAGCCCTTCCAGGGCTCCTGGGTCCTTTCTATAAACCATGACAGGATGTATCTCACTCACCTCACAAAGGCATAGGGGCACTACATAAACACAGTTACCATTTCTGCTAAGGCACAGTGGGTTAAGCACTGGGTGGCTAACCAAAAGTTTGGTGGTTCACATCCACCTACTGCTCTGCGGGAGACAGATGAGGCTGTCTGCTTCCGTAAAGTTTACAGTCTCAGAAACCCTGTGGTCTAGGGTAGCTGTGAGTTGGAATTGACTAGACGGCAGTGGGTGGGTTTACCATCACTGCCATTTGTGAACTAGAAACAAAGACACTCAAACCTAAGTCCTTTAGAAAGCACAAAGCTTTACAAGTCTCCTGGGGAAATGCCTACAAGGGCACAGAGAAGGTACTTTAAAAATGCCTGCCTAGGAGCAGCACTGGAGATGAGTTCCAGTGACCAAGCAAGATTCAGGGATCCCCACTGGCTTCCCCTAGAACAGGTCTGCAATTGTCCATCTTAAAGCGTGAGCTCTCTCTCCTGCAACCTGCACTAACACTAAGTGGAAACCATTTGAACACACTCATCAAGACTGAGACCCCAAGAGGTGAAGGGGTGTGTGTACTAGCACCATTCTGTCAGCTGCTTAAAGGCATCCCTGAATGAGTACTTTCGAGGTCTGAAAGGAGAAGGCAGGTAGTTCTTCAGAGGAGATGACGTTTGACCTGGCACTCTACTCTAAAGCATTTTAAAGATTGTTCTTGTCTTTTCCAGTCCTTTGAACTGTGATGTTACAGTGAGGCTCCTGGTGGTCAGGAGGTACAGGTGACAGAATGAAGGTTAAGGAGTGTTATGAACAGTAGCAGGCAAGACAGGTTAACTAATGCCCAGGAGCTCTCCGTCCCGCCCTCCCTCCAGAGGCAGGGACTGAGTCTGAGCAGCTCAGTCTGCTTGCTTCTGCTGCCTGTCAGGATGGCTAACGCTGAGCCTGATCTGCTCATTTAGCAACACGAGGGGAGGAAAACAGCCCATCCCTGCTCTGCATCTCAAATGCACTGAGCGAACTGGTGTGACACAGAGGGATTGCTATTGATTTTCACTTGTGCAGGCTGACCTAACAGAACCCATTCGTCAAGCACCTGTCTGCCTCTCTGCTTCAGACGCACATCTTAACCACGTGCAGATACATGGCACTAGCATTGAGGTCCATCTGTCAGGGTCTAGCTGAGCTAGGACCCTGGCTTTCGCTAATGGGCTCCATGCCAGGCTGGGCTAGGATCAGCCCAGCAAATGCCCCACTGCTGATCCCCCATTGATTAGCAATGTTCTGGAAGGAACTGAAATCAGGATAACTGACAGCTGCTGCCATACTAGTTGCTGGATGGCTAGGACTGGGAAGGATGGGGCTTTGAGGAGCCAGGCCTTTAACATCCTGGCTTCTTAATGTCTTTGATCTTGGAGGGTTTGAGAAGAGTCTACATACAACTGGGAGGCAAGAAGCCTGCATGTGTTCTTTTTGGCATTGGCTCTGCTGCTGATGGAGTGTCTGTGGGCTAGCTGTGGGAACACCACCTATCGGGGTCTCAGACCCTACCATGGCCAGTGGTCATACTCAGAGCCCAGTCCCTGTTCTATCACTTCCAGCTGTGGCCTGGGAAGCTACTCTTATGGATTAAGTTGTTAAGTGTCATCATCCTTCAGTTTCTGAGGATCAGCTGGTGGATTTGAACTGCTGACCTTGTGGTTAGCAGTCCAGTGCTTATCCTACAGCACTACACCAGGTGTAAATCCTAATCTCTGTGTGTGTGGTAAAGGGCCCTTGGTGGCGCTGTCAGATAAGCACTGGAATGCTAACTGCAAGGACAGCAGTTTAAACCCATCGCTCTAGGAGAGAACGATGCTTTCAGCTTTACAGCCTCCGAAACCCTATATGGGTCCCTATGAGTTGGCATCAACTGACTGGCAGTGTGTTAGGATTTCGGTTTATGCTTGTGGTTATAATCCCTTTTGGGAATGGGCAAGATTATGCTAATGAGGCAGGTACAGGTACAGGTGTGCCTTGACTCAGTCAGTCTCTTTTGATACAGAGAAGTGAGCGAGCAGAGATGGGGAAGACAGATGCCCAGACACGTGGAGATCTCCAAAGCAGAAGCTGAAGGGACAAGCACCTTCCTCCAGAGCAGGCAGAGAAAGCCTTCCGCTAGAGCCGGCATCTTCAACTTGGGCTTCTAGCCTCCTAAACTGTGAGAGAATACATTTCTGCTTGTTAAAGGCAACCCCCTCCCACCCCCGTGGGCTTTTGGTTCTGTTCTAGTGGTGTGCTGTTGAGTCGGCTCTGTATATAGTTTCTGAGGTTGTAAATTTCTTTACAGTAAAGGAGCAGAAAGCCTCATCTTTCTCACATGGAACAGCTGGTAGTGTCGAACTGCTGACCTTGACCTTAGCAGTCCGACTTGTAACCACTATACTACCAGAGTTCCTTTCTGTTCTACTAGCACTAGGGAACTAAGACTGCCAGCTTCAGCTCTGTGCGTCCCTAGCTTCTCAGGTGGAAGGCATCAGGGCTGACTGAGAGACAGGGGTAGGCGCCCTCCAGGTCAGACCAAGGCAGGAGCAATGGTGGGAGGGGTTAAAATGAGAGCAGCTGTCACTGAAGAGTGGGATGTAGTGGAGTGGGTATCAAGCACATCACGGGTCATGCTTGAAAGGTTCGAAAATTTGACGTGCAGGCCTTTTGTTTTTGCTTTTTTAATGTATAGGTTTTCTGTTCAGGGAAAAAGAGGTGGTGTTTTGCTGCTGAGGTTTGGGGTCACTTTGGGGCTCCATCCCCACCTTTTTCCCACCAGTGCTTGCCGGCCTATGAGTCCTCTGCTATGGGATAAGGCACTGAGTTCAGTCAGCACAAAGGCGCTCACACTGGCTCGTTGGTGGGCAGTGAGGTTGTCTTCCCAGGGGCTGGCAAGCTGAGGCTGTTGAGGGGTTGAGCTGAAAATGGGGCCCAGCATGGCACCCATGGTGGGAGGCCCAGGCTATGATGCAGCAGTTTGGTGGGTCTGGCACCACTGCCACCAGCTGGCCCTGGCATGGTGGCCTCAGGATGGGATCATGCCTTTGCTTCTCTTCCGGTCGGCCATGGTCCTCCGGTTGTGGTTGGCTCTTGTTGCCTTGTTAGCCTCCTTCTTCCTGCGGTCCTGGGTTGTCTCCCGGGTCTGCCCATGGCCACGAGGGTTGCCGGCCACCGCTGTTGAGCTGTCGTGCCGGTACCTGAGTGAGGAGCAACCCACTCAGGAGAACCCATCAGTCATAAGAGGGTCAGATGGAAAGCTCCCAGTGGGCCTCGCATGTCACTGGGAGAGGACACACAGACCATAACAGGACACCCACATCCCCACTTCAGGGTCCCAACAGGGGCAGAGCTGCAGGGAACCCATGGCCAGTCCCATGTCAGATGTTCTCTTTACTTGGGGCCTTGCCTCCACATGGGCTGTTTGGGAGGAGGAGCTAGCAGGCTGACGGCACCTCACACAAGCAAAGGAGATGGTGTGGTTTGGTGGCTTCCAAAGACCCAGTAGACTCACAAGCATGTCCTGGACCCTTTCAGACCACCTCAAACTGCTGGGACCTCCAGCTCCATGCTCAGGGGGTTGGGATGGATGAGGAATCAGAGCTACTCTGCTCAACAAGTTTCCATGGCTCCCCATTGCCCTCAAATGAGATCCAAATAGCTTCCCTCTGTGGTGAGGCCCTCTATACCCAGCAGGGGTTGGCCCCTCTGGATCATTTAGTCATGGAAAGACCTTAGAGGGGTTGCTGGGTCTCCTCTTCCAGCTGCCCTCAGCCATACCGGGTGACTCCCCTCCCTGGCCATACCCTGTGCTGTCTTGCTTTTCTGTCATCTCACATGACAAACTCATGCATAAACACCCCTGCTCCACCATGCCTCTCTCAGCCATAAAGGCTGCATGTCTGTCTGTCCGTCTGCCTGGCTCTCTCACATCTCACACCAGGTAGCCGTGGACAGAGCCAGGTCACCTGGCTCCAGTCTCACCACCACCCCCACCTTTGGCAGATTACTTAATGTCTTTGGGCCTTAGTTTCCTCATCTGTAAAATGGGGATCATACATTAGCTATGTCTCAGGATTGCTATGGGGTCTAAATTAATACATACAGAGCACTTAGGTTGGTGGGTTCCCTCCCACCAGAATGAATGCTCACCCCTTCCTGGCAAGGAAAGCCATGCGCCTTGCTTCTGCCTTCTCCCTCAGCACTGCAGGGTCTTGCACGAAATGGTCGGGCTGGGGAGGGAGGGAGGGTAGATAAGCACTGGGATCCTGAGGCCCCGACAGCCTGCAGGCCCAGCAGGATGATACCCCAGAGCTAAACTCAGTGGGGGCACCATTGGTGGAATAGGACGATGACAAATGGGAGGCACTGAGGAGGAGATGAGAAGGTTCACAGTGCTCAAAACCCAAGAAACAAGATGGAATAAGCCACATTTGGAAATGAAGATCTTCCACACAAATCTGGGCTGTCCTTCTGTCCCTGGACAGAAGGAAAGCCCCCAGGACAAAGGCTGGCACTTTTGCTGAGGAGCCTCTCAGACACACCTCCACCCTGCCCTGCACTGATTTACAGGGTGAGATGGCCCCAGAAACAGCCAGTTGTCAACCCCAGTGACATAAGGGCCTGGCTGGACAAAAGGGGCAAGGTTCTAGGCAGCCACTCCATTCAACCAGGTAGAGCTATCTTTACCTGTCTAATATACATACGGAGATTCTAGTCAAGATTTCATTTGAAGAAAAATCAGCTACTACAAAGACTTTTCAAACCCATTGGCCCAGACAGCCTCCAAGGGCTCTGTAGCACTAGCTCTAGTCTGATTTTCAGAAATGCTGCTGCCCAGGGACCCTTAAAGTTTCCTGGCCCCCAGGCAACCTAAAACTCGTAGTTCAAAGGCTCAGCCTGGCTTTGGAGGTGAGCTGGAAGCCAGCAGCATTCCCGGCAGATGTCAGGCAGTAATGCTGGGGCAGCACAGGAAAGGCCGGGGCTGCAATGTTTCTGATTCTCCTGTCAGCAAGGCACCCTTCCCCTCATCTGCCCACCCTGACACTGAGATACCTTGGGGGCCTCCTCTTCAGCCTCCTCCTCCTCATCGTCCTCATCCTCCTGCCCTTCCCTGGGCATTCTGGTTCTCAGCACCTGAGGGGTGGTGAAGGGTCTGAGGGAGGAGAGAGAGTACATCAAGGAAAAGGGAATCACCTGGGAAAGGGCTGCTTAGGAGGTGGGGGACAAACCATCCAGCAATTCCAGCCCTAGAAATCTCTGAGGGAACAAGGGCTAGCTACAGGGTCTTGCTTCTATCTGAGCTGGGACTCTGGAGTCTCTATCCCTCCTTTCAGTCAGCTAGAATAGCTTTCTTTTTCTCTGTATTCACAGTATGCTGATGACACTGTCTTAGGAAAAGTTTTCTGCAATTAAAAAATTACTGTGAGAGACCAAAGGAACCCTTGTGAGCTGTAGGATAAGAATTGGGCTGTGAAACATGAGGTCGGCAGTTCAAATCCACTAGCCAGTCCGTAGGAGAAAGACAAAGTTTTTAAAACTTAGTCTCAGAAACCCTGTACAGGGCTGCTATGAGTTGGAATTGACTTTATGGTAGAGGGCTTGGTTTTGTTTAAGTGTGAGACCAGTTATGCAGGGGTTTCAAAAGTTCCTGGCAGAAAAGAATGAAAAGATAATGGAATTTCTGAAGCTTCCTCATAAATGCTGTCCCACTCAGACTGGGCTGGGCCAACCAAAGGAGGTGGTGGTCTGTGGGTGAAGGGAGCACTGGGCAAGGGGTCAGGCGGCCTGATTCTGTCACTGACTTGCTAGCGTGAAGAGGAACAGGGCTTCCGCATTCATACTATCAGAGACCACAGTAGGGGCGCCTCACTGGCATGGAGCCGCTGTGTCCCTGGAACCCCACCCACCCCCTGGCCTCACCTGCGACTGATGAGCTCGTCATCTGAGTCCACATCATTGGCGCCCACTTGGTTGCCATCATACGTGTCATCATACTCGTCCTCGTAGTCATCACCACGATAGGGAAGGTCCTCCCCAGGCTTCAGGGGCACCTGTAATGGCACAAGTGTGGGCTGGAGAGGCCTAGGGGCCAGTCAGGTCTTCTAACCCCAGTCTGGAAGCCACCTACCTCCTCTACCACCACGCTGTATTGCTCATAGCGCTGCCTCTGAGCTGCTACCGCTCGCTTGTCATTCAGCAGGCTCCGTGTGTTCTCTTCCTTCCTGGTGTTTGAAAAAGTAACAGGGGAGAGATGAAGGCAGGCCATCAGGGTCCAGGCACCCATGGACAGCTGATGCTCTCAAATGCTGGTCAGGGTGTGCAGGGATGGGGCTCTCACTCTTGGTGATGCTCCTGATTCTCCTCTCAGCACGGCACCCTTCCCCTCATTTGCCCACCCTGCCATATGGCAATGGCTCAAGCTGCTTGGGAGGGCACCCCAAGAGTAGCTTTTCAAATATAAAACACACACATCCTTTATTAGCCCACTGCCTCCTTCAAGAAACTCTGGCCTAGTGAAAAAAAAAGGTCTATCAGGGATTTGTATCCCAGCATCGCCTGCAACTAATGCCTATCATGAATGGAACAGCCAAGATAGCTCTGCTCCCTCTGCCTTACAGAATGTTGCGGGGTACTTTTCGAGAATGATGAGAAAAAGAATTTTAAGGCTTATTACTAATGAAAATCAGCAAGCTACAGAAAAATACATATAGTATGATCCCATCTGTATGAAAAACAGAAAGCAAACTAAATCCACTCTGGTCTCTCTGGCTCAGAAAGTCGGCTCCAAGCATACTCTGACATGCTCAAGTCCAATCACGATGTATTTTGAGAGGCTGCCAACTTAGGGAGTTCAGATTCCAACACTGTATCAGACACAGTGGTGTCACTGAAGTAGGTGTTACCTGGTGCAGTAACTCATGATGACACTCACCAGTCCTCCCAACATAGGTGAGAGCCACGCCCAATAGCCCTGCCCCTCCTAGCCCCATCCCCATGGTTCCTACGGCACCTCCCTGTCCCATTGGCCAAGGCAGAGACCCTCTCTCTGTCCAACTGTGGGCACCAAGGCCAGGCGCCTGAACCCTGACTCACCTGATGGGTGAGGGGCAGGGGGCGGTGAGATTAGGTACTGCAATGGGTAATGGGTGACCTCAACACCGTGGTGGCCTTTTCCTGACACCACCATGAACCCCTGGGTCATTTTGGTATCATCACCTCTGACAGTGTCTAGGGGTACAGACTAAACCCCCACAATCCTCTGGTGATGCCACTGATCAGACAATGTTCTGTTGGGATCCACAGAGCTTTCACTGGCTAAGTTTTTGAAGCAAACTGCTAGGTCTTTCTGAAGTAAACGTGCCACTGAAACTTGTCCCCAGTGGGTGACCCTGTAGGTGTTTGAAATACTGGTGGCATAGCTTCCAGAATCACAGTAACACACAAGCAGCACAGTACCACACAGTGACAGAAGGGTGGTGGGCATGTACATATGTATGAACGTGCACATAGACAGCCAGTAAGTTCCACACCAAATGACAATGGCTACTTCAAGGAAAGACCTTGTGGTGCAGTGAATTACTTAATGCCTTTTCTGGTCATAGTCTTTGTAAACTCCATCCAAGTGACTTTTTCTGATGGGTCTGGGTATGAGAAGGTGGGGAAAGATGCTGATGATTCTATGATCCAGTTGTGATTAGTAATAGGGCTAGGTGTGGTGGGTCAATTTTGCTATCCTGCTGGGTATAAAATGAGCCATCTTAGAATTAGAAATCTCACTACCATTGAAGAAGAGGAGCCAGGAGTGAAGCATGTCTTTTGGACCCCAAGATCCCTGTTCACTGAACCTCCTTGGCCAAGGGACACTGGAGGAATAGTGGAGGAGCAGCAGCAGAAGAACCAAGAGCCAGAGTGGTGGGGCAAGGTCCATACAGAGCACAGAAAACAGAGTGTCTTTGGGAAGGTAGCTTGCCTGCAGAGTGGGGTGCCTCCAGGAACTTAATTGGGGGTGCTAGGCATGCTGACCCATGGAGCTAGAGTCGAGTGCCTTCAGGCTTATAGTGGAATTTATCAGCAGCCCTCAGAGAACTTTGTAACACCGCTGGAGCAGGGCAGTGGCCAGGCCAAGGGGTCAAAAACTAGAGAGAGGCCTGCATGTGGACACAGCAGAGAAGTTGTCCTGACTGAAGAACTGTGCCCTGAACATTTCTGAAGCTGAATACTAAGCCCTGTCAGTACGGTGTCTAAGTTCTCTGTGGCCATGAATTAAATATTTAGCCCAGCTGAGTGTGCTGTGGGAGGGATAGGAGATGTCTTTTTTTTTGTAGGTCTGACAATGTTTGAATATTTTCAAACAAATACAAGTTTAAGGGGTCCCTGGCCTCCTCTTCTCACCCTCACAGTGGTCTCCTCTGTTTTATAGTTTGAGTTTCTGGTCAGATTTCACCAGAAGAAAAAGTTGGTCAGGCCAGCTCCCATCATGTCACAGGTGAGGAAAATCAGGTGCGATAGAGGGAAGGGAAGGGCCATGTAGCACATCTGTAGTGGGAACTGTCTCTTGACTCAGGACTTTTCATACCTATGGACAAAGCTGATTTGTCAGACACACCCACCAGCTTGGGGAATGTAGCTTCTAGACCTGGAGAGGAAATTTGCAAGATGCTGGATAAGAAAACCCAGCTGAGCTGTGAACTCAGGTCTCTGGAATGTATCGAGGGTAGGGCAGAAGAAACACAAAGCCTACATAGTCCTCCACAGCTTCCATAAAATCATCTATTAACTGACTTTGGGTGCCGGGAGAGGCAGGCCCCTGAGTTGGCTGGGCTGTTTGGGGCCTGTGGGGCCTGCAGCCTCGTGTGGCCTGCAAGACTTGGGCTCTCTTCCATATGTCTTTTCTAAGGACTCCTAGTGCCAGGCAGAGGCCTTGGGCTCAGCTAGGGGAAGAGTCAGAAAAGCAACAGCTATGGTTTGGCCCCTGTTGGAACTCACATTCTAGTGGGATAACAGGTAAATGGTAGCCAAGGACACACGAAATGTGCATAACAGAGATATGTGAGCCTGGAGAAATGGTGACACAGAGGGAGAGGGACGTGCCCTGGCTCGGGGGCCAGCTGGGGGCCTGGGTGATGGAAAGCTTCCCTCCCTAGTGGACAGAGGGGTGCAGTTGCTCTGGGACAGGGAAAACCCTTGGTACACAGGAATCTTCCTCCTCACACCAGGAAAGTGGACCGTGACTGGCCTCAAAACAGGTTGGAAGCAGACAGGAAGTGAAAAGGGTCCAATCAGGACCCTCAGGAGGAACATACTCTGGACATCTACTAAGAGCTAGAATCTGGGCTAGACCAGGATGAATGAGTGGTGTTCTCCACCCATGGCCCCTGGTTTATTCTGTCCCTGGTTCTCACAGGATAGATTCTAGATGCCTGGCTCCCTGACATACCCTACCCACCCCAGGAGGGCCTGGGAGAGGATGCAGGTGGGGACAAGTGGAGCCCAGTGCCCTGGGCAGCCCTCCAGCAAGGTGTAGCTCTGGTGCCATGACCTCATCTGGAAGCAGGAAGGAAACAGATAATCAGGCACAAAATCAATCATAGATAGGGAAAGGCTTATCGGGGTGCCAACACTTTAGACAAGTCTGGAAACATAGACAACAGTGGCTTTGGAGACAGTCTTTTGGGAAGGTGGAGGTGGAATCCTTGGTCTCCTACTAGATGGTGGTGGCCCAGGGAGCATGAAGGCTCCCTCCTCTGGCCTATCCTTCTAAACCCAACTCAGATTGACCCTCAGGGGGTGACTCCTGTCTTTGAACTTCTACTCTCCATCCCACCTTTTCCAGGTGAGGACTCAGAATTCAGAGAAGCAGAGCAACCTTCCTAAGGTCACACAGCAGCTAGCAGGTGGCGCTAGGGCCAGAGCACTGTTTCCTGACTGGAGGCTTTACGAGGTTTCTGAGCCCTGTATCATGGGCAAGTCCCTTATCTTCCCTGGATCTCCGTGTCCTTCTCCCAGAACGTGCCTACAGGGGTTAACAAGATGATGAAGTAAGATGTATCCAAGTGAACCTGGTACTTGTTGGGTTCAATAAAATGAATCTGCTTTTTTTTCACTGCAGGACTTGTCAGAGACTTCCTGTGTTAATGTGTTCTGATTCTCTAGAAGGCAGACAGATGGTACAGGCTTTTTGGGCCATAACATATTTTCTAGGAGGAACACTTGTTATCATCTGGGGTATAAATTTTTAGTCCAGAAGACTTAGGGGAAATACTGAGTGTAGATACAGAACTTCCAAATGACAAGGAAGTCAGTAGATTTCAAGATAAAACATACTGCTTTAAGCAGGGAAATAATTAATAAATTACAGGGTAGCCTTAGAGAAAAATAATACACCTGCACATAAAAACTATAAAAGAGGAAAATCAGAAAGATTTAGTAAATATAAACAACAGAAATAAAAATGAAACGACAACCCACAAACATGAACTCAGCATAGAAAATTATGTGGAACAAAGAATCCAGTAGCACCACAAAAAACAAACAAACAAACAAAAAAACCCAGAAAAAATGGTAACAATCAATTCATACCTAATAATAATTACACTGAATGTCAATGGATTAAATGTACCAGTCAAGAGACACTAAGAGCAGAATGGATAAGAAAACAGGATGGATAAGTATATTCTGCAATATACTGTCTACAGGAGA
Organism: Chrysochloris asiatica; assembly: GCF_000296735.1. Classification (NCBI taxonomy): domain Eukaryota; kingdom Metazoa; phylum Chordata; class Mammalia; order Afrosoricida; family Chrysochloridae; genus Chrysochloris; species Chrysochloris asiatica. Next base: position 6,391,553 of record NW_006408646.1, read on the forward strand.
CATAAAAAAAAACAACAAAAAAGAGACAGCCTAAATGCCCATCAACTGAAAAACAGTACAACAAACTTTGGTGCATACAATAGAATACTACAAAACGTTGAATGATGAATCTGTGAAATGCTTCATAACGTTGCTGAACCTGGAGGATATTATGCTGAGTGAAATTAGTCAATCACAAAAAAACAAACATTGTATGAAACCAATGTTGTAAGAAGTTCTTGATAAAAAAAAAAAAAACAATCTATGATGGTGGAGGGGAAATTATTCACGGGCTAAGGGCTAGAGGGTAGACACATGTTAACATGGGTGACAGGGCAGGCAATATACAACATGAGGGAGGTCAGCAGGGAAGGATGAAGGTGGCAGGAGACCCAGGGAGGAATGAAGTAGTTAAAAAGTGAATAGAGGTAAAGACTGTTAACTGTTGGTACATGAAGAGTATTGCAACCATATGGTTTGTTGAACATAAAACTGATGATCTGCTCTGTAAACCTTCATTCAATTCACAATATAAAGGCTAAAAAAAAAAAAAAATTAGGGGAACCCTACCTTACAACCCCCTCCACATCTTGTGTCCCTTGGTAATAGACTCATTCTGCTCATTCCTCTCCCTCCAGAACCCTGGGTCTCAGTCCTGTGACCCACTTATCTCAATGGGATAGTGAGGGGAAGCTGAGAACTTCTGGGAAAGGCTTCCTGGTTTCTTAATAGAGATACAGAAAGGCCTGTTACAGACTTTCTCTCGATGCTTGTTTCTGGAGGGGATACCTGGAATGGCTGTAGGCACCAAGAGACAGAAAGATGCAGTACCCCATGATGTCTCTATGACCCTAGGTTAACCAAGCTTCAACCTGCGGTTACCTTGCAACTCCCTGTCACATGAAGGATGAGGTTTCCTGACAACATAGGCATCAAGCACACTTTCAGTCACCTGAAGCTATAAACACCTTATCTGATTCAACATGTGCATATTTTAACTAAGTATGGTTGGCCAAGCAATTTCATTTCTTTTATGCTCCCTGGTGGTGGTGGTTATGTGCCGTGGAGCCGATTCCAATTCATAGTGACCCTGTACAGGGTTTCCAAAGCTGTAAATCTTTATGGGAGCAGAAAGCCTCGTCTTTCTTCTGCAGAGCAGCTGGTAGTTTAGAACTGCTGACCTTGAGGTTAGCAGCCCAATTTATAACCACAACACTACCAGGTGGGGTCAAACTCCTGCAGCTGACCCACCAGCCTACCTTCTCTGTTTAGTGTTCTGAGTCTTTCTCACAGTCTCTCGTCTTTTGAGGGTGAGGCCTGGCTGCCCTGTCCACTCTTGTCTCCCTGGTGTCTAGCATAGGATCAGTGCTAGTAAGCTGCTGAATAAATATTTGCTGAATGAATCAATAAGGAGCCCATGAATGAAGGCTTTGCCTCTTCTCAATCCCTACCCTCAGGTCACTGAGCACAGTGAGTTCAGTAAACACTGCTGGCCACACTCAGCCTGGCCCCTGGAGCAGAATCACTGTTGCCTCAGTGCCAGCCCCTCTGTGACCCTGACAGCTGGGATCAGCCCCCTGGCAGATGCTCTTGGGTGACTGTGTGTGATGCGGGGGGAAGGGGGAGTGAAGCACAACCTCATAACATTACAGGTCCAGGACAAACTCACAGACCGTCAAGGGGAAAGGTCGCTGACAGATATGCCTGAGCTCAGAAGGCCTGAGCAACCTGGCTCCTTGGGTTGGAGCTGGAGGTTGGCCTTCTACTAGCCTGGGGCCTTGTCTGTCCCACTCTCCATAGCAGGAGCCTCTCAGGAGTCACGCTGTCTGGCCTCTGATGCAGGATAACATCTTTGTCCGGGCTGGGAGCTGAGATGTTGCAATGTATGTGACTGAGCAGTTTGGGACTGCTTCCTGTTCAGTCAGCCAGATGGCATCACAGCTGCCCTGGGCCTACTCCCCAAGTCCTCAACTAGCCAGTCTTCCTTCATGGGACAGCCTGGGGAGGAGACACAGAATGGGGCCTCAGCCCAAGCTGCCACCTGCCCCTCTGCCCCTGGGGAGCCAACTACAACAGGGAAGGGGTCCTTGCCTCTCTGACCCTTATAGAGGAGGGGGCAGGTTGCACTTGTGCAGTGGACCCCACAGGTCCAGATTCCATGAACACACCTCGGGAGAAACTGGGAGACAGGTATCGTGTCTAACTCTGCCATTCTCTACTATGCTCTCTATCCACCACTGTCCCCATGTCCACTCAGCTCCCCAGTCCAGAGCCAGGAGAGCATTTCAAAACAAAAGGGGTCAGCTCCCAGGACCTTAGTCTCATGGCCACTACCCCTACTGCTGAATCTGCTTGGAGAGCCTCACCTTCCCTGATAAGAAAACGACCCCTCAGCTCTCAGTCAAGTGTTCCTTCTCAGAGGACATTCCTGCCTGGTTGAAGCCCCAGTTGGAGACGTTGGACCCCACACACCTCCACCTTGTAGTACTTGTAATGTTTGTACTTTTGCGTCTCGTGTTTGATGAGTTGATTAGTGCCAGCTCCACGTGGGCAGGCGCCCTGTCTGTTTTGCTCCCCACTCCATCCGCCGCACCTAATCCAGGCTGAATGTTGTAAGCACTGGACAAATATTTGTTGAACGAATGAATAAATCATGAATGGAGTTTTCAATGCCAAAAAAGTAGGAAGGGCATGAACCAAAGTGAGGTAGGAAGGTCTTCAAATGTGATAGTCACTTTCTGAAGGACTCCCTGAACACATCTCCTCCTCCTCCACCTCCACCACCACCCTGAGGACAGGGCCTTATGCTTTTCCTTCTGCCAAATGTAGCGTAGTGGGTTATGCGTTGGGCTTGAATCCACTAGCTGCTCCATGAGAGACAGATGAGGCTTTCTACTCCCAGAAAAATTCATAGCCTTGGACTCCCCCTCAGTCATGGTATGCTACAGGATGATGCACTGGATTCAAAGGTCAGTTTGTACCACAAGGTAGGCAGTTTAAACCCACCAGCTGCTCCTCGGAAACCCTAGACAGGGTTGCTATGAGTCGGAACTGATTCGATGGCACTTAACAACATGAGTCGGAACAGACTCGCTAGCAGACAGCAACAGGCAAAGCCAGGTCAAGGACTTACTCAGTGATTCATGGTCAGGGCATCAAATCATTTTAGACAACAGGGAAAGAGGATATTTTTGGGTCCTCTGGCTATCTCCTGTCAGTAAGTTCGAGTCACTTAGTGACTCACAGAGTCTGACGCATTACCTGCTGGGATCCGCAGGTAATGGGTCCTCTCGCAGGTGTGGCAGGGAGATTCCCCATCTGAAGGGACCTCAGGTCTCAACCTCTATGGCCAGTTCTCTAACACCAGGGGCCCTTCTATTCCTTCTGAAACTGTGGTACTAGGGCCCCACTGCACTCACCTCCTGCCCTTGTGCACCCGGCTCAGATCCACCGAGTCCCTGCTGAATACGTCGAACTCGTCATTCTGGAAGACATTGTGACGAGATGCCAACAGGGTTGTTGGGTTTGGTCTCGCCTGTCTGGAGACAGCATGGAAATCAATTTAAGGGGGCCAGCCCAGCTGACACCTACCTGCACTCCACTTCCCCCCACCACTGATGTCCACTGAATCCTTCACTCCTCTTCAATGGCCACATCAGGATTACAATCTCAACAACTTCCAGGGGAAGGTGGACCTGCCTGGCTACACAGCCACCCCTCAGCAATATTCACCTTATTCCAGATGTGTCAGTCACTCAGGTCTGCTTTCTGTGCCGTGAAAGCTCCTTCTCTCACTGAATGCTTAGGATGGCTTTATGAGATTGGTACCTAGGGTCACCTAACCTTTTTGAACCTCAGTGCCCTTTGTAAAATGTGGCACAAAGTGGATGAGAAGTGTGTCCAAATGGACACAGCTAGATTCATTCATTCATTCAACAGCCATTATCTGTTTAGGGAGAAACACACATCCATCCCCTTGTTCCTGCTGCCCCACGGGGCCCTCAGGGAAGCAGAGGGCCAGACTCCTAAAGGGCTGGTGTGAAGAAGCAAGGAGCTCAGCCATGCTTCCTCAGGATCCACTGGCCAGGTAGTACCACAGAAGCTAGCCGAGAGTTTAGGAACTAGACGGTGCTCTGTCATGTGCCACGTCTCTAATGGGTCCTCTCACAGGTGTGGCAGAGATATTCCCCACACACATTCTCTGACCTGCTGGGACCTCTGAGGATGTCCTGAGGACCTCAGTTACATGTGGGGTAGGGAAGGCAAGCTGAATCCTTGAATGAGTGGGATGTTGAGGCGAGCAGGGGCCCCAATGAAGGCCCTAAAGCGGCCTGGGCCCACCTGTGTCCCACCTGTCTAGGCTGCGGTCCAGCTGGGTGAGGGCAGGGGCCAGCCGCTCCTCCAGGATGTTGTTGATCACCTGCTCGGGGGCGTAGTTGTAGTGCTCCAGGCAGGCCAGGATGAAACCCTCACCGAGGTCCGGCAGCAGGTCCTTCACTTGGGAGATGAGCGAATCCAGTTCCACTCCAGACACAGGGGGGCCCAGGGCAGCAGCTGCTCCCATGCACTGCGGGAAGAGGCCGAGTGAAGGAGGGGATAAGTCAGGGGGTGAGACAGTAATAGGCAACAGGTAGAGAACAAACAGTGCTGAAACTGAGTCAGGGGTCCTACTGGATGTGGGGCCTCCAACCAGGTGACTCTAGACTCTCGGAGCCTCCATTTCCTCCTCTTTGGAAACGAGGGGCTCTGGACTTCACCTCTGTGCTACTTCTGGCTGGGACTCTAAACTTGTTGATACCTCCCTGAGTCTTAGTTCCTCCTTTAGATACCAGGCAGACCACTCCCCACATACTTCAGGGGGCTGTTTCAAGTGGTTCAAACAGGTGCTGCACACCAAGGGCTGAACCTATGGCAGCACTGACCAAGCACTCTGTGAATAACCACGGCTCCTACTGTCCTGTACCAGTTCTCACAAGTTCAAGACTGATGTCTGGTTCATGGCAACATCGCTCATGGACTGTAAGGGTGAGTCACTTTATACACGGCTCAGCGTGGCTCAGTTTGGTTAGGTCTTTTAGTTTAGGAAAGGACCTTAGTGTCACAGTGGCTAAAGCACTTGGTTGCTAACGGAAAGATTGGCAGTTCAAACACACCTGCTGCCATGTGGAAGAAAGATGTAGCAATCTGTTCCTGTAAAGATTATTTAAGTGTCAGTCAGTTCTGACTCATAGTGACCCTGTATAAGGTTTCCAAGGAGTGGCTGGTGGAATTGAACCACCAAGCTTGTGGTACACAGTACAGTGCATATCCTACAGCGCCACAACAGGACTTCCCCTGAAAAAAGTGCCATCTAGTTGGTTCCAACTCATAGGGACCCTGTATAGTGTTTCCGAAAAGCAGCTGGTGAGTTTGAACCTCCAACTTTGTGGTTTAAATCGATCTTGTGGTCCAGTGCTTATCCTACAGTGCCACACCAGAACTCAGCCTAGGAAATCCTAGGGAGCAATTCTACTCTGATTTGTAGGGTGGCTGTTTAGTCGGAATTGACTGGAGGGCAATGGCTTTTTTTGTTTGTTTGTTAGTTAAGGAGATTTATAAATCAAACAAAAATCAAAACTCAGAGAAGAAGTCAAGTGGCAGGATGAGGGTGGAAAAAGGCAGTGGGGCTGTTATCCTTCAAGGCCGTGGGTCTAACAGGAAGACCACAGCGTGTGTATACTGAGGTCAACCAGGGCTTACAGCTCTGGGAATCCCAACAAGCCTGTCCCCCACTTAGAAAATGAGAAACCGAGGCTCACAGAGAGCATTGTGCCCAAGGTCACAGAACTGAAATATAGCCCTGAGCTACCTGACCCAGGGACTGTGTGGTTTAACCTGCATCACTGCTGTCTACCAACACACAGAAAAGGGCCTGGGTTCCATAGTCAGTCAGGAGGTCACAAACTTAGCCAGTTCTGGAGAAGTCTGAGGTTTCCAAGCTTGTTTAATGAGGTCCTGCAGTGCTATGGAGGGGGCTTCCAGGGAGGCCCAGCAGTAGGACCAGGAACTGCTCCAGACCACAATCAAAGCAGCCCATTTCTGTGTTTACAGGTGACTCAGGAAGATGTCACACAAAGTGTCACCTTTCAGTTTACACATGGACACAAGGCTTCAGCAGCTGAAATGACTTACTGTCTCCTCACACCTGCTCAGGACCTTCTAAGGGGAGCTTTGGATTGTCAATTCCCAAAGTAACCTTTCCCTCCTCCCGGCTCTGAACCCCTGGAGTGCAGAAACAAAGAAGGGAGGTTTCCCAGCTGCCCCAACCTCTCAGATGGAGTCTGGAGGGCAGGGGCAGGAGGGGCAGCCCTGCCCCAGACACACCTCCTCTTCCTCGTAGTTCTCTGGCTGTGATGGTGTTTGACTGGTGGGCCCCGCTGTTGCTGCCACCCCATTAGGATCCTCAGCCAGCGGTGGGTCTTTAGGCTCTGTGGTTTTCTGTCTGTCCACCCCTTCCCATGCACTTTCAACTGCCTGGAGGATGTAGGCAGTGCGTGTCTCATCACTACGAGGATGTTAAAGGGTTTTCTCTCTCAGGTCCCACAGCCTCTCCACCTCCCCAGCATCTGATTGCATGCACCAGGTGTGTCAGGGATGCCTGGGCTGCATGCGGGAGGGGCCAGACCAAGTACACAGACCTTGGCCACACTGGCCTTGCAACCCAGCTCCTGCCACTGAGCCAGGACTGGCAGGCTGGCTGCAGTGTATTGTGGGACAATGTGTTCAGACCTGCTATGGGCTTCCTGCAAAGGTTGGGAGCCCAAGGGTTTCCCTGAAGCAGGACTGCTACCCACCCCAGCCACCAGAATGGTCCCAAAGCCTGCCCCTGCTCCCTCTAACACTTTAGGTAGCACCAAGCCAGAAACCAGAAAATCCCCCTAGGTATCTTCACTCCACTTCCAGTCCATATCCCCAGCATCCTGGCCTGGATGCCAGCAACAGCCTCCTCACAAGCCCCTGGGCCTCCACAGTGGCACCAGGCTAGTCCAGGTTTCTCCCTGTGAGAATTGGCCACTATCCCCAGAAACACAGGGCTAGGGGCTGGGGCTTTGGCATGTCTCCCATGAAAGCTGGCTGACCTGTTCGTTCTTGGGCTAAACCTCCCTCCACTCCTCTGGGACCCAGATCCCTTCCCAGGGGCAGTGGTTAAAGGATACAAGACTGATGAGGCCTGCTGCAGCAAACTAACATCATCGGCCACTGGGAAGAGTGCGTCATAGTCCCGGAGGAACCTGCCAGGTAGAGCACAGATGGGAGGGGCAGGACGGGGGCCACAGGGACACTGCCTACTGAGGGCCACAAATCCCAGCTGTCAGCCAGTACCTCCCTTAGAACTGTGATAGGCGTACAGCAGGGGCTCCATTATGTAAGGCCCTATGGGGACTGATGGGAAGGGTCCCAGCTGGGCCACACTTACCTCTTCTCCTGCAGCAAGGAGCTAAAGATCTGAAGGAACTCCTCAATGAAGCCCTGGACATTGTCACAGCTGGAACAAGACAGCAGGGGATATAAGACCTCTCAGTGCAAGACTATACACACTACCCACCTTCTCACCCTACAAGCCTACCCTGCCTTATTCCCAGTCTCTCATCTCTGCTTAGCCAGCCGTGGAGAAGGGGAGGAAGTAGAGATGAAGTCGTGGAAATGTTCCTGGAGGGCTTGGGGAGAGGGTTTTTTTCACCAGGGAGGCAGCTCCCAGGGCTCACCTGCTTTCTAGGATGGGAAGCAGGCAGACCTGGTTCATGAGGATATGAAAAATCTCCACTAGCTTCTTCCTGGAATGGGAGAGTCTCTGCCACAGGTCACCTAGCAGCCTTGCAACGTCAGAGAGAAACAAGAAATGGAGATTTGAAAGGCAAAAAGACACTAGCATTGCACCCTCCCTAACTCCACCTGTGGTAATGAAAAGGCAGAATTGCCAAGAGTAGCTGGCAAAAGGCTTTGGCCCTGAGTGACCAGCTGGTTCTAGAGTCAACAGTGGGTTGGGAAGCAATGGGCCATTTAACAAAAGCTTGGAGCTACAGCTGATGAAGAGAACTCTGGGGCAGGGGCCAGGAGGCTGCTGGGGAGTATGGACAAGTCCTGCAGCTGCCTGGTCCTCAGTTGACTGTCTGTTTTAGAGACAGTGATGCTGTCTGAGACAGGCAGGGGCCTCAGCCAAGGCCAGGGAGCACCTCCTGACACCAGGCCTCTCCCACAACGTTCTCAGCTTGTCCCCCGCCTTACTTGCTATCTTCCAGCCGCCTCTTCTTAATTGCGGTTTCTAACTCAGGAACTGCCGTTTCATAAAAGGAAGCTAGTCTGTGAAGACATACATAGGTAAAATGTTGAGTGTACTTCATACTTCAACAGAAAAGTCAAGACAAAAGAAATGGGAAGGCCCATTTTCGTGCTCCCACAACCATTTCCTCCTGGAACTGGCTCTTAGGAGTAGTCTTGGGGGAAGCAGACATGTTCCCCACTTAGATGAGGGGAAATCAAGGCCCAGTCCAGTTAGGCCTATTCTAACAGATGAACCATGGAGCCCCAGAACTCACTGCGGTTTCAGAAACAACACAAGGATACTTCTTTTCCTTGCTCCCAAACCACCAAGAATGCTCCACCTCCTACATAGCATAACCACCTCCTCCTTTGGCAAAACAAGATCTGGCACAGGGCAGCCAAACTTGAGGCTCACCTCTATGACTTCACTGCCACCCTTTCCCAAACTTGAATCCCAGCCACAGGGTTTCTTCACTGTCCTCCCTGTGATTGGGGTGAGGGGTGGGGTGGGCAACAGCCCTCTCAGCTTCTCTCAGGCCACCGGCACCACAGTTGCCCTCCTCCACTTTGTAGCATGTCAGGCTACTCCTTCCTGCGTTCTTCCTGATCATACTGACCCACAGGCTTACTCCTTCCTGGAACCAGATGTCAGCACTTCAAATACAATGGCCTTACAATTTCAAATACAGTTGCCCCACTGTGTTGAAAACAGTTTGGTGAGTCCTTAAAACGTTAAACTCAGAATTACCATATGACCCAACAATTCTACTCCTAGGTACACAAGCAAATACTTTAACACCAACGTTCACTGGAGCACTATTCACAATAGCCAAATGGTGGAAACAACCTAAGTGTCATCAACAGATGAATGAATAAACTAACTGTGAATGTTATTCAGCGATAAAATTGAATAAAGTCCTTGTTACATGTTACAACATTTTACAACAAAGATGAACCCTGAGGGACACCCAGTTTAACTGGTGTAACATATTCCATATAGACAATGTTCTACACTCTACTTTGGTGATTACCGAAGGAGGTCTTAAAAGCTGATGATCGAGAGGCCATCTAAAGTGCAACTATTGGTCTCTTCCTTTATAGAGGAAAGAAGACTGATGAAAATTGAAGATGCATGGAAGCAATTAGTCTAATGGACTAATGGACCACATGAACATCAGTCTCCATGACACTGAGACCAGAAGAACTAGATGGTGTGTGGCTACCACTACTGACTCCTCTGAAAGGGATCACATTAGAAGATCCTGGAGACAGTAGGAGAAAAGTGTGGAACAAAACTCAAAATCATAAAAAACATCAGGCTTACTGGTCAGATAGAGACTGGTGGAACCCCCTTAGTCACCCTTCAGGTCTGGAACCGAACTCACCCCACGGCTCAATTTCCAGCCAAACAAAAGATAGGTCTATAAGGGGAATAATAATATTAGTGAGGCACATATGCCTGAGGATAATTAACCATTTCAGATCAAAATAGAAGGATTTACTCAAAAACAAAGTTCACAAGGAAGAGGAATGGAAACAGGAAACACAGGGAAGGAATGGAATAAGTGATGTTACATTGAGGGCATGGCAATCAATGAGATGAAACAAAGTGTGGAGGAACTGTTCAATGGAAAAAAAAAGGATGGACTCTGGAAACATACCAAGTGCAATAAGCCAGACACGAAACATTATATGACTTCACTTTTATGAAGTACTGGAGTGCTGCTGGCACTGTAAGATAAGCACTGGACTGCTAACCACAAGGTCAGCAGTTCAAACCCACCAGCTACTCTCTGGGAGAAAGATGAGATTTTCTGTGCCTCAGAAACACCACACAGGGTTGCCATGGCACCTAATAACAACATGAAGTATCTGGAAGAGGTGAATTGATAAAGACAGAAACTAGATTAGTGGTTACCAGGAGCTGGAGGAGGGGAGATAAGGGGCTACTGCTTAAGTGGCACAGAATATGGACGATGAAAAGGTTTTGGAAAAAGAGATGACAGCTGTACAACATGATGGGTATAAGTAATGGCACTGAAACTAAACCACTGCTAAAATGGCAAATTTTGCTAACTGATTTTACATTAAAAACTTGTTTCCCCATAAGATTCAAGGCAGCTGCCTCTTCTCTGTGGTATAATTTTTCCTCAGGACATCTGAAGTGTCCCAAGGTAAGACCCCTTAAGGGCTAGGAAAGTGCTGAATGTGGACTGACCAGCTTCTGGTAACTTACTGCCTAAGGTAGTGCCTTACCTGTTGTAGTTGCTGTTATGAAGTGTAATGGAGTCGGTTCCAACTCATGGCGACCCTGTATAGGGTTTCTGACGAGCAGCTGGTGGATTTGAACTGATAGACCTTGTAGTTTAGCAGTCCAGTGCTTACCCTACAATGCCACACCAGGACTCCAGTGCCTTAAATTAGCAGAAGGTAATGAGGCCAAAAGAGGCCGGCCCTGTTAGGCCCACAGATGGTACCAGAAAAGGAGAGGGAGGCAGTTTGGCCCAAATAGGCTCAGGTGTTGCCAGGATGCATTGCTGGTGGGAGGGTAAATTGGTACAACCTTAGGGAGGGTGATTTGGCAAGATCTATCCAAATTTAAAAAGCATATGCCATCTGTCCCTGCAATCCTATTTCTAGGAATTCACTCCTCAGCTATACTTGCAAAGGTGCAAAATGATGAGTGCACAAAGTTCATCTTTGTAGTGTTTTGTGTGTGTGTGTATTAGCTGAAAATGAACTAAGGGTCCATCTATGGGATCAGGAGGCCCTTACAATGGAATCCTACCCAGTCATACAAAAAATCAAGGCTGCTCTATGCACCAACATTAAGAAAAAAAGGAAAACACAAACAGTATGTGTAGTTCTTAACAAGAACACTAACTTTTTAAAAAGAGTAGGGCTGTCTAAAGTGCATATTTGCTTGCATATGTATGAAATATTTCCAGAAAATTCTCCAAAAACCTAATGACAATGGCACTGAACTGGGGAGTAGGGAGGGGAAGGCTTTTCACGGTGCATTTTATACTTCTGGAGGTTTGTACCATGTGAATGCATAAAAGCATTCAGAAATGCCAAGGGCAGAAAGAGGAGTGAGGAGGAAGACTGCTAGGATGGAAGTAGTCAAGAGTTGTCCCAGAGACTCCATGGGAGCTCTCAGGGACTGGGGGGTGAGGGGTGGGATCATTTGTTGACTGTCAAAGGCAGTGTCCCCAGCAGGGTTTTCCTTTCTTCCTCCTCACCTGCAGCCTGCTCCTGGCAGGAGGTTAGAGTTTACAAAACTTGGGAAGCAGCTCTAACAAAATGGGAGATGGGTCTGTGATCAGGGAAAACACACAGGGCAAACAATTCTGCAAAAGCCAGAACCTGTGTAAGGTGGCAACGTGTCAGAGAAGGAAAATTCACTGGGTGTTTCTGAGGTGGGCTTCTTAGTAGAAAGAGAGAGAAGGCAGTAAGAATGTACCTTGTCTTTCAAAGGCAGAGACCAGGACAAACAAGGTCGTCCAAGTTCTGGTTCTCACAGGTTTCACTGCAGTATGGTGACATATATCTGACAGGTGGTTTCCATTTGCTTCCTGTATTTTCCATATTTCCTACAAGCACATAGCACTTTTCTCCCCAGAAAACATGCCTTTTAAACAAAGTGGGCATCTATAATCCCATTTCAATCCTTTTCTTCTAGGGGAAATGCTGATTGGCACTTTACTATAACATTCTTTGAGAAGGCTGATCAATTCTAATGTCTGGTTTTCACAAGCTGAGGAGACCAGGGAGAGGCTAGAAAACCAGTTGCCATGCTGGCATGAATCAGCACTAGATAAGTAGTTTGTTGAATGAGCAAGTAGGTGACTGAATGGACAGACTGAATGGCTGGCTGGCTGGGGTGGGAAACTCCCAAACGCTCCTTTGAATGTTGGAATGTTGGGGAGAAGTGCCTGGCAAGAGTGACAGGCCAGAGGCTGCTGAGAACAGACTCATGCCAGGCCACGTGCAGACTGCCAGTCTCTCCACGCTGGGCCAGTATCACCCTTTTCTTATTGCACAAGTAACAGACGTGGGATAAGTGGGTGAAGTGGGTCTCCCTCCCTGGACCATGTAATCCTCCCACTTCTTTTTTCGGCCCTGTGGGGTCTTTTTATGACTCTTTTGGCTAAAAGCCTCTAGTGGCTCCCCACTGCCTATAGAAGAAAGGTTTCATTCCCTGCCAACACATTCACGAGTCCTCACAGGCAAACACTGGCTTCTACAGGCTCACTCCCTGCCTCATAGAACACTCCACTACCCATGCCTGCTGTTAACGCTTCCCAGCACCCAACCCTCCCATAGCACGGAACACTCCTCAGTCACTGCCTCGTGGAATGCCTCCCAACACACGCACGCACACACACACACACACACACACACACACACACACACACACACACCTCGCGGAATGATCCCCTGCACACTCTGGGCCCTCCCCTGCTTCACTCCACCTGCCTGGTCTGCCCTTTCTGCCACACTGAACCCTCCAGCTTTCTCTGTCCAGAAGGTTCCTGTTCATTCTAATTTAAGGTTCACCTCTGCTAGGAAACCTTGCCTTACTTCAACAGACAGAAGTTTGCCTCTCTACCCTGGGATCCCAAAGCCCCACAGGTGAGCACATCTGTTTCTACATGTATGTTCTCTGGACCTGAAGCTACATCCTCAGGGAAGGGAAGACAGCCTGTTGTCCATCACTCACCCCCTGGTGCTTGCCCATGACATGGGCTTTGGAGCAAAGGAGGTTAAAGTCGCTGTTATTGTTGTTGTCAGTTCCAACCCATAGCAACTCTGCAAAGGGTTTCCGAGGAACAGCTGGAGAGTTTGAACCACCAACCCTGCAGTTCATACGACTTTGCAGTCCAGTGCATTAACCCACTGTGCCACACCAGCCCTCCTCTCCTCCCATTCTTAGCCAAAAGGGGACGTGCTTCTAACAGAGTCTCCACGTACACAGAAGCTGCATCTTTTTTTACTGTCCTATCCTCAAGCTGGATGAGGGCCCGGCACATTCTAAGCTCCCAATAACTACTTGTTGAATGAATCCGTGCACCAGACTTGTACTTCCACAGCCAGAAGGGCCACTGTACCTGTAACAGAAGTCATGTTTCTGAAAAGTTTGACATGCCAAAGGGAAGATGTCCAGAAAGGCCCAGAGTGTAGTGCAGGTATCACAAAGGTAGAGAACAATGTCCTTCAGTTCCTGGTAGAAAAGAAAACATGGCCTTATTCTCCTCCATCCCCACAGTCAGCTCTGCAGAAGCTTTGAGATAAAACTGATAAAGCTGGAGGTCTTTCAACAGCAGATGTCATACATGGGGGAAGAAGGACTTTAGACCAGGTTCTAGAGATCTGACTAAAGTCTGACATAGGTCCACCTCTTGGATTTTGATCTGAGCAAGTCCCTCATTTAGCCTCTCTAAGGCTCAAGTCTTGCTACAATAGCTCAAATGGGCTTATTACACCAATGATCTCTGGGGTTACTTTTAGCTCTACAACACAGCATCTAAAGACAATGCCTGGACTCCTTTTTACGAGAGTACAGAACATTTTTTGTATACTTAATTCTTACAGCAACTCTGAGAAGCAGGCTGGACAGCACCTAACAGCCCCATTTGCCAGACGAGGAAACTGAGGTTCAGACGGTAACAGCACCAGGCATGTCCCCTTCCAAACCACTTGTTGAATGGCTATTCCCCCATGAGACTGTACACTCCAGGAGAGCAGCTCATGGCTGCTTCATTCCATTCCTGCTGTATCGCCTTCCAGTGCCTGGCACAGGGTTGGACACATCCAGGCTTCTTAGTGCTTTCTTAGTGCTTGTCTTCTGTCTGTCATCCTCATTAGATTCTGAGTCCATGAGAGCAGGTGCTGTGCCTGCCTTTACTGACTGCTTTACCCTTCAGGCCTGGGACAGGGCCTGACAGGCCGAGGGCTCTTCAGTACAAATTCACTGAATGAATGACTCAGTGAGTAACAGATGAGGGAATCTATCGAGCTGAACTAAAGACTGGAACCCCGTCCTCTGAATCCTAGTTCCCTGCTCATCCACAAATGAAGCTCCCAGATAGACATGAAAACTTGCTGAAAACAGTGACACCTTTGTGATGGGACCAAGCTGGTGACTTAAGAAAGGGGGCCCAGAGAAGAAGTAGCTGGTGGATGGGTGAGAAGGTGCTTTTTCACGTCAATCTTCCCAGCCTTGGGGTAGCCAGGCTCGGTTGGGCTGAAGGGGAATCCTGCCAGAAAGAGTCTGGGTTGGCAGGGCAACCTCACCTGGAGAGGCATGTCACTGGGGGTCAGTCGTCCCCTCTCCTCAAGCTTCTGGGGTGTGGCGCAGGCCCCATCTCCTTGCAAGCCACAATGTTGGAGGATATTGCTGAAGACCTGTGGAATGCAAGAGGCGACACTTCCTGCAGCTTGCCAAAGCATCTAGGACCTTGTCCCTATAACCAGGGCTGCTCAGCAAGGTGTGGGACAAGGGATCCGAAAAGTGCCTTGGGATTCTGGGAATATACACCAGTGTTCCAAGGAAGACATATGAGTATCTCAGCTAAACAATGAATGACCTTCCCAGAAAGCAGGTCAAAGTGGAAAAAGTATAAGATGGGGATGATGGGAGCACCATTCTCATAGGATTGAGGTGATATACGGGTGACACATGTATGTAAGGCCCTCAGAATCCCACAGATTGTATCTGACTGGAGAGACAGGGCAAGTACCTGGAAATGATCATTTAAGATAGACCTTCAGCAACATACAACACCTCAGTGCACTCCGGCAGATGCCAATGTGTAGAAAGGATATTAATAGAGCCTGTGGTAAAAGCACGTAATTACTCATTCTGCTGTTCTTAGGGAGGCTAACATGAAATGCTTACAAAATTACCCTGAGCAGTGGCCATCTTCTTGGTGGTAGGATTGTGGGGATATATTCGTCTTTCTCTTTTTCTAGATTTTCCAAGTTTTCAACAATGAACATTATTATTTTGTAAAAATATTGGGTAAAAATTTGAAGCTATTATTAAAGAAACATTTTTTTGGGGGGGTGTATCCTTAGAGGCATACCCACCCAATAACCCATTCTCATCGAGTCGATGAGAATGAGCCGATTCCGACTTGATGCATACAGCAGTGGACAAACAAGCAGCACTGGACTGCTAACCACAAGGCTGATCGTTCAAACCTTCCAGCCACTTCTTGGAAACCCTACACAAGGTCACTATGAGACGGGATCAACTTGACAACACTTAACAACAACAAGAGCTGGACAGACCTTTGGATATTAGTCCTATTCAAGAGAGAAGAAGGGCAAATTTAAAGAAGTGTGAGGAGGGATACAATTGAAGCTGTCTGAAGATAGGTCAAGACAGAAAGACAGGGGAAACAAGCATGTCTCCCTGGCTCTTCCAGGAAAGATAAGGACACCATCAGGAGGGAAGGGGGTCTGCTCTCAGTTCCGCGGGGCAAGGCTGAGCGCTGGTACCTGAAGAATGGTGGGCATGGTTTCATCCAGGTCATTGTAGTAACTTGGTTGCTGGGTAAAGATGTTTCCTGAAAAGAGAACAGAGAGGTGGGAATTGGGTAAAGAGGGTGGGGGTGGAAAGGACATGTAAAGATAGCTGCCAGAATGTTCTGCAACCCTGCACCCTTTCCTAAGCCTGTCTGCTCTAGGAGTCCTGGCCCCAGTCCCTGCTGGCACCCAGTGGGCTTTGGCTCAGCCTGGAAACTTTCCCTGGGAGCTGCGGGGAACTCCTTGCTCAGCACAATTTAACCTTTGAAGCACCTCTGCCTAGAGAATTATGTAAAAGGCCAACCCTGGTCAAACCAGCTGGCCTGCGGCACCCAGGGTGGGCCCACACTTGGGCATCGTGCCACATATGACAGCACAGGCTTTGGAAGTGGGAGTTAGTCATCCAGCAAAATGAGATAGAATCTCTGCTCAAACTCCTGCCAGGGCACACCTCCAAAACTATTAGGAATCTCCAAGGAGAAATCTCCCTGGGAAGTCTCTAGCTCTTGCTTTTGAGTATGTGGCCACACTCATCTGTCTGACACCAAGACGAGAGGCCTGGAGGAGTCTGGAGACAGAATTACAGATACATTTAGGGTGGTTCCTAGAAAATGAAGTTCCTCTTCTGAGTGCTTACTACCTCCGGGGGCTGCTGCTACATAGGTGGAGGTTAGAGCATGGTAACTGGAACAGAAAGCACGTGGTCTGGCTGCCCAAGTGATGATAGAGGGAGGGACAATCACAGCTAGCTGGGAACACAATGACACCAAATGCCACTGCCCTTCAGACGAGGCCAGGGCTCTTCATCCCACCTGCAATCCTGGCACAGAAGGGCTAGCTACCTGCCAGGATGGTCTGGATTCTAGGTTTCCTCTGATTTGAAGCAGGCCTGTCCTTAGTTTAGCTATTGACACCACTGTAGCCCTTACCCACACCCTGGATGGCTTGCAAATAAAAGAGATCAAAGGCTGGGCAGAGTTGGGTGAGTCACTGGGTGGCTGCACTTTCCATGAAGGCTTCCCTGGGTGCCACTTGGTTCCTTTAGTCCAAAAAGCTGAATCTTAATTGAGCTCGCTCACTCAGTACCTCCCACCTCTAGATGGGGGCAGACCTTGCAACCTGTGATGGTGCGCCCAGACCATCCCAGTCTACCTCTGACTCCTGTCACTCCACCAACCTCTGCTCTTCCTTGTGGTGGTGGAGGTTGTGTGCTATTGAGTCAACTCCAGTTCATAGTGACACTGTATAGGGTTTCTGAGGCCATAAATCTTTATGGGGGCAGAAAGCCTCATCTGGTGGACTCTAACTACTGATCTTGTGGTTAGCAGCCCAATGCATCACCCACTAAGCTACCAGGGCTCCTTGCTCTTCCTTGTAAAAGCCCCCAACTGTTACCCTCACAGTCAAGTCCAGACTTACGAGGATGACACAAAGGGCCCTGTGATGTGAGCTCTGACTCTGGCTCTTGTTATCTTTCCCTACCACCCCCAACCCCCTGCATTGCATCCTCCACCTCAGAGAACTAGCCCTGACCCCTCCCTCTGCCTACAGTGACCACCCAGTGCTGACTCCACCATGGGCAGGCATATCTACAGGCAGCACCGTGTGGTCCAGGCATCGGGAGCAAGAACTCCTCTTATCCTCCCTGGAAGTGCCATTCGCAGCAGCCCACCGGGGCCACACCATTTGTTGTTGTTGTGAAGTGTCATCGAGTCGGTTCCGACCCATAGTGACCCTGGATAGGGTTTCTGAGGAGCAGCTGGTGAGCTTGAACTGCCAACCTTGCAGTTCAAACAGCTTTGCAGTCTGGCGCATTAACCCACAGCACCACACCAGGACTCCACACCATGCTCCCCTATTGTTCCAGTGTAGAGGGGGTTACGACAGTGCCTGCCCATTGGGCTAGCTTATCAAGAATGAGCAGGATGCTTTACAAACCTCAGAGCAGATAAAATTTCACAATCCTCAAGGCCTTTGGAGTCTCTTTGCTCTCCTTATCCAGTGACGGTGAAGATTTTTTGATTTTTGATCTTTGAAAGAAATAGCAAAGAGGTAGGGGACAGCAAAGGCCTCCTTTGAAATGTCCATTCTCAGATGAAAATGGGTCAGATTCCCCAGGGCAAATGGAAAAAATTGCCAAATAGACCAGGGGGGTTCAGGACAAGGTCAAGGCCCCTATTTACTCCTGGGTTCTCATTTGCAAAACAGCTTCACCAAAGTCTAGCTGAAAGGCCCTGATTTCAAAATTATACTTGTTGACTCACAATACCAGTTTTGAGGTTAAAAAAAAAAAGGGGGGGGGGGGAGTGGCAATGTAAAGACCAGGCTTCTGACCAAAGGCCAATCGACCTATTTCCTTTCTCCCTTCACTCCCTGTGCACCTCCTGGCAGCCAATGTGCTTTACCTCATGACCCAGACAATGGAGGCTACCCATCTCCTGGCTGAGCTTTCTCCTCAAGATCTGAAGAGGGCTTCAAAGTGGGAGACAATGCCTGTAGGCCCCTTTTCTGCACCCTGCACAGTGAAGGGGCCTGATAGCTTGTCCTCACCTCTTTCCTGCAACTACCCTGATAGCTAAAGAGGGGTTCTCTTTAATAAGCCTATGAGAGTTCTTCATCTGATGCCTGAGAATATCCCAAAACACCCTGGAATCTCTAAGGTGACACATTTTCCCCTGGAAAGAAGCTTCCATTGCATTCTCAAAAGATGACCCAAGATGAGGAACTCTGCCAGCAAGCTGCTGGCCCCACCCTTGCCCACCTGAAACTGTAGCCAGACACCAGGCTATGTACACTGAACACACACACTTATTTGAACCTTGTCTCTACTCACGACCCCTCCCTCACCTCCTGAAGAGTCCTTTTTTAGCTTTCCCTAGAATCTTTGAGACTTCTCATTGCCGGTGCTTCACCAAGATCTGCTTCATTCTGTCTCCCTGGTGCCCTGTCCTGCTCCAGCAGTCCAGTCAGGCTCTTGCCTTCAAATTCAGTGAATCACCAGCTTCCTACAGTGCCTCAGTCTCCACCCCACCCCACCCCACCTGCCTGCTGCCAGATTAACCTTGTTTCCAGATAGTTTCTGGCCCTGCTCCCAGATCCTCAGAAGCTCCCACGGGCTCCAAAGAACATGAGTTTACACTTACGAAGTGCTTGTAACACACCAGGTTCTCTGCTGGCAACTGTGCTTCCACTACTGCATTCGGAATCCTTAGTTCGCCCATTTTTCAGATGAGAAAACTGAGGCATACAATGGTTGTTATAGATGGAATGGTGTCCTCTAAAAATATGTGTTATAAATCCTAACCTCAATATGTGTTGTTATAATCCCACTGTTGTTATTAAGTGCCATTTTCAATTCCAACTCAAAGTGACCCTGTATAGTTTTCAAGGAGTAGGTGGTGTTTTAGACTACCATCCTTTCGGTTAGCAGTCTTCACCAGGTGTCTGTAATCCCACTGTTGCTGCTGTTAGGTGCAATCAAGTTGGAACCTACTCATAGCGACCCTATTATGCAAAACAAAACAATGCCTGGGCTTGAACCAACCTCATAATCATTGCTACGCTTGAGTGCATTTCTGCTGCCAATCCATCTCCTCGGGGGGGCTTCCTCTTTTTCTCTGGCCCACTATATTACCAAACATGGTATCTTTCTCCAGGGACTGGTGCCTCCTGATAATATGA
The DNA here is from genome assembly GCF_000296735.1 of Chrysochloris asiatica. Taxonomy (NCBI): domain Eukaryota; kingdom Metazoa; phylum Chordata; class Mammalia; order Afrosoricida; family Chrysochloridae; genus Chrysochloris; species Chrysochloris asiatica. The sequence goes on from NW_006408646.1 coordinate 6,411,047, forward strand.
CCTGATATTATGGCTGTACTTCTTCCAACACAGATTTGTTTATTCTTTTGGCAGTCTATGGCATAACGCTAATGCATCAATTCTTCTATGGTCTTCCATATTCACTGTCTTTCACGTGCATATGAGGTCATCAAAAACACATTCAGCAGATTTTCCTAATGCACTACGTCATTAATTTCTGACTGCTGCTTCCATGAGTGTTGATGGTTGATCCGAGCAAAATGAAGTCTTTGGTAACTTCAATCTTTTCTCCATTTATCATAATATTACATATTGGTCCAGTGGTAAGGATTTTTGTTTTCTTTACAAAATTGAGGTGCAATCATAATGAGGGCTGCGGTCTTTGATCTTCATGAGTTAAATATTTTAAGTCCTCTTCACTTTCAGCAAGCAAGGTTGTATCATCTGCATATACCAAGTTGCTAATAAGTCTGCCACAATCTTCTTCATATAATCCAGACTTCTCCGATTATTTGCTCAGCATACACACTGAATAAGTATGGTGAAAGAGTACAACCCTAGTGCACACCTTCCCTAATTTTAAACTATTCAGTGTTCCCTTGTTCTGTTGGAACAATTGTCTCCTGGTACAAGCTACTCATGAGCAGAATTCCAGAATACTAATTCTCTGCAATGTTGTCCATAGCTTATCATGATCTACACAATCTAAAGCCTTTGCATAGTCTATAAAGCACAGCACAGGCAAACATCTTTCTGGTATTCTCTGCTTTAAGCCAAAATCCATCTGACATCATTAAAGAATATCCCTCATTCCATGTCCTCTTCTGAACCTCTGGAAATTATCTGTCAATGTACGATTGCAGCTGCTTTTGAATTATCTTTAGCAAAATCTTACTTGCATGCAGCATTAATGATTTTATTAGATGATTTCTACATTCTGTTGGGTCACCTCTCTTTGGAATGGGCACAAATATGGACCTCTTCCAGTCAGCTGACCAGGTAGCAGTTTTTCAAATGTCTTGGCATAGATGAATGAGTGCTTCCAGTGCTGCATCAGTTTGTTGAAAGATTTCAATTTGTATCCCAGCAATTTCCAGCACCTTGTTCTTTGCCAATTCCTTCAATGCACCTTGGACTTCTCCCTTCAATACCACTGGCTCTTGATAATGTGCTATCTCCTGAAATGGTTGAACACTGACCATTTCCTTTTGGTACAGTGATTCTGTGTGCTCCTTCCATCTTGTTTTGCTGCTTTCTGCATCCTTCAATATTGCAAGTTGAGGCTTGAATTCTTTCTTCAGTTCCCTCAGCTTGAGAAATGCTGAGTGTGTTCTTCCCTTAGTTTTCTAACTCCAGGTCTTTGCACATTTCATTATATTTGACTTTTTCTTCTCGAGCTGACCCTTGACATTTTCTATTCAGCTCTTTTATTTCTTCATTTCTTCCATCTGCTTTAGCATCTCTACAGTGGAGAGCAAGTTTCAGAGTCTCTTCTGACATCCATTTTAGTCTTTTCCTTCTTTCTTGTCTTAAAGACCTTTTGCTTTCTTTCTATTTGATGTTCTTAATGTCATCCCACAATTCTTCTGTTGTCTTCAGTGTTTAGTGTCTAATGCATCAAGTCCATTCTTCAAATGATCTCTACATTATTCAGCTTCAGGCTGAACTAGCATATGAACAACTGATGGTCAGTTCCACAGTTTGCCCTGGCCTTGCTCTGACTGATAATTCTACCATGCAATCTCCAGTAGCATTTCTATCATCAATGCCCTTATTTTCCAACTACTGATTTCTCTGTTTCCAACCTTTGCATTCCCATCGCCAGTAATTAACAAGACATCTTAAATGCATGTTTTTCAGACTGAAGTTGGTAGAATTCTTCAATTTCATCGTCACTGGCCTTAATGATTGGTGCATAAATTTAAACAATAGTGGTATTAACTGGTCTTCCTTGTGGATGTATGGATATTATCCTATCACAGACAGCATTGAACTTCAAGACAGATCTTGAAATGTTCTTTTTTATGATGAATATGATGCCATTCCTCTTCAGTGTGCATTCCCAGCACAGCAAACCAATTGAGTCTCAGATTCAAAATGGCCAATATCAGTCCATTTCAGCTCACTAATTCCTAGAATATTGATGTTTATACATTATTTCATTTTGACAGCTTCCTATTTTCCTAGTTTCATACTTCGTACATTCCATGTTCTGATTATTAATGGATACTTACAGCTGTTTCTCTTCATTTTGAGTTGTGCCCCATCAGCAAATGAAGGTACCGAGGGCTTTCCTCCATTCATGTCATAGCATCATCATCATGATGTGCATCGTGTCATCATTAGGGATTGGGTTTTGCTTGTTATGTCATAACATTAGTGCAGCATGTTTCTTAAATCAATTTCTTGAGATATGAAAGAGACTAAACAAATAAGCAAACAGCAGAGACAAGGGAAGATAGATGTTGTCGTCATTCTTTAGTGTTGCTATAACAGAAATACCACAAGTGAACGGCTTTAACACATTTATTTTCTCACATTTGGGAGGTGTGCTGTTATGGTGTTTGGTGCCATTGAGTCAGCTCTGACTCACAGTCACCCTATGTACAACAGAATGAAACATTGCCCAAAGTGGCATCTTTGCTCTTTTCTTCCCCTGGATCTAGGAGGGTCCCAGTGCAGGAACCTGGGTCCAAAGAATGTGCTCTGCTCACAGCTTTTCTTTCTTGATGGTGATATGAAAAAAAGTGTTGCAGGCCACATCCCAAGGAAACTCCACTCACATTAGATCAGGGCTGTAAAAGGATTAAAGGTCTTGCATCCTACCCTTAATCCTCTTACAACTGATTGGTTTATCACATTAGATCACATGATGGGGGTAATTACATTACCGCCACATTTCATCATTACATAACTGCCAAATCACTGAGAATCATGGCCCAGCCAAGTTGACACATATTTAGGGGGAACACAATTGTATCCACAACAGATGCAAGCCACAGGAAGAGCTCCCTGGCGCAGAAAGCAAAATAGTCAATAGAGAGAGAAAATCTCCTACAGTCTGCATCCTAACTTGATACTTCAAGTCTCCTAAACTGAGAAAATAAATTCCTGTTTGTTAAAGCTGCCCATTTATGGTCTTTCTGTTATAGCAGCACTAGATCACACAGACAGTAGTTAAGTGATTTGGCCAAGGGGACTTGGCCAGGAATAAACCTAGGGTGTGAATCAGGCAGTTCAACTGGTGAGCCTGCCTTCTCAACCACCTGGTAATACACCCCTCAAGTGCTGGAGCCTGGCATGGAGCCTTCCCCAATGTGACTCAGCTTCTTCCTCCTGCCTCTGGCTGCTGCCCTCCTGAGATGCTCTGCTCTAATCAAGCTGACATAATAATTGCTCTTCTAACTAATCATGCCTACTTCTGTTCACTCACCCCCCGCACCCTTAAGTCTATCGTAAGATAACTAAGGGTCTTTCCCTGAAAAAAATAAAAATCAACTGACGATTAGGCAATAAGTAAATTTAAATAAGAATTCAGAGTTTGTCTGAATGAAAAGGCTAGATAAAAACTTTCATATATGTTGTGATCTGAGTGTGTATTTTTTAAAGTACAGGGAAAAGACTGGAAGGAAATAATAATCAAAGGTTAACAATGGTCATCTCTGAGTCAAAGATTTTGCTCTTTTCTTGATCCTTTATAGTTTACATTCTTTTAAACTTTTTTTAACCTAACATACATGACCATGTTTATAAGAAAAAGCAAAAGCAAGAAAGTAGCAAGACCAACTCTACGGATCAACAGAGTTTAAGAAACTGTGTCCTACAGTCTCAAGAGTGAGAACTGGTGGGGTGTTCCAGGGCTCCGTAAATGGTCCCTATGCCATGAGCTGTAAGTCAAAGAGGAATCTACTGGAGCTGCAATATTCCTATAGGGTTTCCATTTCTGATCAAACCTTCAAGCTCACTGCCTTCTGATGTGATCTGAAGTCCCTTCCTTACACAAGACAACAGCCCTCGTTGGACTCTGCCCTTATCAGCTCTCAGCAATAATGCAGATTGTGACAGCTTTCATGCCAGCCCCAACATCCCTGAAGCAGGGAGTGGCAAAGAGCTGGAGAGTCAGGCCTACGTGACATGAATCCAGGCTCGGCCACTTTATTAGCCGTGTTCTGTTTATCTATAAATGGGGATAAAAAGGCACTTATCTCTGGGGCTATATAGTGAGGCTCCAACTGAGAGAACTTATGTGCAATGTTCAGTACAGTGTTGGGCCCCAATAAGTACTCAAATAAAGGTTACTACTGCTTGTTTCCTCTTATCTTTAAAGTAAACTTTCCCATTCTATTCATTGTTTAGCACATGGCCTAAAGCTCTGGTAGCGTAGTGGTTATGAATCAGGCTGCGAACCTCAGGGTCAGCAGTTCGAAACTACTAGCTGTTCCATGGGAGAAAGATGAGGCTTTCTGCTCCCGTAAAGATTTACAGCCTCGGAAAACATGAAGAGGGTCGCTGTGAGTAGGAACTGACTCCACAGCACATACCAACAAAGAAGGAATCTGGAGTCCTGGTGTGGCCCTGTGGGTTAATGCACCAGACTACAAAGCAATTTGAACTGCAAGGTCAGTGGTTCAAGCTCACCGGCAGCTCCTCGGAAATCCTATACAGGGTTGATATGGGTTGGAACCGACTCAACGGCACTTAACACAGTTGACCCTTATATATCTCTTAAGTAGTTTGCAAGCGCCACTCTGCCCTCCCACCCCACCGTTGCCCTAAACACAGGTGGCCACCTAGGTGGCCAACTCTGGAATCTCTAGTTTGGCACGTGAGGACCATCTCTGGGCTACCCTCCAGACCCCACTTCCTACAAACCTATCATCTTCTGGAGCAGCAGCATGTTGCCTTTTCCAAAGAGCACGCAGAGGTCCAGGATCTTTGGGATGTCAAACAGGAAGTTGTTGTAGAGGATTTCTCCAAAGGCAGAGGAGGAAATGAAGTGATCCTAAGGAAAAGTACAGAGAGAAGAGATAAGAAACTTTCAAAAGACACATTCTCTTACAACACTTGACAAATCACCTTCTGGTCTATCAGTCAGGAGCTAGCTCATAAATGATGCTACGTCCACATCATGGCATGCTGAGGCTCACATAATAACTGGGGCAGTGGTTCCTCTTTTAATGATAAAGACAAAAAAGTCAAGCAAACCATAAAACGGTTAGAATCTCACTGAGTGGAGACTATGGGTAAATTAACATGAGGGAATTGCTTTACAATACTCCAGGAAAAAAAACACAAAACACAAAATTGAGGTGTGGCTGGAAGGTAAAACACAATCAGTAAAATGTTGGAAACTGTTAAAGCTGGGCCTTTGAGTGCATGGGGTTCATTATACTTTTGTGTATGTTTACAGAGTTGGAACCAACAGGATGGCACTTAATTAATGATACTGAAAAAGTGTTTTCAAAAAGAAAGCTCATATATGGGAACTCACAGTACTTTCTGCTCAATATTCTGTGTTCTAAAAAATAAACGGGGGAGGGGGACAGGGGGAAGCAAGATTCTACTTTGGTCTATTCATCACGTACAACAGAGGAAGGACAATCAAGAAAGGGAGGAGGAAATGAAAGGTGTAGCTGTTTCCCTAAACAGCTGCCTCCTTTGCCATGAGGCCAAAAGAACTTGATGATGCAGGGTATCATGACTGAACACTCTAATCAAAGAGTCCAAAGAAGAATCCTGATTAAAAGAGGAGAAATGTAGGACAGAATTTCAAATTCTCATGGACTCCAGACTTTCTGGAGCCATGGAGGCTGGATGAACCTCTGAAACTATTGCCCCAAGACTATCTTTAAATCTTAAATAAAAAATAGCACTGAAGTCATCTTAAGACCAAACAAGAATTTTGCAAACCGAGTTTAAAATGTCTGCCTTGCTGAGGACTCTGGATTCACAGAAAGAGAGGGACTGAGAGCTGGCGGCCAGGCTTGCAGAATGTGCCCTTTGGGGGTATAAATTATTACATATGCGTGAATGTTTAAAGGAAAAAAAAAAAAAAAAAAGAGCTAAAATGAATAGCGAGAAATACTGCTAACTGATGGTACATGGAGGGGATTATAATCATTGTAATGAAACAAAGTATATGATTTGTTGAATATAAAAATGATCTGCCCTGTAAACTTTCACTCAATTCACAATAAAAACTAAAAAAAAAGTCTGCCTTGAGCATTATGCTTTTAAGAACTATCTCTATGGGATCAAAGTGACACTAGCAACTTCACAGATGAGATAGGAACCTTAGAGGGCAATGTGCTCATGCTAATGGGGGAGAAACAACTCAGAAAAGGAGAGGGAGAAAGGTTGCACAATTCGGAGACTGGTCAGTATCACCGAACTACACATGTAGCAACAGTGAGTTGGAGTATATTTTGCTGTACATATTCTAACAAAAAAATACAGGCAGTGCCTGGGTTACAAATGAGATCGACTCTTCTGTCTTTAAAGCTTTAAGTGGAATCTCTGGGTGAAGCACTTGGCTGCTAACCAAAAGAAGGAAGATGTAGTCAAGGTCTGTAAAAAATTACAGCTTTGAAGACCCTATAGGGCAGTTTTACTCTACCTTAGAGGGTCACAATGAGTTGAAATCAACACAACAGCAGTGGGTTTGGTTTTTCTTTAGTGCAGGAAAAGGCTGGAAGTCTTTTCAATGATTTTTGTACCTTGCAGTAAGTGAAAGTGATCATGATGAAAAATTTGTTGCCAGTAGTGGCTGGGGTTGGTTCAATTGTGTCAAAGTGAGACACAGCCTGCAAATTTTTTGTTTGAATCCTGTGCTGGAAATAAATACAAACACACAAGAAAAAAAAAAAATTCTCTGATGAAACATGTACCTTAACAGTGGTTATTTCAGGGAGGAGGAATTTTTGTGGCTGACTTTCACTCTTGATATATTTCTGTAATGTTTGAATTGTTCAGAGAGCATTTATTTATTTTTAAAAAATCAGGCAGCCGGTAGATTTTTGAAATGCACACACAAGTTCCTTAAAAAACTTAGAATCAATGCTTCCACCTTTTGACGCACAGTAAAGGTGAAGTCACGTGTCAACTGGCAGAATGCCCTCAGCTCCCATTGAAGAAAACACTGGTGTAACACAGAGCAGCCAGGTGAATGAGAGGATAGGGCAGTGGCACAGATTTCATCCCCAGTGGTGGGAATAAAGGCTGAGGGGAGACAAAGAGGAAACCCGATGCTTTTAGAACTTCATTCCCAGGGCTGGTGAGTCTGGCACAGAGGTGTTGGGTGTCGGGTGGTGACTTGTCACGAGACTTACTTTGGATTCCTTGTGAGTGGACATGCGAAGGAAGGTGAGAAAAACACTTCGATGGAGATGCTTCTGCATTTCCACAACCTCAGGGGCCGGGGCCACCCACTCATCAAATTTTCGGGGCACATAGCGTAGGTAGGAGTCCAGGCACTTCTGCAGGGTCTCATCGAAGATAACCTAAGTCAGGAGATAGGAGAGGCTTGAGGGTTTGCAAGTGGGCAGGGCAGGGGCTCATGGTCCAACAACCCTGGCTTGCTGCAAACATTCCAACCCCCAGGGACCAAGGAGAAATGAATGAGTCAAGGGCTAAATACAGGTTCTAAAACTGACACTTGGAAAGGCATTATGCAGACATCATTAAGATTGTGACACAAGACAGAGCAATCAAAATCACAATTTGCTGTTAAGGATCCCGTGTAAGAAGTACACAAAAAAGCATCTTCTAGAAGGAAAAAATACAATAGTAGCAACCAACCAATAGCAAGTCATGCGTTTTGTCTAGAGTTAATTTTGATAGAATGTTACCTGACACCAGAATTTATCGTGAGGCAAGGCCAGGAGCCAGTCGAGGTCATTGGCTATGAAGGTGGCGCGTTCCAGGTATTCCTCCACTAGGGCAGGAATGTTGTCTTTAGGGGGTGGTTTGTATAACACAAAATATTGGTCTGCCTTCTGCTCAGGGTGCTATGGATCCAAAAACTATGTGTTAATATGGTAGAGGTTAGTCAGTGAAGGCCCATTTGCCAACCCACAGTAATGACAACACTTGACAACAGTGACCCTTCAGAAGTTTTTTAGCATAAAGAACTAAGTGTATCTAACAAAGGAAACCTGATAACCTCCAGAGAATACTGGGCAGTCATTACTGTTGTTGTTAAGGGCCACTGAGTCAGTTGCGACTCACAGTGACCTTGCGTAGGGTTTCTGAGCAGCAGCTAGTAAGCTTGGACCACCAACTTTGTGGTTCAAACTAACTTTGCAACCCAGCGCATTAACCCACAGTGCTCCACCAGGACTCCAGGTGGTCATTTAGAAGCCTCAACTTTGAAGAATAGTTAATGAGGCAGGGAAAGGTTAGGGGAAGAAAAAGCAGAATGCAAATTTCTCTAGTTCATAGGAGCTTTTTTGAGTTTGGTTGCATAAATACAGATATTTAATACATTCACACCAAAGAATGAATAATGGTTATCTCTGGGAGTTGGGATTATGGCTTGAGTATATTTTCCAATTTTTCTGAACTGAACATGCACTATTTTTTTAAAATTAATTTTCAATGACACAAGTGAACATCTTTTCTTTGAAAAACGTAAACAGTACAGGGAGATGTGTCTTTGGGACCACGGGGAGTCACCCATCACCCAGTATGACCTCAGGCAGAGCCATAAGAGACACTGTTTGTTTGGATCTGCTGTTTTCTTTCTTATACAAATGGCATCATACTGTATGCATCGCTTTGTTGTACTCTTGTTATAATTAGAAAACAGCTTCGGTAATTGGTAATTTTCTTAAACAAAAGATTCCAATCAAGTCACTGAAGGGCTGGCTCAGTTTCACCCTTACCTTGCCATGAACAAACCCTACTTTGTTCACTTTAAAGAGAAACCGACAGGCTCAGTTTTCTCCTCTGACTACTTAAGGGCTGCTTTCTGACTACATACGGGAAATGCTAACAGGAGAAAGGCCAGGCAAAGTCTCAGCTGTTATTAACCACAGTCCACCCACTTCCAGGCCTGTCCATCCAAAGGCCACAGGATTAGGCAACTTCTCAAGAACCACTTAATGCCTCTAATGTCTAACGTAATTTTTCAAACTAGAGTTTTTGGGTTCTAGCAGGATTTCTTGAGGGTCACTATTGGATGGGTCTTTGGGACTCCATAGCATTGAAGTCAGAACTTATATAGTGGGGTTCTAGGTACACATCTGTTTGAGAAAGAACTGTGCTGATGGAAACAAATTGAAAACTACCATCTAGAGGCTAAACTCCTTTCCCTATATTCAAGCTGACTAACCCCCATCATAACCACTGACTAACCCCCATCACTCTCTGTAGATACCTCATCTCTCAGGCCAGCTTCTCACCACCCTCTGTCACCCTAACACAGATGTCCGCCCCCGCCATGAAGTACTAACATTTCCTGTAATCTTGCTAATGTTTGTGGGGGGCCTGCTGTGAAAAAAAGGCATCCAGATACTCACAGAGCCCTCTCTCCAACAGGAAGATATATACCTAAAACTACCAAGTAAGGAGAAATTAGAGGAACTGACCCCTCAAAACCTGGCAGAGGGATACCAGGGTGCAGAAAGGCACTAACTACAATGGAAGGACAAGGGAGTTTTCCAGGGCAGGCAGCACCTGAGTTGGGTCTTAGAAAATGGAAAATTTCATGAAAACAAACAAGTTTTCTGGACGGATAAGTGGGGTGCTATTTGATACGCACTGGACAGAAAGGTTGGTTCAAACCACCAGACCGACAGTTCAAACTCACCAGCCACTCCTCAGAAACCCTAAACAGAGTGGTTTTGAATTGGAATTGACTAGACGGCACTTAACAGCAACAAAAAAGGGCCAGCATGACAATGGCACAGATTGCACCAGGCAGTAGAAGACGGACTGGGAGGGAGAAAATGCTGGAATAGCAACAACCAAAGCCACTGCTTATCAAGCCTACCAGACTTGCCGTGTGCCAGCTGCTGGTAGGCTTGTCCCGCAATCTGTCTTTTCCTGTATATTTTAAATTTACATCAACTATCTAAAAGGGGGGGGCTTCCTGGTGTGGTGCTGTAGGATCAGCACTGGACCCTGAACCACAAGGTCGGCAGCTCAAACCCACCAGCTGCTCCTAGGAAACCCTATAGAGGGTTGCTATCAGTCAGAACTGACTTGATAGCACTTAACAACAATCTAAAAGGGAGACAGTATTCTCCCCCGTTTTACAGAAGAGGGAATGAAAACTCAACAAGGCTCAGAATCTTCCCAAGGTCACAGGGCTAAACTAAGGAAGCAACTAGGCTGGTTTTGGACCAAAGCTTACATGGCAGACCTACTCACTGCTTGTGCAGATCTGAGTCTGGCTCTGATCTCACCTCCTCCAGGAGTCCTCCCTAACTCCCACTCCAGACGTGTTTCGAGGTTCACTCCGTTCTCATCCTAGAGCAGTGCTTGGAGAACTCTATTAAAAGTGTCTGCTTTCAGATCAGGGGCAGGGAGAGAGGAGAAGATGAGCAAAAGGGTACTTCAGGAGTGGGGCTGGGGGTGGGGGTGGAAATCTCTTGGTTATAGTAATTGTTCCACAGGTGTGTACATAGGTCAAAACTTACAAAATTCTATACTTTAAATGTGTGGGTTTCTAGTCCTCCAATTACACTTCAATAGAGTTATAGTTAAAAGGTAGCCTGCCTTATCACCCAGTAGCCTGTACATCTCCAGAGACAGTGTAAGCCTTGCTTACCAAAGCATTCCCAATCCCTATCATCGAGCAGACTCTCCATACACATTTGCTGGCTAGTCAAAGGGATGAACAGAGATAATGGAGGACCAGATCCTACCCAAGTCTCTGAAGATCTTAAATGCCAAGCTCAAGAGTACTGGTTTTATTCTGTAGATGGGGGACCGTGGAAGGTTTCAGAGTAGAGTTACAATAGGATCCAACTGTGTTCTCTCTTCTACCCAAGTCCCATATCACCCTTCAAGCCTGGGTAAGGTCCTACCTGCTCCACGAAGCTTTCTGAACACTCTCTGCCCATCAAACTTCTGTTCTATTAATCTAGATATTGATATGAGGCTGTTTTGTACTATTCTCTCTATGCTCCATTTATGAGTCCACTCAATCCTTCTGGCCAAAGACTTTATTTCTCTCAGGGCTTTAGCAGTACCAAGTATGTGCTGCATGCACAATGGCTACTCAATGAACATTAGCATGGCAGCTGTTCTATGCCGATAGATCTTCTTGCCCAAAATCAGCTCAGGGGATAAATGTAGGGTGGGTACCTACCTCAGGACAACTTTTAGGAGCACCTCAGGAGCCTGCAGACTAACCAACAAGACCCCTCCTCTATCAGAGTGCTGTATCCCTCAGCTTGTTCCTCTTTCTACCCCTCGGTCAATACTTCTGTTGTCACTGTGGTCACCACCACCATTGTTGCTGCTTCCAAGTGCTGTTGAGTCAGTTCTGGCTCACAGTAGCCTTGTATAGGGTTTCTGAGGAGCAACTGGTGGGTTTGACCCGCCAACCTTGTGGTTAGCAGTCCAGTGCTTATCCGAAACACTAGGACTCCATCACCACAATTCTCATTTATTAAACAAGGTAGTTCAAACCCAGCTGCTCCTTGGAAACCCTATACAGGGTCACTATGAGTCGGAACTGACTTGGTGGCACTTAACAACCATGTGCTACAGGCACAAAGCCAATTCACAGTTCTCTTACTTCAGCCTCATAACCGCTCCACAATGCTGACTCTACAATGACCCTTTCTGATCGTGATGCTCAGAGAGGTTAAGAAAACCACACTACTAGGTGCGAGATTTAACACCTAGCCTGTGCTCTATCCTGCTGCTATCCTGCTTCCACTCCAAGTGACGTCTGGTCCCCATTCTGCCTACCCCATTTACCTAGTCCTGTGACCTTGAACAAAATCTTTCTACTGCTTTGTTACATCACCTGTAAAATCAAAACACCGACTTAGAGGGCCAGGGTACAGCTTACGTGAGAATCCAGGTAAGTGTTTAGAACAGCTTGGCACACAACGAGTGCTTTATAAACAGGAGGTACTATTATTAGAGAGTATTTAGGAAGTAATAAGAATCTATCCAGAAGGCAGGAAATAAAACACCAAGCTTCTGTTTCCCACGACTTTACTCAAGCCCCCAGAAAATACTTCCTCCCACCTTTTCACAGTAAGCTCATATTCTTGGGAAAGCAACAAGTGGGTACGGGGACTCCAGTCCCCGAGTCAGTCTCCTACTTCAGCAGCCTGGCAGCTCTCCATGGCTCTAATCTCTCCGCCACTTGTAATCGGCATGTTCACAGCCTCCTTATTTTTCAGCCTCACAAATCCTGCCGAGTCTCGCTATGTGGCCTTCTTAATCAGTTGAGATAAAAGACAGCCCCATGCTCTGCAATCATTGTTTCCACTGAAGAACCGAGAACAGTTTTAAAGGTTCTCAAACAGTCCAGTCTGAAACCTGAACAACTCCCCCAGGGTCAAATCTGCTTTCTGCTTCAGGCCAGCTCAGGCTGAATCAGAACTGCCATCAGCCTTCAGAGTCAAAGTTACGTGATTTGAGAGGAAGGTGGGGACTGGGGACCTGAGAAACACTACTCAAACTCAACTGCTGCACAGAAGGAAACTTCCACATTGGGCCTGGAGGACCAATGAGGTCCCAGGTACTGAATTACCAACCATGTGGCATTCTTGGAACAGATAAAGAAAGAATTTACTTTTTGCTTCTGAAATTGCAAGAATGATAATATCAGGCTGAAGGGCTTTAAGGCACCGACTCACCAGCGCTGGTGAAGTCCTCAGCTTTCCTGTCTTCGGGTCCTTGTAGGTGATCTGGAGCTCGTCCAGGGGCAGAGCTGACATTGTGCTCCGTGACCCTCCTGAAGAGAATATGGATGAGAAGAAGAGAGCAGGCACCCAAGTTCCCAGGGGTAGGGGCTCATTTGGGGCTGCTTCCTGAGCCCAGAGAGAAGCTTCAACCTCAAGTCAGGCTTTTCAGGCTCTGGACTTGGGTCTAGTTTAAGTACCTAGCAGTTTTGATTGAAATGATCTTTTCTTGCCTGAAACAATACTTTCCCCCTGAAGAAGAAAATCCTCCCCAGGTGACTTTTGATGTACTCTCATCCCTGGAGAAGTACAGATAGATGAACCAAAAACCCAAGCCCACTGCCAGTGAATAGAGTTCAACTTACAATAACCCTACAGGACAGGGTAGAACTTCCCCAAAAGGTTTCTGAAGTTGTCAATCTGTATGGATACAGACTGCCACATCTTTCTCCCATGGAGCGGCTCATGGGTTCAAATCACAACCTTTTGGTTAGTAGGCTGGAGTTCTGACCATCGTGCAATGAATACTCTTTCAACAACAACAACAAAGTACTCAGATGTTCTTTTATTATATAGCTCATGGCTTGTGAAGGCTGGACCCAGGGCTCTTCTTTTCCCACAGTCCTGGCACACCTAATGTCTGGTCAACAAGTGAATACTCTTCTCCCAACTCTAGGGGCCCTGGTAACGCAATGGGTTACGAGTTGGCTGCTAACTGCAAGGTCAGGAGTTCAAATTTATCAGCTGATCCGAGGAAGAAAGATGAAGCTTTCTGCTCTCATAGAGATTTACAGCCTCGGAAACCCTACAGAGGGTCACTATGAGTCAGGACCGACTCAATGGCACACAACTGCCACCACCACCACTTCAAACTCTAACCAGATTTTTCGTCTTTTGAGGACTGGAGACATGGATCTTTTCTCACTTGTAGAGAGTGCTAAGATTTACAGCCTCCTTAGGCTTCAGGGAAGGGATTATCTTCCCATTTGCCAACAGGGACATGGATGAACAGACGGTTCATGAATGCACCAAGGAGGAAGACAGAATCCAAAGAAATCTGCCAGGGTATGTTTTTTTTCCCCAGAATCCCTGAGTGCAGACCCCAGTCTCCTGTCTGCCTGTCCAACACGCTTTCCACAATGCCACACAGTATATCCTAGAGGAGAGATGTGCAGGTTGATGAGTCATAGAACTGAAATGAATTAACGCCCCTTAAAAGGCATGCCATGAAAGGCCAGCACAATCTCAGTGATAACATGAAGACTGATGTAACTGTTGTTGCATGGGGGGGCATGCAATCATTAGGTGAAGCAAAGTGTACAAATTGTCAAATATACAACTGATGATCTACTCTGTAAACCTTCACTCAACTCAAAAAGTTAAAAAAAAAAAATTTAGAAAGGCAAAAACAAAACAAAATATGAAGACCCGAGCAAGGCTGGGTTGAGGAAACCATTACCTTTCAAACACTCACAGCTGAGCTGAGGAGCAGGTGAAGCTATGAGTTTCCAGTGGTGGTGGTAAAGTGCTGTGGAGTCGGTTCCGACTCTTAGTGACCCTGTACAGGGTTTCCAAGGCTGTAAATCTTTACAGGAGCAGAAAGTCTCATCTTTCTCCTGTGGGACAGCTGGTAGTTTTGAACTGCTGACCTTGAGGTTGGTAGCCCAATTCGTAACCACGACGCTACCAGAGTTACCGGTGTCCTATTATTTAGGTATGGAGTCAGGCCCTGGCGATATGTAAACAGACTAATAAGACACGAGCTTAGGATTCAACATTAACAATAGTAGTAGTTGTTATTAAGTACCATCAAATAGGTTCCAACTTACAGTGACCTTGTATAGGGTTTCCAAGGAGCAGCTGGTGGGTTTAAACCACTGACATAATGGTTAGCAATCCAGTGCTTATCGTACAGCACCACACCAGTTCTCCATAATAGTAGTAGTACAATAGCAGTGGTGGTGGTTATGTGTCGTCAAGTCAGTTTCAACTCATAGCAACCCTGTATAGGGGTTCCAAAACTGTAAGTCTTTACAGAAGCGGTAAGCCTCATAGTTCTCTCAGAGTAACTGGTAGATTCGAACTGATGACCTTGTGGTTAGCAGCCCAGTTCATAATCCACTACACTACCAGGGCTCTTTATAATAGTAGTAGTAGTCATAATATTAAGGAGCTCTGGTAGCATAGTGGTTACGAATTGGGCTGTGAACTGCAAGGTCAGCAGTTCAAAACTACCAGCTGTTCTGCGGGAGAATGAGGAGGCTTTCTGCTCCTGTAAAGATTTACGGCCTCGGAAACCTTGTACAGGGTCGCTATGAGTCAGAACCGACTCCACGGCACATAACAACAGTCATAATATTAATTAACAATGAAAATAACAACAGCAGCAACAACATGCTTCTGAGCCAGGTGCTCTTCTAAGTGCTTTTCTCATACTAACTAACTTTATAGATTTTAACTCACTTTACCCATATTAATGCTCACAACTCTTAGGTTGGTTCTATTATCATCCCCATTTTTTCAATAAGGACATTTAGAGACTCAAAGAGAGTAAGAAACAAGTCCAAGGTCTCACTGGCCTTTTGCCTTAGTACTCTGGAAAAACAGTTGGAGAGATTTACGCCTCTAACTCTTGAGGAGTTACCTTGCCCTAGTTTTCTACTCCAATTGATTTGTTACTTTTGTCCAGGCTGAATTATATTAACAATAATAGTTTGATACTTTCAGCCTGGCCCTGGGCTGCAGCTTGCCCTGTTATTGGTATGCACTTGGCAGGGATTGGTCAATAGACAATGTAAATGAAGTGAGTTGAAGCCCACTACACAAATTAAGTATCTGTGGTCTACCAAGATGGGATTGATTGGGAAATTCATGTCCTACCCTCAGTGGAAGGAGCTCTGGTAGCATAGTGGTTACGAATCGGGCTGCTAACCTCAGGAACAGCAGTTTGAAACTACCAGCCGCTCCGCGGGAGAAAGATAAGGCTCTCAGCTCCTGTAAAGATTTACTACCTCAGAAACCCTGTACAGGGTCGCTATGAGTCAGAACCGACTCCACGGCACATAACAACAACAACCCTCAGTGGAAGGGGTAGGGACATGCCTTGAAATTAACAAGTTGTGTATATAAACAGCCAAATCCACAAGGTTTTAGAGACAGAAACAAGCAGGAAGAAAGAAGAGAAAAAGGAGGCAAAGAACCTTTTAAAAAAGCTATAGCACAGGTCAAGGGCTGTAATACTGAAGATAGTGACAGGCACAAGAAAAGGCCCAGTGGCAGAGTCAGTAGCCACAGCCTGAAGAAGCCTGGTGACAGAACTAGCAGTGACAGATGACAGGGCCAAGAAGAGTCTATCTGAAGGAGCTAAGACTGTTACACTAAAAAGAGCCTCAAGTGTTATGCTTTTGATTGTGGCCATTCATCTGAAGGCAGGAAAGCAGTCTTTCAACTAGGGGAGGAGCACAAGCAGAGATTACCTGGTGGTGGGTGGTGATAACTGACAGGGGGCCTGCATAGCACAGAGGAGCTGTGAGAACTGTCCTGCACTGAAAAGGGAGACTTTGTCTCCAATGCTTCTGATCCTTATCCCAAGTTCCTTAAAAAACCATTTAACTCTAAGTATGGTCTGTGAATTGTGTATGACCACTGCTCAATGGATTATTGAACCCAACAGAGAAGTAGAGTGCCATAAAGAGGATGGCTAGTGTGAGCATTGGTAAAAAGATGGAAAAATAGAGGTATGTCTGATCTCCACTTCCTGGGAATCAGCTTTGGCTTGATCCTGATCATCATCCCTGTTGAAGTTAGACAGGTTCTGATGCTACTACCTGCCAAGGATGGCACTGGGTGTGTCCAGTATGGGAATCTAGAAGGAGGCAGCTTTCCACTCTTTAAATAGGGTCCTGTAGGATATACCAAAAGGAAATGGTTGATGTTCAACCATTTCAAGAGATACCATATGAACAAGAGCCAATGATACTCAGAGAGGAAGTCCAAAGTGCA
>NW_006408646.1:6429278-6443878 GCF_000296735.1 Chrysochloris asiatica
GGACATTGTTTCGTTCTGCTGTGCATGGGGTCGCTATGAGTCAGTTCCGACTCAATAGCACCTGACAACAACAACAACAAGGATATACACTGGACTGCTTACCACAAGGTCAGTGGTTCAAACCCATTAGCCACTCCTTGGAAACCCTATTTTTGTTGTTAAGTGCCATCGAGTCAGTTCTGACCCATGTATAGGGTTTCAATGAGTCTGAACCAATTCGACAGCATATAACAACAACAGTATAGACCCAAACAAATACAGACAGCACCTGCTTTCAGAAGAAATCTACTTCTACAAGCCAGTGCCTACAAAGGCAGGTGCAGGGCAGGCTCATGTGCTGGTTGAAGGGAAGACCCTACAGTCCTGCAATCTAGGTTCAGATGCTGGCTTTACTTTACATGAGCTTGAGATAGTTTCTTAAACTCTCTAAACCTTGGTTTCCTCATCTGTAAAATTGGGAATGATAACAGTGCATAGTCTTTTCAGGTTACTATAGGAGATAATTGATGCCAAGTGTTCAGCACAGCATCTGGTATATAATAATCACTCAGTAGAGTTGTTGTTACTCTTCAAGTCCCAACCACAGACAGCACACTTTGGGTTTCCTCATTTATTCAGTAAACACTGACAGTAAACATTCTGGGCCGTGGACATTTGGTGTGGTTAAGAGATACAACAGAGGAAATTTCTAAAGATGGAGCACACTAACAAGTTCTATATAGGAGGTTATCACAGAGAAAACAACCTATAACCTGAGTGATGAAGGGAAAAAGTAAAAGATATAGAAGAAGGGTATTTCAAGGAAAGAGCAAGCATGAGCAAAAGCTCACAATCTTAAAATGTTTGGCTTCCAAGGAAATGGGAGACATCTGATGTCACTGAAAACACAAGGTTACGGGAAGGAATGACAGAAGTGAGAAAGAGAAAGGGTTGGATAGGAAAGATGGAGCCGGTTTAAAAAGAGCCCCAAATGTTACACAAACAGCTATGGCTATTCATCTGAATGCAATGAGCAGTCTTTCAAGCAAGCAAGAACAAAATCAGAAAGAGAAGATAAATGGTAACCCAAGAAACTTCCTATGAATGACTCAAGCTCAAAAGACTGTGTTTAATCTTTTTCTCATCCATTCAAGTATTTTTTGAGCACCTACTATGTGCTGCACAGTCCTGGTGTGGTGCTGTAGAATAAGCACTGGACTACCAGGTTGATTTGAACCGCAAGGTCAGTGGTTCAAAGTCACCAGTCACTCCTCAGAAACCCTATATAAGGTTTCTATAAGTAGGAAACAGCTCAACAGCACTTAACAACAAATATGTAGCTTGCATTGAACCCCAGAGAAAACCAAGGTTGTCAAATAACTGACAAGGTCCTGCTCTTCTTAGGGTTTACAGTCTTAATAAGACAGAGACTAATGATATAGCTACAAAAACAAGTTAAAAAAACATGATGCACATCACATAGGTGAGGTCCATGAGGCTAGGACAGCATTTAACAGAGGGAGAGACATGACTTGTTGGTATGTCAAGGAAATGTGAGTTTCCCCCTCGAGTAGGAATAAAAATTGTGAAAAGGGTACAGTAGTGGTTAGGAATCGGGCTGCGAACCTTAAGGTCAGCAGTTCGAACTACCAGCTGCTCCGCGGGAGAAAGATGAGGCTTTCTGCTCCCATAAAGATTTACAGCCTCGGAAACCCTGTACAGGGTCGCTATGGGTCGGAACCGACTCGAGGGCACTTAACAACAACAATTACAATTACCAAGCATCCCCAGAGCTACCGTATCTTGACTATCATCATCCTTCTGGGCTTAACTCAATATAACCCTCCTCAGAGACCTTCCTGACAGCCCTACCCAAGATATTTACACCCCCAGTTACTGTCATATCATTAATTATCCTGTGCATTACTTTTAATTGACTGACTCTTCCCACTAGGCTAGATGCTCCATGAGGGTACCTTGTCTGTCTTGCTCTATTTGTATCCCCAGTGTCTAGAGCTATGTTGGCACATAGAAAAGGTTTAACAAACACTTGACGAATGAATGAACCCTACGGAAACTGATACTTGGGTGATGCTTGCGACGGGGGAGAAGGGATCTGTGATTCATCCAAGCTCACACTGGAGTCAAGCTTCGAATCTGGGATTCCCGATTTCAATAACCTAGCCTCGGGGAGGGGGGCGGGGGCTCACGTTCCTACCGCAGGGTAAGACTCAGCCTTGGCCTAGGAGCAGGGACGCCCGAAGAACGGCCACCGCTCCTCTTGGGCTCCAGACCCCACATCCAGCAGGGCCTCGCCGCACACTCACCTCGGCGGCTTACTACAGGCGTAGTATGGCAGCTGCTGCCGCCGCTTTCGTAGACACCTGCCCAAGCACTGGCACTTCCGGGGTCAAACGGTGATTCCGCTAGCGTAGAGAGGAAGCTTCGGTGCGGTCCTGCTCCCGGCGTCTCGAGGCCCCGCCCCCAGTGCCAACAGCCTAAGCGTCGCGCAGCCAAAAAACGAGGCCCGCCTCCGGGTCACGCCCATCCATAATCCGCCCCCATTTGAGCTACTTAGTGAGGCTAGTGGGCAGGTTATGACTCCAGCCTTTGGAGAATCCGAATCTGGTGTTTGAGGCCGACTTCTCAGAATCCCAGACTTCGACTTTCTACCCAACCTCCTCAGTCATCTTTTTTTATAATAGATGCTGTAAAGCTACAATTTTAACTAGTCAAAAGCATAAACATGATGTTAAGCGAAAGAAGGTAGACACAAAGTGTACAGGCTACAAAAGGCAAGATTAATGAGTCAGTGATAGATGTTAGGATGGTGGTTACCTCAGAGACTGGTGACTGGCATGAGTCACAAGTGAGGCTGGGAAGTTCTGGGTCACAAAGCAAACCTCACTAAATTTTAAAACATCAAAATACTGCAAACCATCTCAGATCACAATGCTATAAAATTAGAAACCAGAAGTAATATCAAGGAAGCAAAATAAAATACATGGAAGCTGAATAACACCGTGTTTAAAAGCTACTGGGTAATAGAACAAACAAAAAAATTCCTAGAAGCAAATGAGAATGAAAACACAACATACCCAAACCAATGGGACACAGCAAAAGCAGTGCTTAGAGGGCTAAAATTTATAGCAATAAATGTATATATCCAAAGAAAAGAAAGAACCAAAATCAACAATTTGATACAACTCCAACAATTAGAAAAAGACCAGCAAAGTAAGTCTACGGTCATCAGAAGAAAAGATATAATAAAGATTAGAGCAGAAATAAATGAATTAGAAAATAAAAAACAATAGAATAAACAAGACAAGAAACTGGCTCTTTGAAAGGATTAATGAAAATGACAAGCCATTGGCAAATCTAACAGAAGAGGGAGAAGATGCAAATAGCAAGCATAAGTAACCAGAAGGGTGACATCACAACAGAACTATCGGAAATAAAAAGGATAATAATAGAATACTATGAAGAGTTGTACTCCAATATATTTGAAAATCTGGAAGAAATGGGTACATTTTTAGAAAAACAAAACCTATCTACACTAACACTGAGTGAAGCACAAAACTTGAACAGCTCTAGTACAGCGAAATGTGCGAAGATCTGGAGTCAGAAAACCAAAAGGGAAGAACACGCTCAGCATTTCCCAAGCTGGGGGAAGTGAAGAAAAAATTCAAGCCTCCACTTTCATTATTGAAGGAATCTTTGGGCAAATTATTGAATGATGCAGAAAGCATCAAAAGAAGATGGAGGGAATACACAGAGTCATTGTACCAAAAGAAAATGGTCAATATTCAACCATTTCAAGAGGTAGCATATGATCAAAAGCCAATGATACTGAAAGAAGAAGTCCAAGGTGCATTGAAGGAATTGGCAAAGGATAAGGCAGCAGGAATTGATGGAATAAAATTTGAAATCTTTCAGCAAAGTAAGGTGGCACTGGAGGCACTCACTCATCTATGCCAAGAAATTTGGAAGCAACTATCTGGCCAACTGATAGGAAGAGATCCATATTTGTGCCCATTCCAAAGAGAGGTGACCCAACAGAATGCAGAAATCTGTGGCAACAATTGTGAGGTTGGCCCAGGAGTGGGCAGTGTTTTGTTCTGTTGTGCATGAGTTGGAACGGACTTGATGGCACCTAACAACAACAACAACAAAATACCCGAAGAAGAAATTGATCAGGCCATTAAAAAATTCCCAGCAAAAACAGTTCAGGCCCAGGTAGCTTTACTGTGACTTTTACTAAACATTAGGAGAAGAGCTGACACCAATTTTACTCAAACTATTCTAGAACATAGAAAAGGACGGGAAATTCCTGAATACATTTTATGAAGCGAGCATAACCCTCATACCAATGCCAGTCAAGGACATCCCTAAAAAATATATATATAGACTAATATTCCTCAAGAACACAGATGCAAAAATTTTCAACAAAATCCTAGCCAATATAATTCAACAATATATAAAAAAAATTATACACCATGACCAAGTGGGATTCATATCAGGGATGCAAGGATGATTCAATTTCAGAAAAACAATCAATGTAATCCACCATATAAATAAAATAAAGGAAGAGGACTACATGATCATATTGATTGATGAAGAAAAGGTATTTGACAAAATCTAACATCCACTCTTGACATAAAAAAACAAAACACTCAACAAAGTAGGAAATAAAGGGAAATTCATCAGCATAATTAAGAGCATATGTGCATGACCAATAGCCAGCATCACTCTCAATGGAGAGAAATTCAAAGTATTCCCTGTGTGAACAGGAACCAGACAAGGATGCCCTTTATCACCACTCCTATTCAGTATTGTGTTGGAGGTCTTAGCCAGAGCTATAAGTCAACGAAGGAAAATTAAAGGCATCCAAATTGGCAACAAAGAAGTAAAACTCTATTTGCAGATGATACGATCCTGTGCATAGAAAATCCCAAAGACTCAGCAAGAAAATTATTGGAATTCGTTGAAAGATTCAACAAAGTGGCAGGGTACAAGATCAATATACAAAAATCAATTGGATTTCTCTACACTATAAAGAAAACTCAGAACAGGAAATTAGGAAAACAATAATGGTTATTGTAGCCACCCAAAAGATGAAATATCTGCTCCCGTAAAGATTTACAGCCTTGGAAACCCTGCACAGGGTCGCTATCAATCAGAACTGACTCCATCGCACATAACAACAACCACAACCACATAACCAAAGAAACAAAAGACCTATGCAAAGAAGACTACAAAACACTACTACAAGAAATCAAGAGACTCACAAAAATGGAAGAATATACCAAGTTCATACATAGGAATACTTAACATTGTGAGAATGTCAATATTATCCAAGGCAATTTATAGATGTAACACAATCCCAATCCAGATTCTAACATCATTCTTTAAAGAGATGGAAAAAATGACCACGAACTGTACATGGAAAGAGACCTCAGATAAGAAAAGCACTACTGAAGAAAAAACAAATTTGGAGACCTCTCATTGCCTGATCTCAAGATGTGCTACACAGGTACAGTAGTCAAAACAGCCTGGTACTGGTACAACAAAACATACATAGATCAATAGAACAGAATTGAGAACTCAGAAGTAAATCATCCACATACAGTGAACTCATCTTTGACAAAGGACCAAACATAATAAATGGGGAAGTGCTAGACTTTTCAACAAATGGTGCTGGCAAAACTGGAAATCCATTTGCAGAAGAATGAAATAAGACCCATATCGTACACCTTTTACAAAAACAATCTCAACATGGATTAAAGACTTAAATGTAAAACCTAGAACTATAAAGATCATCCATGAAAAAGTAGGGACAAACTTAGAGGCTCTTAATACATGGCATACATACAATATCAAACACTACAAACAGTAGAAGATAAAATAGATGACTGGGACCTTTTGAAAATTAGAAGTTTACGTGCATCAAAAGATTTCACCAAAAGAGTAAAAAGAGAGTTCACACACCTTATGATCCAGAAATCCCATTATTTAGTATATCCACAAGAAATACAAACCATGACACAAGTAGATATGTGCACACCAATGTTCATATTCACAATAGCAAAAAGATGGAGACAACTTAAGTGCCTATCAATGGAAGAATGGATAAACAAACTTTGGTACATACACACAATGGACTATTATGCAACACTGAAGAATAACAGTGAATCTGCAAAACACCTCACAACATGGATGAACTTGAGGGACATTATGCTAAGTGAAATTAGTCAACCACAAAAGAATAAATATTGTATACTTTCAGGGCAGTTGGTAGTTGTAGCCGGGCACTGTCTAGTTCTTTTGGTCTCAGAGTCATGGAGACTGATATTCACATGTTCCATTAGTCCATTGGATTAATTGATTCCAAGTCTCTTCAATTCTTATCACTCTTCTTTCTTCTGCATATGGAAAGACCAATAGTTGCACCTTAGACCTCTGCTCATGAGGTTTCAAGATCCCAGACACTACTAATCAAGCAGGATGTAGAACATTGTCTTTGTGGACTATGTTATGCCAACTGAACAACTGAGACTATGGTTCTGAGCTCTCAGGCCCATCAACTCATTGCCTTAACATGTTTGATACTATCTAAGAAGTTTTCATCATTTTACTATTGTACTCTCCACCACATTCATAGCTGTGTTTGCAGGAACGGGAAATACACAATATATATATATTGTGCCCGGCTACAACTAATTCTTCCTCCCTTATTCATTCAGTCTATGGCTCAATCCATTTATCTATACACAGAACACGGTTGTTCCAAGGTTGTGTGAATATATCACTATTTATCTCTACCACCTTTAGCCCATGCATAACTCCCTGTATCTTCACTTATCTTCATTATTCTTCTGCCACCCTCCCTCTTCTTGTATATTGTCCTCCCCCTTCTTGTACATTGCCCTCCCTGTCATCCGAGCTACAATGTCATGTGTCTGCTCTCTAGACAGGGAATTACTCTCCACTCCCTCCCATCCCTGGTAATCATCACAGAATGTTTCTTTTAGTATGGAAACCTTTTCTTAAGCTTTTATGATAATGTTGTTGTTGTTATTAAGTGTAGCGACCCTGAACAGGGTTTCCGAGGCTGTAAATCTTTACGAGAACAGAAAGCCTCATCTTTCTCCCGCGGAGCAGCTGGTAGTTTCAAACTGCTGACCTTGCAGTTCACAGCCCGATACGTAACCACTATGCTACCAGAGCCCGACTCATTACCACTATGCTATCAGAGCTCCAGATAGGCTTATAAAGGGAGACAACAACACTAGCAAGGTATGCTCACCATGGAATGGTCAATCATTCAAAATTAAAAGAGCAATATTTTCCTGAGGACAAAATTGAGAAGGGATAGGAAGTGGGTGAAATGCAAACAGGAATCACAGGGAGAAAGTGGGAGAATTGTTGAATGGAGAAATTGTAATTGTTGATATGAAACAAAGTGTGTGATTTGTTGAAAGTAAAACTGATGATCTGATCTGTAAACTATCACTCAATTCACAATAAAAACTTGAAAAAAGAAAATGTTAGATGATTAAAAAGAAAAAAAGAGCAGAGTACAGTTTTCCACAAAATACCTCATGGTAGTGTAGGGTAGGTAGTTCCCAATCCTGGCTGTGTATCAGAATTATTCCTGAAAACTAGTTAAAAATACATATATCCCTGGTATCATTTTAAGGAGGCCTGGTGGTGTTGTGGGTTAAGCACTGGGCTGCTAACTGCCAGGTCAGTGGTTCAAATTCACCAGCTGCTCCATCTGAGAAAGATGAGGCTATATGCTCCTGTAAAGATTGACAATTTTTGAAACCCTAAGGAGCAGTCTACTCAGTCCTATAGTGTCTCTAGGTATCAGAATTGACTTGATGGCAGGGGTTTGGTTTAGTTTGGACTCATTTCAGTGTCTGAATATTGAAAACTACAGACTGTAATCATTAGAGTGTTACAAAATCCCTAATTGAGCACACAAACCACATCTGGGGGAGGGGCTGTTGGGAGAGGTTATAAAATGTTAACAAGTAACTGCTAGTGCCAGGCCTGCCATCTGCACAGGGGCTACAAGGAGAGATGAGTGTATAGGCAAGGACACTTCAAGAAAGCCAACAGCTATGATTCAGGTATCTCCTCAGGATACTGAGGAAGTAAGGGGTGGGCTCTGAATCAGAAATGGAATGGGAAGGGTTGGATACTGTATTTGTTATTGATTGACATTCTGGTTTGGTGCTGTAGGATAAGCACTGGATTGCTAACCACAAGGTTGGCAGTTCAAACCCACTAGCCACTCCTTGGAAACCCAACAGAGGATTGCTATGAGTCAGAACTAAGTCGATGGAACTTAACAACAACAACCAATAAATATGCTGGAGCCCACAGACTTTGGAGTTTTAAGGACCTCTGATAGTGTAGTGTATTACAAACTGGCCTGCTAACTGAAAGGTAAACAGTTTGAATCTATGAGTTGCTCTGCAGGAGAAACATAAGGCTTTCTGCTCTTGTAAAGATTTATAGCCTTAGAAACCCTGTAGAGGATCGCTATGAGTCAGAACCGACAGGAGTCCTGGTATGGTGCTGTAGGATAATCACTGATCTGCTAATAAAAGGTCAGCAGTTCAAACCCACCAGCCACTCCTCCAAAATCCTATGCAGGGTTGCTGTGAGTTGGAACCGACTTGATGGTTCTTAACAACAACAACAGTGCAGTTTAGGGAGTCCTGGTGTGGCGCTGCGGGATAAAGATGTAGAATAAGCACTGGACTGCTAACCACAAGGTCGGCAGTTCAAAACCACCATTGGCTCCTTGGAAACCGTATACAGGATTGCTATGTATTGGAATTGACTTAACAGCACTTAGCAACAATAATGACATGCAGTTTGAAACAATACACATATATTACCTTACAGTTTCAGGAGTTCTGGTGTGGCTTAACTAGGTCCTGTGCTTAGTGTCTCCCACAGGCTTCGGTCAAGGTGTCAATTAGGACTGGGGTTTCATAGCCTAACAAAGGGTCCATTTCCAAGCTCAAGTGGTTGTTGGCAGATTTCAGTACCTTGAGGGTTGTTGGACTGTCTCAATTCCTAGCTGGAATTTGGCCAGAGGCTGTGGCAGTTCCTTGTCACATGGGCTTCTCCATCAAAGCAAGCAATTAGACAGCAATAGGGAAATCTGCAGCAAGACAGATGTCACATTCTGATGTCACTTAATCATGAAAGTAATAGCTCATCACGTTTGCCACATTATATATGGCAGAAGTAAGTTGAAGATCCTGCCCACACTCTGGAGGAGGGAACCACACAAAGGCATGAACACAGGAGGAAGGGATCATGGAGCCATTTTAGAGTCTGCCATACTAAGAGAACACGGGCAGGACACACATCAACCCCAGATCAATTGCAGAGGAGGAGGAAGTACACAGGGGTAAAAACTATCATGAAAATTATGGCTATATTTTTTGCCACTTACTCCATCCCAGGCACTAAACTAAGCATTTGACATATATAATCTTGGCTTTTTATAACTAACTGTATGTGTTAGAAACGATTATTATTCCCACTTTATAGCTAGACCAAAGTTGCAGAGATGTTAAATGGGTGGACTCCAGTTCTGTCTGACCTGCCTCATAACCTCTTCATGAAGGCCTTTCCCAAGCTCCATGAGATAAATTTCAGGGTGTTGAGTCCAAGAAGAACTCTGTGGCCGGGGTGCGGGGCGGGAGGAAAGGTAGGGGTACTTTATCAGAACACTGGTTGGATATTTCCCTTTATTGCTTTTCTTTGTCAAATATATTTGATCTTCCACTAACATGAAACATAAACAAGTACCTGAAATTCCTTTGGTCCCTCTCTCTAGCACCATATACATTCTTGTTTTTTTTTTGGTTAAGTGCCGTCACGTCGGTTCCAACTCCTAGCAACCCTGTATAGGTTTTCCAAGGAGTGGAAATTGAACCACCCACCTTGTGGTTCAAATTGGCCTTGCAGTCCAGCGCATCCACCTACAGTGGATATATACCAGGACTCCATATACATTGGGCACACAGAAAATACTCTGATAACTATATCTTGGCTATTAGTTGGAAGGAAATTATGTGTAGCAGCTGCGAGTACAGAGAAAATTTAAAACAGGACTTATGACAAAGATGCATCTATTGTGCTAGTCACAATGAATGTAATCAATGTCACTGAATTGTACATGTAAAAATTGTTAGAATGGCAAATGTTATTTGCCACAGCATAAAAATTATACTTATTGGTTTCATATTTTCCTGTAGATCCAAAGGTATTAACATTACTGAGATTTTGAGTGACATAACATGACAATGTTGTTGTTGCTAGGTCCTATCAAGTTGGTTCAGACTCCTAGCAACCCTATGCACAACAGAATACAACACTGTCTGGTCCTGCTACATCCTCACAATTGCTGTTACACTTAAGCCCATTGCTGCTGCCAATGTGTCAGTCTACCTCATTGAAGGTTGTCCTCTTTTTCACTGATCCTCCACTTTACCAAGCATGATGTCCTTCTCCAGGGACTGGTCCCTCCTGATAATATGCCTGAAGCATGAGAGACAAAGTCTCACCATCCTGGTTTCTAAGGAACATTCTGATTGAGCTTCTTCCAACACAGATCGGCTTTTTCTTCTGGTAGACCATGGTACCCTCAATATTCTTCTCCAACACTACATCTCAAATGCATTAATTTTCTACAGTCTTCCTTATTCATTGTCCAACTTTTACATGTATATGAGGCAACCATTGTTGGGGTGAGCTATTGTGTGGTTTGCCCAATGTTCCTATTGAAAATATCATGGCTTGGGTCAGACATACCTTAGTCCTCAAACTGATATCTTTGCTCTTGAACTCTTTAAAGAGGTCCTGTACAGCAGATTGCCTAGTGCAATATGTTGTTTGATTTTTTTGGCTGCTGCTTGCATGAGTGTTGATTGTGGACCTGAGCGAAATGAAGTCTTTGACAACTTCAATCGAACATGGCTATTAAAAGCCAAAATTATGCAATGAGATATCTAACTTCTTTAACTATATCTCAGTTTCTTCATCTGTTAAAAAAAAGTCATTAATATCTACTTCATCAGCATTGTTGTTATTATTTTAAGTGATGTCAAGTCAATTCCGACCCACAGTGACCCTGTATGTTGTTGTTAAGTGCCGTCAAGTCGGTTCCAACCCAAAGCGACCCTGTACAGGGTTTCCGAGGCTGTAAATCTTGACGGGAGCAGAAAGCCTCATCTTTCTCCCACGGAACAGCTGGTAGTTTCGCACTGCTGACCTTAAGGTTCGCAGCCCGATTCGTAACTACTACGCTACCAGAGCTCCTTAGTGACCCTGTATAGGGTTTGCATAATATTGATAGTGTCAAGCAGATAGTGTTGCGGCTGTTGTTAGGTGCCATCGAGTTAGCTCCGAATCACGGCAATCTTATGCACATCAGAACGAAGCATAGCCTGGTCCTGCACCATCCCCACAATTGTTACACTTAAGCCCATTGCTGCTGCAGGTAGTACTAGATGCTAAATAAATTTTATTGGCAAGAGAAAAGAGAAGAAAGAATGAAAAACAGTGTCACTTGGAGTGTTAACCCGTACACTTCTTCCATGTTTAATTTTTCTCTTTTGTCTGATGAAGTTAATGAGGAATGTGAGCTTCCAATGAAGGCAACCTTGATTGAGCTGACTTGTGTCCCACTGAAATTAAATTAAAAAGCCAGTTTGACAGAAATCCAAACCATACATTGGTTACATACAGATACAAAGGAATTTCTTGAGCCTGTATTCTGGATTAAAAGAAAAATAGCAACAAGTTTACTTTAAAAATAAATATTTGGGTTGGCTAAAGAGGGGAGTGTCCATGGTACTGGTATTTACACATACAGAACAAAACAAAACAAAATCTGTTACTATCAGGTTAATTCTAACTAATGGCAACCCCATGTGTTAACTTCTCCATAGAGTTATCTTAGCTGTAATCTTTACAGAAACAGATTGCCAAACATTTCTGACATGGTACTGCTGGATGGGTTCAAACTGCTAAACTTTAGGTTAGTGCTTGATAGTGGATCATCTCCAGGGAACCTTAATCTAGAAATAACTAAGGAAAAAATTGTCAGTAGTTGGAGCTAGAAAATGATCATAGGAATATATCTGAGCCTAAGTCTTGCCTTGTCCAGATACTCTAAGTCACTCAGATGAATCAGTATTGCCTTTCTTTGCATTTCCAATTTGCTAGCAAGTTTGTGTTCAGAGAGCAACCATTGTTGGGGTGAGCTATTGTGTGGCCTGCCCAATGTTCCTTTGTTTTCCCATTAATAGCAACTTGATTGTTGTTGTTGTTATTAAGTGCCATCAAGTTGGTTCCAACTCATAGCAACCCTGTATAGAGTTTCCAAGGAGTGTTTGGTGAATTTGAACTGCTCACCTGGTGGTTCAAACTGACCTTGCAGTCAAGTGCTTATCCTACAAGTGTCACATCAGGACTCCCAATAACTTGATGACTCCTGCTCTAATCCACATGTATTGAGGCTGAACTCTGACCTAAAGTTTAGAGATGAATAATCGCAGGAGTTATTTTTTACCCTGTTGTTGTTGTTAAGTGACATAGTATAGAGTTTCTGAGGAGTGGCTGATGGGTTTGAACTACCCACCTTGTGGTTAGCAGTCCAGTGCTTATCCTACAGCACCACACCAGGTCTTCCTATTAGTTATCCCTAGATTTCCCTCATCCTGTTTTTTGCTTGGATGTTAGAGTTAGCGTCAACCCTAACACAACTACTAGATGCCCAGTCCTTCTTTGTGTAGTGAACCAGTCTTTTATACAGATTATGACTAGCATCCTAGGGGAATGAGGTTACTAACTGGTCAAGTCCATGATCAAAAGAAATAGCTAGTATTACCAATCACTACATAGGAGTCCTGGTGTGGTGCTGTAGGATAAGCACTGGACTGGCTAACCACAATGATGACGGTTCAAACCAACCAGTTGCTCCTTGGAAACCTTATACATTGTCGCTAAGAGTGAGAATCGACTCGACAGCACTTAAAACAACAACAGACATATTAATAGGGAGATTCCAGCTTGGAGACCAACCAAGTATATTTTGGGTGCCCATCAATTGGTATTCTTTAAGTAGATCAAGGGATTCAGGTAAGGTGAATGGTGTGGAGGTGGGAAATGGATTGGTCATAGAATCTGAAGACCTAGCAATGAGTTCCAGTTATACATCCTACTCACTGGGCAAACTGACCCTGCCTTACAATTATTGTTATATTTCAATATAACAGATTGCAGACATGATGTCAATCCATCACCTTGAAGGTCTTCCTCTTTTTCAATGATCCTCCACTTTACTAAGCATGATGTCCTTCTCCAAGGACTGGTCCCTGCTGACAACATGTCCTAAGTAGAATAAGAAAGTCTTGCCATTATCACTTCCAAGGAACAATCCAACTGTGTTGTTGTTGTTAAGTGCTGTTGAGTCAATTCGGACCCATATGACCCTGTATAGGGTTTCCAAGGAGTGGCTGGTGAGCTTGAACCACCTACCTTGTGGTTCAAATGACTTTGCAGTCCAGCGCATTAGCCTGTAGTGCCACACCAGGACTCCATACGTCTTCCAAAACAGATTTGTTTGTTCTTCTGGTAGTAGAGTGCATTCAATAATCTTCACCAACACCATAATTCAAACACATTGATTCTTCCTTCAATAGTCTTTCTTATTCATTCACCCACTTTAGCATGCATATGAAATACCATGGCTTGAGCCAGGCACACCTTAGTTCTCAAACTGATAACTTTTACTCTTTAACACTTTAAAGAGGCCTTCTACCGGCAGATTTGCCTAGTACAATATGTCCTTTGTTTTCTTGACTGCTGCTTTCATGAGTTGATTGTGAATCCAAGTAAAACGAAGTCTTTGACAATTCCAATTTTTTCTCATTTTATTATGATGGTATTTATTGGTCCAGTTGTGAAGATTTTTGTTTTCCTTACACTGAGGTGCAATCCATACTTAGGACTGTGGTCTTTGATATTCATCAGTAAATCTTTAAGTCCTCTTCACTTCCTGCAAGTAAGGTTGTATCCTCTGCATATGAGTCTCTAATCCTTCTTCTAATCACAGTATAATAAACTGACAGAAAAGTGGTGATAAACAACATAATGAGTATAATTAATTTCACCAGACTGTTCATGTTAAGATTGTTGAAATGGCAAAACTGTTAGCAATATAAACCAAATTCATTGCAGTCAAATTGATTCTGACTCAGAGATTCTTGGATTATTTGCTCAGCAGACAGAATGAATAAGTATGGTGAAAGAATACAACCCCGACACACACCTTTCCTGTTTTTAAATCATTCAGTATCCCCTTGTTCTAGTCAAACAACTGCCTTTTCATCTATGCATAGGTTTCACATGAGCACAGTGAAGTGTTTGGGAATTCCTATTCTTTTTTTTTTTTTTAATTTAAGGTTTTTATTGTGGATTGAGTGAAATCCACAGGGCACATCATCAGTTTCACATTCAACAATTCATATAACTTGTTTCAATACATTGATTATAATCCCCTCCCTATACCATCAGTTAAAACTATT
>NW_006408646.1:6447468-6448241 GCF_000296735.1 Chrysochloris asiatica
ATCCCCTGAAGCT
The DNA here is from genome assembly GCF_000296735.1 of Chrysochloris asiatica. Classification (NCBI taxonomy): domain Eukaryota; kingdom Metazoa; phylum Chordata; class Mammalia; order Afrosoricida; family Chrysochloridae; genus Chrysochloris; species Chrysochloris asiatica. The sequence continues at coordinate 6,447,482 of NW_006408646.1, forward strand.
GCTTGGTCGGGTATTCTGTGTTGTTGTTGGCGGAGCTCTCTGCTATAGGTCCACCCGATCCGCCATCTTGTTTGTTTATCTCGGGAATTCCTATTCTTTGCAATGTTATTTATAGTTTATCACATAGCAGAAAGCCTTTACATAGTCAATAAAAGTAAACATCTTTCTGGTATTCTATGCTTTCAGTCAAGATGCATCCAGTGATATTCCTCCATCCATGTCCTTGTCTGAATCCAGCTTGAACCTCTGGCATTTCCCTGTCAATGTACTGTTGTAACCATTTTTGAATTATCTTTAGCAAAATTTTACTTGCATATAATATGAATGATTGTTGTTGTTGTTATGTGCTGTTGAGTCAGTTCCAACCCATAGCAACCCTGTATAGGGTTTCCAAGGAGCAGCTGGTGAGCTGAACCACCAATCTTGCAGTTCAAACAGCTTTGCAGTCTGGCGCATTAACCCACAGCGTCACACCAGAATGATATTGTCCTATTATTTCTACATTCTGTTGGGTCATCTCTATTTGGAATGAGCACAAGTATGTATCTCTTCCAATCAGTTGACCAGGAAGCTGTCTTCCAAGTTTCTTGGCATAGATGAGTGAATGCCTCCAATGTTGCATCAGTTCCTTGAAAGATTTCAATTTATATTCCATTGGAGTTCTTTGCCAATGCCTTCAGTGTACCTTGGACTTATTCCTTCAGTATCATTGGCTCTTGATCATGTGCTACCTCTTGAAATGGTTCAACATCGACTATTT
>NW_006408646.1:6449293-6460621 GCF_000296735.1 Chrysochloris asiatica
GCAGCTTCATTGCTGTTTTTCCCTCACCTCCCCTTATTGGTGACCAACGTGGTCACCAGTCAGAGCACGTGTCTGCTCATGTGTTCCCATTGAGTCTTATTCTTGGAAGGGAGTTTGCCCTAAGGGTACCTGACCGCTTGCCTTGACATCTCCTGGGTGAGCAACTTGCTTATTCTTATAGCAGTCAGTCATATGGTATATGCTGCAATACTGCCATTATTGTTTTGTATTTTTCCTGTCAGTCTTTCTTTCAACAAGTATCCTCTATTCCTCTAGCCACTCCAGGCTGGTCTGCCCATCCCCTCCAGTGGAAACTTCCCACCTCAGAAGACTCTGGATGGGGTTCAGGATTCCACCGATGGTTTTATGTAATGCAGAGGCTCTGCAGGGAGCCTCTTTCACTGGGCACATTGTAGTCCCACTTTAGGTATTGCAATCAGTTATAGGCAGAAGACCGGCTGTCTTCTTTTGATGTTTCCTGTATCATTCAATATTTTGCCCATAGAATCTTTCAATATTGAAACTCAAGGCTTGAATTTTTTCCTTTAGTTCTTTCAGCTGGCTAAATGCTGTGTATATTCTTCCCTTTTGGTTTTCTAACTCCAGGTCTTTGCAAATTTCATTATAATATTCTGCTTTTCTTCTCAAGTTGCTCCTTGAAATTTTCTGTTCAAATCTTCTACTTCAGCTTTTCTTTCAGTCTCTTTAGCTTCTCTACATTCAAGAGCACATTTCAGAGTCTCTTCTGATATCCATCTTGGTCTTTCTTTCTTTCCTGTATCTTTAATGATGTTTTGCTTTCTTCCTGTATGATGTTCTTGATGTCATCCTACAACTCCTCTGGTCTTCAGTCATTAATGTCTAATGAATTAAATCTATTTAATTGAGATGGTCTCTAAATTCAGTGGGATATGCTCAAGATCATATTTTGTGTCTGGTTGTGCTGTTGAATTGGTATAGACTCATAGTGACCTTATATACTACAGAATGAAATACTGCCCACTCCTGCACCAACCTTACAATCATTGCTATGCTTGAGCCCATTGTTGCTGTCATTGTGGATTGCCATCTCATTGGGGGTCTTCCTCTTTTTCTCTGCTCCACTTTACTAGGCATTATGTCCTTCTTCAGGGACTGGTCCCTCCTGATATACCCAAAGTATGAGGGATGCAGTCTGGCCATTCTGGCTTCCAAGGCGCATTCTGGCTGTACTTCTTCCAACATAGATTGATTTGTTCTTTTGGCAGTCCATGGTACTTTTAATATACTCCTCCAACACCGTAACTCAATTACGTCAATTTTTCTGTGATTTCTTTATTCATCGTCAAACTTTCACATGCACATGAGGTTACTGAAAATGTCAGGTATACCTTAGTCCTCAAACTGACATCTTTTGTTTTCAAACACTTTAAAGAGGTCTTGTACAGCAGATTTGCATAATGCAATACATTGTTTGATTTCTTGACTTCTGCTTCCATGAGTGTTGATGGTTGATCCAAGCAAAATGAAGTTTTTGACGACTTCAGTCTTTTTTCCATTGATCTTGATGTTATTTATTGGTCCAGTGGTGAGGAATTTTGTTTTCTTTACACTGAGGTGCAACCCATAATGAGGGTTGTGACCTTTGATCTTCATCATTATACATTTCATGTCCTCTTCACTTTCAGCAAGTAAGGTTGTATCATTTGCATACTGTCTCTGGTGGATTTGTTTTAATATTATTCAGCTTTAATCTGAGCTTGCATATGAGCAATTTATAGCCTATTCCACAGTCAGCTTCTGGCCTTGTTTTGGATAGAATATTGAGGTTCTCATGTTTCTTTCCACAGATGTAGTTTTTTTTATTCTTGTGTGTTCTTTTTGGTGAGGTTCACATGTATAAGTCACCTTTTTTGTTGTTAAAAAAAGGTATTTGCAATGAATAAGTCCTTGGTCTTGAAAAATTCTATCAAGGGATATCCAGCATCATTTCTATCACCAAGATAATTTTTCCAACTACCAATCCTTCTTCTTTGTTTCTAACTTTCAAATTCCAATCACCAGTAATTATCAATGTATCTTCATTGCTTGCTTGACCCATTTCAGCCTGAAGAAGTTGGTAAAATTCTTCAGTTTCATCATCACTGGCTTTAGTGGTTGGTGTGTAAATTTGAATAATAGTTGTATAATTGGTCATCCTTGTAGGCATATAGATATTATCTTATCACAGACAGTGTTATACTTCAAGATAGATATTGAAACATTCTTTTTGACAATGAATACAACACCATTCCTCTTCAACTTGTCATTCATGACATAGTAAACAATATGACTGTCCAATTCAAAATGGCTGATACTAGCCCATTTCATCTCACTAATGCCTAGAATATCAATCTTTATGTATTCCATTTCATTTTTATGGATTCTAATTTTCCTAGATTCATACTTAATGCAGTCCAAGTTTTGGAGTTGTGTCCCATCAGCAAATGAAGGTTCCCCAAAGCTTTGCTCCATCTATATCATTAAGGTCAACTCTACTTTGAAAAAGCAGCTCTTTCACAGTCATATTTTGAGTGACTTCCAACATGAGGGGCTCATCTTCTGGCACTGTATCACTGTGTCACTGTTATTCATAAGGTTTTCAGTGACTGACCATTCAGAAGTTGTCCACCTCTCCTTCTTCCTACTCTGACTTAGTTTGGAAGCTAAGCTGAAATCTGTTCACCATAGATGACACTTGTTGTTGTTGTTAAGTGCCATCGAGTTGGGTCCGACCCATAGCGACCCTGTACAGGGTTTCCGAGGGTGTAAATCTTTACGGGAGTAGAAAGCCTCATCTTTCTCCCGCGGAGCGGCTGGTAGTTTCGAACCGCTGACCTTAAGGTTCGCAGCCCGATTCGTAACCACTACGCTACCAGAGCTCCTTATAGATGACACTACTGGAATTTAAAATATTGGTGGCATAATTTTCAGCATCACAACACATAAGCCACCACAGCGTGACAAACTGACAGATGAGTGGTAATCAATTATCTAGCCCAGTGATTTTCAAATGGGGGTGATTTTGTCCTCTAGAGAACACTTGACAATCTCTAGATAGATTTTTTTAGCTGTTACAACTAGGGTGGAAGTACTTCTGGTGTATAGTGGGTAAAGGACAGGAGTGTTGCTAAATCTCCTACAACACACAGGGTAGCCCCCACAACAAAGAAGTATCTGGCTCAAGAAGTCAATAGTGCCAAGGCTGAGAAACCTTGATCTAACTCAAGCTTCTTTACATGGCATGTGGATCCCAAGCAAATGTGAAAGCTAAAGATCTCTAAGGTCTTGGTCTGGAACTCATATGGCAGTATAGGTCAAAGCAAGTCACAAGGTCAGCTGAGGTTCAAGGAGAGAGAGAACAGATTTTCCTATTGTTGTTGTTGTTAAGTGCTCTCAAGTTCTAGTGACCCTGTATAAGGTTTCCAAGTTGGGGCTGGTGAGTTTGAACCACTGACATTGTGGTTCAAACCGACCTTGCAGTCCAGTGCTTTATCCCAGAGCACCACACCCGCACTCCATAGACTCTCCTAGCCGTGGGCAATTGTTACTATACTTTCTATCTGCATAGGGTTTTAGAGGCCTTTTTTTACAGGCTATTTACCACAGTCCAAAAGATTACACAGTGAGAGACAAACAACAGTGGTCTGATCTCATGTCATGGCAAACTATCTTTGTGAGAAAATGAGACAATGGCAATGAAATCGCTTTATTAAGTGTTACATCAATCTACTAATTTCATCATCCACATCCAATCAGGAACTGCTGTCCCAGCAGTCTTCATACTAAGCTGGACTTTCTCTGAGTAGGCCTCTTATCCGTGTCTGTCCAATCCCTTTATCCTATTTTGAGTTCATCTAAAAGTTTCTGCTGACTCTAGAAGAATTTAGAGAATGATCATTGCAGTGAAAGTCTCAAATCACCCCCTAGGGCCCCTAATAACAAAACATCTGCTTGGCATTCTCCTACGCCTTTGAGTTTTAGTGAGGAAAGAGTGTTAAATGATGATAAGGATAAACAACTCAAAAACCAGACCTCCTTGGCTTCCAAGAAGGGAGGTTTAATGTGAAGGCAGCTTATTATCCATTCATTGTAACTTTCAACTAGTGGTTGTCTTGCTTTCTGTCCCTGGTCTGTGAATGATGGTCTGAAAGATGGAAAAAAATGTTTAAGTTACTTTATTTTCGAAGTCAGAAGGCAGAGAATCCCCAAGTCAAAGAAAGACCTTTAGAAAACAGGTATAATCCAAAACTCTGATTTTACAGGTGAGGAAACTGAGGCCATAGATGGGACAGGACTTGTCCATAGCTGCCTAGCAGCTGGTGGGTGGCAGAGTAGGCACAGGGACCAAAGTCTCCCTGCTGGCTCCAGCTTAAAAGCTCCACCCAAAGAGATGAAAGGGTGGTTCTGCCTGCCCCATGCAGCCTGAGACTCAGCACTCAGACCACCCATGAAAGTGGCAATTGAAATGCCCAAATTTCTCCATAATCATTGGTGTGGGATGATGAAGCCACAGAACTAGGAGGTGGAAGCAATTCCTCAAGGGCTGGGGCAGAGTTTAAATTGCAGAGGGAGCAGGGCAAAGAGGAGATCTTCAAGATCAAACGTTTTTTATTTGGTAGCATCTTATACTTTTCATAAAGAATCTGAGAGGAAGGTTTTCAAAAGACACTCTCAGAAAGGAAGACAATGCTTAGGGGACATAGAATTCTGTAAGGATCATGGAAAATTCAGGAATGGTTGATGGTTGAACAACATAATGTTGTTCTTGTTGTTAAGTACCATGGAGTCGGTTCTGACTCATAGTGATCCTGTACAGGGTTTCTGAGGCTGTAAATCTTTATGGGAGCAGAAAACCTTGTCTTTCTCCCATGGAACAGCTGGTAGTTTCAAACTGCTGACCTTGAGGTTAGCAGCCGATTCATAACCACTATGCTACCAGAGCTCCTTAATGCTGTTCTTAGGGGCCTTCAAGTCAAACCCACAGTGACCCTATGCACAGCAGAACAAAACACTATCCAGTTTTGCATCATCCTCACAATTGTTACATTTGAGCCCATTGTTGCTGCCCCGGTGTCATTCCATCTAATTGAGGGTCTTCCTCTTTTTCATTGACCTTCCACTTTACCAAGCATGTTGTCTTTCTTTCTCCAGAGTCTGGTCCTTCCTGACAACATGTCCAAAGTATGAAAGATGAACTTTCGCCATCTTCCCTTCTTATTCCAAGACACATTTATTTGTTTTTCTGGCAGCCCGTTGTACTTTCAGTATTCTTCATTAATACCATAATTCAAATGCATCAATTCTTTTTGTCCTCCTAATTGTTATACAGCTTTCCATACACACAAGGTGATTGAAAATACCAAGGCTTGGGTCAGGCGTACCTTAATCCTCAAAGTTACATCTTTGCTGTTTAACACTTTAAAGATGTCTTTTGCAGCAGATTTGCCTAATGCAATATGTTCTTTGATTTCTTGACTGCTGCTTCCATAAGCATTGATGTGGATCCAAGCAAAATGAAGTCTTTGACAACTTCAATCTTTTCTCCATTTATCATGCTGGTTCAAGCTCACCAGCTCCTCCTTGGAAACCCTATATGCGGTCTCTATGGGTTGAAACTGACTTGATGGCACTTAACAACAACATTATTGGTCTAGTTGTGAGGATTTTTGTTTTCTTTACACTGAAGTGCAAAACATACTGAAATATTTGATCTTCATTAGTAAGTACTTCAAGTCCCCTAGGCTTCCAGCAAGCAAGGTTGAATCATTTGCATATCCTGATGCCGTGTTATTTTTTATATAATCCAGCTTCTCAGATTATTTGTGCAGCATACAGATTGAATAAGTATGATGAAATGATACAACTCTAATGTTCACCTTTACAGAATTAAAACCATTCAGTATCCCTTTATACTGTTCTAATGACTGCCTATTTCCCATGTATAGATTCTGCATTAGCATAATCAAGTGTTCTGGAATTCCCATTTTTTGCAATGCTGTCTGTCCATGGTACAGGTTCCTTATGAACACAATAAAGAGTTCTGGAATTACAATTATTTGCAGTGTTACCTATATATAGTTGAGCTATATATAGGTTTCTCATGAGCATAATGAAGCATTCTGGATTTCCCATTCTTTGCAATGTTAGCCACAGTTTGTTCCGATGACTGCCTCTTGTTCTATGTACAGGTTCCCATGAGCACAATGAAGTATTCTGGATTTCCCATTCTTTGCAATGTTATCCACAGTTTGTTTCAACGACTGCCTCTTGTTCTAGGTACAGGTTCTTCATGAGCACAAAGAAGTATTCTGGATTTCCCATTCTTTGCAATGTTATCCATAGTTTGTTCCGATGACTGCCTCTTGTTCTATGTACAGGTTCCCATGAGCACAATGAAGTATTCTGGATTTCCCATTCTTTGCAATGCTATCCATAGTTTGTTATAATCCACACAGTCCAATGCCTTTTTATAGTCAATAACTCACCAGTAAACATCTTTCTAGCATTCTCTGCTTTCAGCCAAGGTCCGTCTGACATCAGCAATGATATCCCTCTTTCCACATCCTCTTATGAATCTAGCTTGAATTTCTGAAAGCTCCCTGTAGATGTGCTACTGCAAGCATTTTTGAAAAATTTACTTTCATGTGATATTAATTATATTGTTCAATGATTTCCTCATTTTATTGGGTCACCTTTCTTTGGAATTGACACAAACATAGATTTCTTCTAATTGGTTGACCAGATAGCTGTCTTTCAAATTTCTTGATATTAGACAAGTGACATCTCTGGTGATGTATCAGTTTGTTGAAGCATTTACATTTGTACTATTATGTCAATTCCTGGATCCTATTTTTTTGCCACTACCTTTAGAACAGTTTGGACTTCTTCCTTGAATACCTTTTTTTTTTTTTTTTTTTATCATATGCTACTTGGTGAAATGGTTGGCCATCAATCAATTATTTTTGGTAGAGTGACTCTGTATTCCTTCCATCTTCTTTTGATGCTTCTTGCATCATCCAATTGTTTGCCCATAGAATCCCTCAATATTTCAAACCAAGACCTGAGTTTTTTCTTCAGTTCTTTCACCTTGCAAAATAACTCCAGGTATTTGCACATTCCATTATAATACTTTGTCTTCTCAAGTTGCCCTTTGAAATTTTCTGTTCAGCTCTTATGCTTCATCATTTCTTCTTGCTGCTTTAGCTTCTCTCCATTCAAGAGTATGTTGCAAAATCTCTTCTAACATCCATTAGTTTTTCCTTTCTTTCCTGTCTTTTTACTGGCCTTTTGCTTTCTTTATGAATGATGTTCTTGATGTCATTCCACAACTTCTCTGGCCTTCAGTCATTAGTGTCTAATACATCAAATCTGTTCTCAAAATTCAGGTGGAATATAGTCAAGGTCAGTGGTATCCTGGTAAGTTCTGGTGTGATGCTGCGGGTTAATGTGCTGACTGCAAGGTTGGTTTGAACCTCAAGGTCACTGGTTAAAGCTCACCAGTTGCTCCTTGGAAACCCTATATGTAGGGTCATTATGAGTTGGAACCGACTGACGGCACTTAACAACAACATACTCAAGGTCACACTTTGGCTCTAGTTGTTGTTGTTGTTGTTGTTAAGTGCCGTCGAGTCGGTTCCAACCCTGTACAGGGTTTCCGAGGGTGTAAATCCTTACGGGAGTAGAAAGCCTCATCTTTCTCCCGCGGAGCGGCTGGCAGTTTTAAACCGCTGACCTTAAGGTTCGCAGCCTGATTCATAACCACTACGCTACCAGAGCTCTAGTAGACTTGCTTTATTTTTCTTCAACTTCAATCTGAATGTGCATATGAGCAATTCATTTTACACAGCAGGTTCTTGGCCTTATTTTGGCTGATGATATTGAGCATCTCCATCATCTCTTCTTACATATGTAGTCGAATTGATTCCTCTACATTCCATCTGGTGATATCTACCTGTATAGTCACCACTTACGCTGTTGAATAAAGGTATTTGCAATGAAGAAGTCATTGGTCTTGCAAAACTTTATCATGAGATCTCCAGCATCATTTCTATCCCCAAGGCCATATTTCCCATCTATTGATCCTTCCTCTTTGTTTACAACTTTCACTTTCCAAACACCAGTAATTATCAATGCATCTTGACTGCATGTTTGATCAATTTTAGACAGAAGAAGTTGGTAGAATTCTTCAATTTCTTCATCATTGGCTTTAGTGGTTGGTGTGTAAATTTGAATAATAGTTGTATTAACTGGTCTTCCCTGTAGGCGCATGGTTATTATCCTATCACAGACAGCATTGTACTTTTAGATAGATCTTGAAATGCTCTTTGTGATGATGAAGAAATTCCTCTTGAATTTCCTATTCACAGAAAAGTAAACCATATGATTGCCTTATTCAAAATGGATAGTAGCAGTCTATTTCAGCTCACTAATGCCTAGAATATCAATCTTCATGTGTTCATTTCATTTTTGATGACTTCTAATTTCCCTAGGCATCATTGATGGTGTCAAGTGTGGCAACGGTAGTGAGGTTGGCCCAGCATCAGACATTGTTTTGTTCTGCTGTGCATGGGGTCGCTATGAGTCGGTTCCGACTCGATGGCACCTGACAACAACAACAACAATTTCCCTAGATTCATACTTGGTGCACTCCATGTTCTGATACTAATGGATGTTTACAGCTGTTTCTTCTTATTTGGAGTTGTGCTCCCACAGCAGATAAAAGTCCTGAAAGTTTTGTTTTATCCACATCATTAATGCCAAGGAGCTCTGGTAACGTAGTGGTTACGAATCGGGCTGCTAATCTCACTGTCAGCAGTTCGAAACTACCAGCTGTTCCATGGGAGAAAGATGAGGCTTTCTGCTTCCATAAATATTTACATTCTTGGAAACCCTGTACAGGGTCACTATGAGTTGGAACAGACTCCACGGCACATAACAACAACAACAACAATCCTGATGAAGCTGCTCTTCTCCAGCCATATTTTGAGTGCCTTCCAACCTGAGGAGCTCATCTTTCAGCACTATATCAGACAATGTTTCACTGCTATTCATAAGCTTTTCAGTAGCTTTCAGAAGTGGTACCTTTCCTTTCTAGTCTATCTTAGTCTGGAAGCTCCACTGAAACCTGTCCACCATGTGTGATTCTGCTTGTATTTAAAATATCAGTGGCATAGTTTCTAGCATCACAGCACAAAAGCTACCACAGTACAACAAACTGTCAGAAAAATGGTGATGAACAACATCATGAGTGTAATTAATTTCACTGAACTGTTCATGGGAAGCTGGTTGAAATGACAAATATCTCATTACATACATAAACCAAACTCATTATAATTGAATTGAATCTGACTCATGGCAACTCTACAAGACAGAGTAGAACCCCACATAAGGTTTCCAAGACTGTAAATTTTATGAAAGTAAACTGCCACATCTTTCTTCCACAGAGAGGCTGGTGGGTTCACACCACCAACATTTCAGTTAGCATCCAGGGTTCCTGTTACTTATATGTTTGCCACATTTAGTAATAAGAAAAAGAAAACAAAGCACCCCTCACAGTCCTGGTGATGGAAAAGAGCTCATACTTGATGCTTTAACCCAGCAAAGTGGGATTCAAATCAGATGGAATATTGTCTGGTCTTTAATTTTCCTTGGGATGGTATGAGAAAAAGGGGTTAAGGAGATGGGTCTTGGCCATAATGAAAAGAGGGGAGTTCTAGTCTCTTCATCTTCTTCTGTGTCTCCTCCCTGAGCCACATCATACAGACCCCCAGGGCATTCCTGTCTGAAGTCCTTCTGATCCTCTAACTCCTAAATGGACAAGCCCTCATACATCAGGGCGCTAGGCCCTGCTTCTTCTTCTGTCTGAAATGTCCCTCCATGCTCCCTTCCTGAAGACAAAGTCTCCTTTTCATCATATCTTTCCCCAGGTTCAAATCATTTCTCTAATACATAGGCAGAGTCCTGGTGTGGTGCTGTAGGATAAGCACTGGACTGCTAACTCCACGGTCTGGGGTTCAAGCTTACCAGCTACCCCTCGAAAACCCTATACAGGCACCAAATAAGCTTTTTGTACATCTCCTGAGTAGCAATGTTCATAGTTCATCCTTTTGTATATGTTTTGGGACAATTTAACTATGTCCCTACAGTGTATTGACAAATTAGGGACCTCATCAACACCCTTATCCCTTGCTTGGCACCTGGCACCTAAGATTATTGTTGTTAGTTGCCAATACCTGGCATGGGACAAAACAAACTGTTGACTGGTCTTGCATTATCTTCTTCTTCTTTTTGAATAACCCCTATTCACTTTATTTATTTATTTATATTTTACACCTACAAAACAAGAAATATATATTAATTTAAATGTTCAAAGGGCACATTCTGCCAGCCAGCCTCTTGCTTGCAGACACACAGCCATTCTCAGTCCATGGGCCTAGAACTCGAAATTGCTCTGTCTCTCCATGCTACCACCTGTACCACCATCTCTGCTGTCAACACTTTTTTAGATAGGAAACTCACACTCCATCATGCTCTTCCTTCCTGATGATCGTGGGATCTTCTGTTCCTGAAATGAAATATTAACTACTTCCCCCTTTTAGTTACACATTTTCTACAATTACAGTAGTGACAATTACAATCAATCCTGCTAACAATTATTCACTATTGAGTCATAAAATCCTTCTGCTATTGTTTCCCACCCCCTTTCACCAGATCCATCTGGAAAAGAGTTAAACTATTCAATGGGGAGTCTAGCTTGCTATTCTCATACTGAAACTAAACACACTCATGAAAGCTTGTAAGCCAGCCACTTCATGCCTTTATAGCTCCCCACTCCATTTTTGATAGCCAATGTCTAAATTTCTCACACCTATCAAGCCAGTAAACTGAGGAAACAAAAGTGTTCCTTGATATGAAGAATCCTTCCATTCTGGTTGGAATTTTGAGTCACTTGCACTATCTTCTTGATTGTTGGTCTGCTCAAGTTCATTGTTGAAGCCACTGTGTGTTTTGAGTGCCTTGCTACCTGGGGGCTCATTTTCCAGCACTGTATCAAACAATATTCTTTTGTGACCTATGAAATTTTCACTGGTTGGTTTTTTTTTTTTTTTTAAACTTCACACATTTTATCTTTTGGGAAAAAGGAAAACTAACAGGCAGTAATTCTTCTCAAACATTCCATCTTTGCTGATCTTTAGCTAACTTCAAAACCTAATGACTAAACCAACTCCATTTTGTGTAGGTCTTTACCCTACCTACTTTGTGGTTAGCAGTTCAGTGCTTATCCAACAGTGCCACACCAGGACTCTT
>NW_006408646.1:6463681-6472034 GCF_000296735.1 Chrysochloris asiatica
GAGTTCTGGGACCATCCCCTGAGCCTGCTTGGTCGGGTATTCTGTGTTGTTGTTGGCGGAGCTCTCTGCTATATGTCCACCCGATCCGCCATCTTGTTTGTTCTCCCACTGGTTGTTTTTCATAAGTAAATCACCAGGCCTTTTTCCCTAATCTGTCTTCATATGGAAGCTGGTTGAAACCTGTCCACCATGAATGACCCTGCTGGCATCTGAAATACCAATGGTAGAGTTTCTAACATCATTGTTGTTGTTGTTAAGTGCCTTTGAATTGGTTCCAATGCATGGCAACCCTATATAGGGTGTCCAAGAAGCAGCTGGTGGTTTTGAACTATTGACCTTGAGGTTCAGAGTCCAGTGCTTATCCTACAGTGCCACACTAGGCGTCCTTTAGTATTAAAGCAACATGCAACCCCCCACAACAGGACAAATTGACAGACAGGTGGTTAGGCACCCAAGAAGAGTATAGTAGATATTTGATGAATGAATGCTTGAATCAAATATCTATAATAATCTATACCAACTCTTCCAAATTTTAAGTAAAGAGACTAAACTTAAAGGTGGGCAATGATATGCTCAAGGAAACACAGCTCAGGCATTTAATAGCTCCTTGCTAATTATACATTTCCCTAAAATATCTTAAAGGAGTTCTGGTAGCGTAGCAGTTAGGAGTTGGTCTGCTAACCTCAAGGTCCACAGTTCGAAACTACCAGCTGTTCCGTGGGAGAAAGATGAGGCTTTCTGCTCCCGTGAAGATTTACAGCCTCAGAAACCCTATACTGGGTCGCTATGAGTCAGAACTGATTCCATGGCACACCACCACCACCACCAAAATATCTTAGAGTCTGGGACTAATTGGGCCCTTTCAAAGAGGTTTAAAACTAAGGGACTAAGTTGTTTCACATGTCCTGAACAATCCTAGTCCTTAGCAGAATGCTTCCCACAAAGTAAGAATTCCAAACCCGTGTCCATGAAGGTGTTTTCGAGATCAATAGACCCTCTGTCTGAATTGTATACAGATGGGTTGAGGAGCATTTTTCACTGGAAAAGCTGTAAGACTTTCATCTGATCCTCAAGGGAGCAAGATCCCCCCAAATACTAAGAACCATTCACACCTTAGAGATCACCTTGCTGTACTCCTTCTAGCTAGAAAACAAGGCCTGGTGTGGGGCAGGCAGTAGTCTGAACTAAGTAGGTAACTCATGGGATCAGAAAAGTGTTTTCAATTTCAGGTCAGGCTATCAGGGAATAGTTCCTGGAGTAGGTGCCAGTTAAGGTGAACCATAATGGACCATGAAGGTTTGAGAAGTGAAGTGGAGAAGGAGCTAGCCCACTGTTGAGTCGATTCTGACTCACAGCAGTCCTATAGGACAGAGAAGAACTGCTCCATAGGGTTTCTGAGACTCTAAATAGCGTAATAGTTATGAATTGGGCTGCAAACATCAAGGTCAACAGTTCGAAACTACTAGCTATTCCGTGGGAGAAAGATGAGGCTTTCTGCTCCCACAAAGATGTACAGCCTCAGAAACCCTGTACAAGGTCCTTATAAGTCAGAACCGACTCCATGGCACATAACCACCACCACCACCAAATATTTACTGAAGATGACTGCCTCATCTTTTGTCTAAGGAGCAGCTGATGGGTTTGAACCACTGACCCTTTTTAACCACCCAACGTTTAATCCACTTCACTACCAAAAGATAAGGTTCCAAATTCCGTTCTGGTATTTCTAATGTCCTCATCAATTCCTCAATATCTTCATCAACCTTCTATGTCTAAAATTTTTAAGTGCCATAGAGTCGGTTCTGACTCACAGTGACACTGTATAGGATTTCCAAGGAGTGGTTGGTGGATTTGAACTGCTGATCTTGTGATTAGCAGTTCAGTGCTTATCCTACAGTGCCACACCAGAACTCCATGTCCAGAAGCAGGGGCTGCTTAAACCATCCAGTGCTGGAGTCATTTTGATCCAGTAACCAGTCTGGCTGTAGTCTCTTCCCCTTTTCCTTTAGAACAACATGAGCTGTTTTTGTGATATCAACCATCACTAGAGGCCCTTTGTTTCCTCTGTTAAATTATTCATCCTGCAAGATAAATTATTAATTTTCAATTTTGTACAGCAAATGTTAAGCAGACAGGTGGAAATGGGTTGGGACCCTGGGCATGGAGCCACAGATCTCCCTAGGTTCCCTGAAGCACAGCTCTAGGCTACCAGAGCTGAGAAATTATTCAAGACTCCACAGAGAGAGCTCACCCTCGAATGTACTTGACCAAGGTTGAAGTTGGCACAAGATCATGGTGCCCCTTAAGAAGCTGGGCACTATTTTCCTCTGGCTTCAAACCTCTTGTTTTCCTGAGTCCTGGCTGCAGCCCTCCTAACTGGCTCTGGTGCAGGGCTGCAGGGCTTGCTCAGAGTGGGCTCAAGTTGTACTCAGTAGGAAGGACTTGGACTTGAACCTGAGTCTAGACTTTAAATGACCTTGATAAATCTGTAGAGTGGGTCAGCTATCTCTATGACCACTTCAGACCTTCTTGGCCTCACCTTTTATTCCAACTATTGCCACAATAGTCAGTGCTCTCAGGCACTAGTTGATAGCACCCCACCTCTCTGACTACATGCCTCAGGGATGCAGGACTTGGTACTCACCCACATGCCACCTGGGAAAGTGGGATATTAATGCATCATGGGACAGCCAATGAGGTTGGGAGTGGTGAAAAAATGCATCTCCCTTTATTTCTCATGGATTTAATTGAGTCCCCCAAAATATGTGTCATCTTGGTTGGGTCATGATTTTCAGTGGTTTAGCAGTTATGTAATGATGTAATGTGGTAGTTATGTGATGATCCTCCATGAAGTGATAGGATGTAACAAACCAATAAGAGGATTAAGTGTAGGGTACAATACCCCCAATCCTGTCACAACCCTGGTCTGATGTAAAGGAGTTTCCCAGGGGTGTAACCTGACAAGAGAGAGAAGTAATCAGAGAAGAAGGGACCTATTACCATAAAGAAAGAAGAGCCAGGAGTGGAGGGCATCCTTTAGACCTGGGGTCCCCACACTGTGAAGCTCCTAGATCCAGGGGAAGATTGATGCCAAGACACATGGAGATCTGCAAGGAATGCTGGGCCTGCAGATGCTGAAAGGAGACAAGGACCTTCCCCCAGAGCTGACAGAGAGAAAGCCTTTCCCTAGAGCAAGGACTCTGAATTTGGACTTCTAGCATCTTAAACTATGAGAGATTAAATTTCTGTTCATTAAAGCCAATCATTTGTGGTATTTCTGTTATAGCAGCACTAGAGAACTAAGACAAGATATTTCCAAAATGTATTTCCTGTTGTGGTGCTGTAGGATAAAACACTGGATCATAAGGTCAGTTTGAACCACAAGGTCGGTGATTCAAATTCACCAGCTGCTCCTTGAAAACTCTCTCCAGGCTCACTATGAGTTGGAACGACTCAATGGCACTTACCAATAACAAGCCATCTTAGAAAGTCCCAAGGGATTGAGCCACCAGTCACCCATATCAGGGACACTCATGACCCATCCTTGTCCTGGATCTGGTTCCTTGCCTGGCCTTCTTCACTTCTGCTTCCTAGGACCACTTTCTAAATCAACTACTCACACATAAGCCTTTGTCTCAGCTTCTGCTTTTTAGAGGACCCAGGATAAGTCAAAGACTTTAGCTGGTCTGAGATTCAGATTTAAGTCCTTGTGCATTTCAGACAATATAAGAAAAATATACAAAAGTAAGCCTGTGCCTTTAAATTGGCCTCCTACCTGGGGTTCGGGGGGCTGGATTTAGAGGACACCATGGCCAGGGGCTGAAAGTCAAGACTCAGGAACGTAGGGAGGCCCAGGCCTTTCCTGGCAGGGGGCAACTGCCTGCCAGCTGCTGTGCCTTGGGTGTGCAGATGGCAGGAGTGTCCCAAAATGAACTGCTGCCCGGAGAAGCTGTCAGGGGCTGACTACAGGTCTAGAGAACTTTATCAAGATGTCACCAGCCAAGCTGGTGAGTCCTTGTGATTCTGTCTGATAGGTTTGGACGCTGACGATATGTCCCTGACTCTACTTGGGCATCAAGAGTTCACCTGGGGTGGCCTGTGAATGACAAGGCATAAAGCAGACTTTGCAGAGATAGCAAGAGAGGGTTGGAGAATGGGATTTCTCCTGTCTCCAGTGCCCTGCCTTTCCCTACCAGTAACAGACTTATGCTATAATCCATCTCGAATGCCTGCTCCCCTGGGTTCAGTTTCCTCTGCCAATGCCCACTGCCAATCCCTGATACTGTTTATATGAATGCCTCATTTTCTCAAGTCTCTGGCTCGTGCCAGTGCATCCACTGTGTTCCCCTACTAGTAGGGCCCTCGGCCACTTCTCCTGGCCTCAAGAATTGACCTTGCTGAATGCCAATAAAACCAACAGGCCTGACACTTTTTGCCTTTTGACAATTCTCTAGCAACCTGACAGAAAACCATAGCAGTACCAACAATAATCAGTCCAATTTACACATATTTGGCAATCGCTCAGTTCATGGTCAGGCATATTTAGGTGATTAGGAGCCATAAATGACCCCAATCTGACTGTGTGTCACTCCTGGCTTGATAGTTTTCAGTGGTTTCCCATGCTAGTTCAAAGTCCTGTGAGGATCATTCAGGTTCTTCAACCTTGTTTTGTCTCCCCCATGACTTCCCACCATTGACTGCAACTGTCAGGTTCTCTGTAGTTTCCATGCCTATGTCCCAGCTGGTCCCGATACATAAGATGCTCTTCCCATCCTCTTCTGCTTCTGCCCTGCTAATTTTGAATCCTCTTTTGGATTTCAGTTCATTGCTATCTCCTCCAGGAAGCCTACTTTACCTTCCCAAATGATCAAAGTTCCTCCTAAAAGTTCCTAAGTTGCTTAAACTAACTCATAGTATGTTTGTTACCTATTTGTGTGTTTGTCTCCTGCAGCAGGGGAATAAACTCCTACATACTCAGGTACCACTTCTAGTTCACCATCATATCTTAAGTGCTAAAATGCTCACTAAGCATTTCATGACTAAATATTGTTGCTGCTGTTAAATGCTGTCAAATCGGTTCCAACCCATCACAACACTTTATAGGGTTTCCGAGGAGCAGCTGGTGAGCTTGAACAGCCAACCTTGCATTCAAACAACTGCAGTCCAGCACATTAACCCACAGCACCACACCAGGACTCCACACCACATCAGGACCAAATATTGTTGTTGTTGTTGTTAGGTGCCATCGAGTTGGCACCGACTCATAGCGACCTTAAGCACAGCAGAATGAAAAACTGCCTGATCCTGGGCCATCCTCACTACTGTTGCCACACTTGAGTTCATAGATGTTGCCACTTGGCCAATCCGTCTCGTTGGGGGTCTTCCTCTTTCTCTCTGACCCTTCACCTCGCCTTACCAAACATGATATCCTTCTCCAGCAACTGGACAGTGAATAAGGAAGACCGCAGAAGAATTGATGCTTTTGAGTTATGGTGTTGGAGGAGAATATTGAAAGTGCCATGGGCTGCCAAAAGAACCAATAGATCTGTTTTGGAAGAAGTGCAGTCAAACTTCATCTCTCATACTTCAGACATATTGTCAGGAGGAACTAAATATTAGGAGACTTCAAAGTGTCTGATCATTCAAGTTGAGGTTGTGCTTGGAGGAAATGAAATCTAAGATTTTATATAATAATATATAACAGTAGAAAAATAATTCACATGCTTGTATGGTACATTAATATCATCAAGTTATAGTAATATGCCAAATATGTATTGGAATAGAAAAATATTTTTAAACTCGCATAATAACAAATTAAAAAAATATTGTTAGAAACAGAAAGAAAATAAAAATAAGCTGCACCCTAACAACGTAAGCATTGTGTATTTTCATCTAGTCCTTGCCTCTGGCAAACCTATTTTCCCCAGTCAAAGTACGTACTATTCACCCTTTCACTTAACATTACAGCATCAACATTTTTTTTTTTTCACGATGGAATTAAGGTATTTGGAGCTAAAAGGAACTTAAGAAATGATACCGTCTGCATTAGTCAGTGTTCTCCAGAGAAACAGAATCAACAAATATACACACACCCCACGTACTGGCAGAAAGAAAAAGAGAGAGAGATTTATTTTAAGGAATAGGCTCAGTCAATTGTGGGGGCTGGTGAATCAAAAATCTATAGCTCAGGCAGCATGCTGACTTATATCTGAAATCAGCAGGCCAGGCTGTGGGTTAGAAACTCTAGCAGGATATCTGTGTTACAGTCTTGAGGCTGAATCCCTTTTTTCAGAAACCTCAGTTTTTGCTCTAAAAGCCTTCAACTAATTGGATGAGACCCACCCATATAACCAACAGTAATTTGATTTTTTTAGAGTCAACTATTTATAAATGTTGGAGTTCTGGTGTGGTGCTGTAGGATAAGCAAATGGCCTAAAAGGTAGGTTTGAACCATAAGGTCAGTGGTTCAAACTCACCAGCCACTCCTCGAAATCCTATACAGGGTCGCTATGAGTGGGAACCAACTCGATGGCACTTAACAACAACAATTTGCAAATGTTAATTTTTAAGCAACATTCTGACTAGTGGTTGACCAAACATCTGGGCACCATAGCATAGCTAAACTGACATAGGAAATAAACCATCACACCATCTGTTTTAGGCTGGGTTCTCTAAGGTAGCAAAACCAGTGAATTTTGTTGTTGTTGTTGTTAGGTGCCATCGAGTCAATACCGACTCATAGCGACACTATGCACAGCAGAATGAAACACTGCCCGATCCTGGGCCAACCTCACTATCATTGCCACGCTTGAGCCCATTGATGTTGCCACTCTGCCAATCCATCTCGCTGGGGGTCTTCCTCTTTTTCTCTGACCCTCCATCCTACCAAACATGATATCCTTCTCCAGTGACTGGTCCCTCCTGACAATATGTCTGACATATGAGAGACGAAGTTTGGCCATCTTGGCCTCCAAGGAGCGCTCTGGCTGCACTTCTTCCAAAACGGATCTATTGGTTCTTTTGGCAGTCCGTGGCACTTTCAATATTCTCCTCCAGAAGCTTAGGTATGTATATGTATGTTGTGGGCTGGCTGGCTTAAACTTCCGACCTTGCAGTTAGCAGTCCTACAGCACCACACCAGAGTTCATATATATTCATTGTTGTTGTTTTAAGTGCCATTGAGTTTGTTCCGACAGATAGCGACCCTGTATAGGGTTTCCAAGGAGTGGCTGGTAAATTCGAACCGCTGACCTTGTAGTTCCAGTTCCAGCATATTAACCCACACACCACACCAGGACTCTATCTAAATTCATAGAGAGAGGTTTTTATTAAGGTTTTTATCAAGGAAATGACTTGCACAGATATAGAGGTGATTTCATTGCATTAGATATTATCTTGGGGAATTACTAGTTTTAATTGCTAAACCACTGAGAATCCTGACACAGTCAAGTTGACATAAAACTTTAACTATCACATTCATCTGCTTAATTTTCAGAGACAATGAAATGGAGGCTAGAGAGGCGCAAAGTCATCCAGTAAAAATGACAACTCTTAACTTCCTGAGACTCACAGTCTTTGAGATTTCCTCAGACATGTTCTCCACTCTTAACTCTAAGCAGACTAACACCTTGAAATGAGGCTTCTGAAGCACAGGTGAACCTAATCTGTAATGGCTCCTTCTAGTTTAAAGGCATATAGAATCTCCTGCCTCTAGTGAGGCTCTCCACCTTCTGACGGAGGGTAAATTACATTGGTACAGCCACTGTGGCAAATTTTCTGGGACTATTTCCCAAAGTTGAGCATCAACCTACCCTACCCTTTCCAAGATATTCCCATCAGAAGTGAGTATTTGTTGGTGGGTGCCATTGAGTTGGTTCCGAATCATAGTGACCCTACATATCATAGAAGAAAACACTGCCTATTCCTGTCTCATCCTCACAATCATTCCTGTGTTTTAGCCTATTGTTGCAGCCACTGTGTCAATGCATCTCTTTGGGGTCTTTCTCTTTTTCAAAGACTCTCAAAATACACAAAGCATAGTGTACTTCTCTAGGGACTGGTTGGTCCAAATTCCATGTCCAAAGTACATGAGAGAAGGTCTTGCCAGCCTTGCTTCTAAGGAACATTCTGACTCTACTTCTACCAGCACAGATCTTTTCATTCTTCTAGAAGTCCATGGTATATTTAATATTCTCTGCCGGGGTCTGGCCTCGACATAGTTGTCACGAGTGTTTGGTTCACGAGGAGGGGAGATCCAGCGGCGATAGGGATAGCTAAAGAATACACAGACAAACAGAAGAAGGGAGACAATGAGGCACCCCAAAGCCAGGGTGGATACATCACTGGTGGGCAG
>NW_006408646.1:6477517-6478616 GCF_000296735.1 Chrysochloris asiatica
TATAGCTTGAAGAGGGTAAATAATACTAAAATCCTTGACTGCCTTATGAATATTAGTTTCACTTGCCTACTATTGTAAAATAGACACTTGAGTGGGACAGAAAAGAATGTTGGGAAACATGATTAGAGAAAACTTGTAAGCCTGCCTTCAGCCAATAACTCATTGGAATACCTAAAAGGGGTTCTACAACTTGCCCAGTGAAATAGGCCTAATGCAAAGCCTATACAAACTACAGGACCTTAGGTCAAATCCTGAGTCCCATCCACAACCTTGTGAGGTGAGACATTACCACTAGAAAGGACAAGCAGACTGGAACAGGTACAGTAACAGAAGATACATCTTCATGAGGAACCTGACCTATACTCAGAGAGGTTGTTGTTGTTGTTGTTGTTGAGTGCCATCGAGTCGGGTCACTCAGAGAGGTAGTTACTCTAAACACCAGCAGAGAGGGAAAGAGTCTTCAAATCAAGTTTCAACGCTATCCACTCTGTACACAGGGTAGATAGGGGCAGGCAACTTAGACATTGGCTACCTAAAATGAGGGGACAATAAAGGCACGAAGTGACTGGCTTACTAGGTTTCAACAGGGAGCTTAGTTTAAGAGGGTGGGGGGGAAAGAAAGAGTCCCCATTGAATAGCTATCATCTTGTCTAGATGGGTCTGGTGAAAAGAGATGGGAATAAGATTCGTAAGATTCAATAGTGAATAACTGTTATGACTAATCGCAACTGTCACAATTGTAAAGGTAGAAGTTTTGTAACAAAAAAGGGGGAGTGGTTAATCTTATAGTGCAGAAATAGAGAACCCTAGGACCATCAGGAGAGAAACACACAAGCAGAATGAGGGACTTTATCCAGAGAAGCAGCAGCGCCAGAGATGGAGGCAGAAATGGGGGCATGGAGACGGGGCAGCGCCGGCTGAGGACTCTAGATTCATCAACTAAGAAGAGATGGACTAAGAACTGATGGCCAGGAGCAGACTTGCAGAATGTGCCCTTTGGAGATGTAAATTAGTATATATGCCTGAATGAGTTTTTTTTGTTTGTGTGTTTTTCAAAAAGCTAAAGTGGATAGAGAGAAATACTTTTAACTCATGGTAT
>NW_006408646.1:6478716-6491317 GCF_000296735.1 Chrysochloris asiatica
CAATTTTCCATTAACTGCCAGTGGCCTCATTTGTTACACTCAGCCCTAGAGGGCCTCGAACCTCTGACTAGTCTTACACGGTCTGCAACAATTCTCTGCCAATACCATAGTCTTACTTCCACCTAAAGACATGTCTAAAAATGTTTTTAGAAGTCCTATTCATAGTAACCAAAAATTGGGACACAGGAATGTAAAGAATGTCCAAATGGCAAACGTTTTGTTACATACCAGGGAGTTTCCAAAAGTTTGTGGAAAATTCTATTGCCTTTTAATTTCATTTACCATGAACATTTTGAAATTCCCTTGTATAAAGTCCCTAGGTTACAAACGTTTTATACCGGACTACTATGCTACCAGAGCTCCTTAATTGACAGCTATGGGTTTGGTTATAAATATATTTACCACAAACACACATATACACAAACTCACAGGAGCTCTGGTAGCATAGTGGTTATGATTTGGGCTGCTAACCTCAAAATCAGCAGTTCAAAACTTCCAGTTGTTCTGTGGTAGAAGGATGAGACATTCTGCTTCTGTAAAGATTTACAGCCTCGGAAACCCTATACAGGGTTGCTATGAATCGGAACTGACGCCACGGCACATAACCACCACCACTACACACACACAAATTATACTAACCAGCCTAACATACTTGAATCTTATTTTTAATAAATATCATTTCCTGGCATCACAAAACACATGCTATGTACCTATGAAATCAATAGCTCAAATCAGGTACCATGAATGGTATGCAATAATTTTCATTTTTAGGAATTGCATAAATGTTTGATTCGATTTAATTTACGTACATTTTATGTGTATATTTCAAAACTACTTTAAAGGCTGAAATAAACTCCAACACACATCCTCAAAAAAAAAAAAAATTGGACAGAACCCAAATTTCCATCCAGATCTACTCTGGATAAACAAATGCGGTATATTCGTACAACAAAATGCTACATAACAGTAAAAAACAATGAACCACTGCTATATGCCAAATTGTGTCTGAGTCTCATGGACATAATGTTGAGTGAAAGAAGCCAGTCAACCATAAAATATATTCTATATGATTGTATCTATATAAAACTCAAGATGGGACAAAGTAATCTATGGTAATAAAAGAGTACTTTGGTTTGGAAGTCGATACTGACTTGTAAGGATGCCTTGGTGGCATGGTGGTTAAATATTTGGCTAGTAAACAGAAGACCAGTGATTCAAACCAACCAGTTTGAATCTCAGGTAGAAAGTTGTTGCAGTTGGCTTCCATAAAGATTACAGCCTTGAAAACCCATTGGGCCTGTTCTACTTTGTCATACAGGGTTGCTGTAGGTCAGAATTGACGGTATAGCAACAGCTTATTGATTAGTGCGAGAGTTTTGTAGGCTGATAATATCTTAAGAGGAGTGTTAATTACCTAGATGTACATATCATAAAAATTCATCAAGCTCTACACTTAAAATTTGTGCACTTAATGTGGGTAATTTGAAAAGAAGTCTCCTTGAACTATTAACATCTGCGAAAGATCTGTAATCTTGCTAATTGTATTATACCAGTAAATTTCCTGTTGTGTTTTAAAATGCGTTATATAGTCATGTGCTGCATTAGGTTCATTCTGGTAACGTCCAACCACATATACATCCATGAAGTTATCATTTGTTAGGTGCCGCCAAGTCTGCTTTGACTCATAGCAACCCTGTGCACAACAGAACAAAACACTGCTGGTCTTGTATCATCCTCACAATTACTATGTTTGAACCCACTGTTGCTGCCATTGTGCCATCTTTTTAGGGGTCTTCCTCTTTTTCACTGACCCTCTGCTTTTCCCTCCTGACAACATGTCTAAGGAACATTTGGCTGTACTTTTACAAGATAGATTCGTTTGTTCTTCTGGCAGTCCATGATACTTTCACTATTCTTTGCCAACATCATAATTCAAATGCATCTATTCTTTCAGGTTTTCAGTGTTCATTGTCCAACTTTCACATGGTAATTGAAATGATCATGGCTTGGGTCAGGATCACCTTAGTCCTCAAAGTGACATCTTTGTTCTTCAACACTTCAAAGAGGGCTTTTGCAATAGATTTGCCTAATATGTTGTTTAAGTTCTTGACTGCAGCTTCCATGTACATTGATTGTGGATCCAAACAAGTCTTGTTGTTGTTGTTGTTGTTAAGTGCCGTCGAGTCGGTTCCGACCCATAGCGACCCTGTACAGGGTTTCCAAGGGTGTAAATCTTTAGGGAGTAGAAAGCCTCATCTTTCTCCCGCGGAACAGCTGGTAGTTTAGAACCACTGACCTTAAGGTTCGCAGCCCGATTCGTAACCACTACGCTACCAGAGCTCCTTAAACAAGTCTTAGACAACCTCAATTTTTTCTCCATTTATCATGATGTTTTTCATTGGTGTTGTGAGGATTTTGCTTTCTTTACATTGAGGTGCATTCCATACTGAAAGCTGTAGTTTTTGGTTTTTTTAAAAAATCTTTTTCAATAAGTATTTCAAGTTGTCTTCACTTCTAGCAATCAAGGTTGTGTCATTTGCATATCACAGGTTGTTAATGAGTCTTCCTCCAATCCTGATGCCACATTCTTCTTCATATCAAACAACTTCTCAGATTATTTGCTGAGCATTCAGACTGAATAAGTATGGTGAAAGGAAATGACACGGACACACACCTTTCTGGATTTTAAACTATTCAGTATCCCTTTGTTTTGTTCTACTGACTGCCTCTTGGTGGAATATAGGTTGCTCACAAGCACAACTAAGTGTTCTGGAATACCCATTCTTTGCAATGTTGGCCATATTTGTTATGATCCATGCAGTTGACTGCCTTTGCATAGTCAATAAAGCACAGTAAACATCTTTCTGATATTCTCTGCTTTCAGCCAAGATTCAGCTGATGTCAGTAATGATATCCTTCATTCCAAGTTCTCTTCCAAATCCAACTTGAATCTCTGGCAGCTTCCTGTTGATGTACTGCTATAATCATTTAAAAAGTCTCTTCAGCAAAATTTTACTTGCATATGATATTATTCAATGATTTCTGCATTCTGTTGGGTCACCTTTTTTTGAAATGGGCACACATATGGATTTTTTTCAAATTGGACAGTCAGGTAGCTGTCTTCCAAATTTCTTGGCATAGAAAGTGAGCTCCTCCAACATTGCATCAGCTTATTGATATATTTCAATTTATAGTCTGTCAATTCCTGGAGTCTTGTTTTTTGCAAATACCTTCAGTGTAGTTTGGCATTCTTTCTTCGATACCATCAGTTCTTGTTCATTTGCTAACTCTTGAAGTGGCTGAGCATTGACCTACTCTTTTTGGTACAGCGTCTCTGTATTTCTTCCATTTTCTTTTGGTGCTTTATGCATTATTCAATATTTTGCCCATAGAATCCTTCAATATTGTAACCTAAGACTTGATTTTTTCTTCAGTTCTTTCAGCTTGAGAAATGCTGAGCACGTTTTTCAATTTTGTTTTCTAACTCCAGGTCTTTGCACATTTCTTTATAAAACTTTACTTTGCGTTTACTCAAGCTGCCCTTTGAAAATGTCTGTTCGGCTCTTTTGCTTCCAATTTTTCAATTGCTTTAGCTTCTTTAAGAGCAAGCTTTGGAGTCTCTTCTGACATCCATTTTGGGCTTTTCTTTCTTTTCTGTCTTTTTAATGATCTTTTGCTTTCTTCATGTATGATGTTCTTGATGTTATTCCACAACCCTTCTGGTTTTCGGTCATTAGTGTCTAATGTATCAAATCTATTCTATAAATGTTCTTTAAGTTCAGTTGGGGTATATTCAAGGCCATATTTTGGCTCTGGTGAACTTGTTTAAATCTTCTTCAACTTCAGCCTGAACTTACATATGAGTAGTTGAAGGTCTGTTTCACAGTTGGTCCCTGACCTTGTTTTGTCTGATGATATGGAGCTTCTCATTGTCTCTTCACACAGATGTGGTTAATCTGACTCCTGTGAATTCCATCTGGTGAGGTCCACGTGTATGGTCAGTCACCCTTTACATTGTTGAAGAAAGATATTTGTGTAGAAGAAGTTGTTGGTCGTACAAAATTCTATCATGCAATCTCCAGCATCGTTTCTAATGCCAAGGCTATATTTTTCAACTACTGATCCTTTTTCTTTGTTTCCAACTTTCATATTCCAATCACCAGTAATTATCAATGTTTCTTGACTGCATGTTTGATAAATTTCAGACCGAAGAAGAATTATTTAATTTCTTTATCATTGGCTTTAGTGGATTTAGTGGTTAATACAACTCCTCCAGTTGTATTAACTGGTCTTCCTTATAGATGTATAGATATTATCCATTTGTTGTTTCTTGCCTAGTAAACCATGTGATTGTCCAATTCAAAAAGGCCAATACCAGTCCATTTCGGCTCACTAGTGTCTAGGATATTGATGTTTATGTGTTCTTTTTCATTTTTGATGACTTTGAATTTTCCTAGATTCATACTTAATACATTCTGATTACTAGTGGATGTTTGCAGCTCTTTCTTCCCATTTTAACTTATTCCACATCAGCAAATTAAGATCCTGAAAGTTTTGCTCCATTCACATCAGTAATGCCATATCTATTTTGAGTAGGCAGCTCTTCCCAAGTTATAATTTGAGTGTCTTCCAACCTGAAGAGCTCATATTCCAACACTTTATCAGATAATGGCTTGCTGGTATTCATAAGCTTTTCAGTGACTATCTATTTAGAGTTGTCTGCCACTCCTTTCTCTTAGTCTGGAAGCCCAGCTGGAACCTGTCCACCATGGGTGTCCCTGTTGGTATTTAAAATATCAGTGGCATAACTTCCAGAATCACAGCAGCACACAAGCCTCCACAGTACAACAAACTGACAGATAAATGTTGGACATGGTTATGATTATTGTTGTTAAATGCCACTGAGTCGATTCCAACTCATAGCAACCCTGTATAGAATTCCCATGGAACAGCTGGTGGGATTGAACCACCAACATTATGGTTAGCAGTTCAGTGCATATCCCACTTGACAGCAACAAGGTCTCCAAGGTTGTAATTGTTATTGTTGCTGTTAAGTGCCATCGAATCAAAAAATTCCTATCAGAGAATGGGACACACCAGATGTATTGAACACAATAGCTTCCAACATACAACACGTTTATTCCATGTTTCTTTTATATAATTTCAGTACCAGGTATACAGTGGTATGGTACATACATAACCTGTAATAAATATGTCTTGATAGTCATTATAAATGCCTATGTTACTGGTTGAAGTACTGGTGTGGTGTTATAGGATAAGCACTGGACAGCTAACCACAAAGTCATTGCTTCAAACCCACCACCTACTTCTCGAAAACCCTATGCAGGGTCAGTATGAATTGGAACTGACTTGATGGCACTTAACAACAACAATGACAACAAATGTTACTGGCATATGTCTGTACTGTATTGTACTTTCTATTGTTGTTTTAATGTGAACTCCCTACTTATAAATAAAAAGTTTACCTTATAACAGTGAATGCTTCAATTTGTAGGCAGCAGCATCCAGTCTTTTGTATGGCGAGCCTCTTGAGTGTTGTAGTGTTATCTCTCTGTTTAATTTTCTTTAGCATATTACTATGAAGTACATCATGCAGCAAAAGCAATGTTAGTGATAGCAGCAGGAAGAGGCAAAGAAGTATCAATTTGGAAGTTTAGCAACATGATGGTGGAAAATTAGTGAATGCTGTTGCTTGAGATTTAGGCGTTTTCACACAACATCCAAAGGGACACATGCCTATAGTTATGTGATGTGTCACCATCTAGGAAATAGATACAGGAAGTCCCAGGTTCTGAATGTCTAACTTACATACAACCTATAGTTACAAACCAACTACAGCAAAGACTATTATATTTAAAATTTGAGGTCAAAACAATGGAACATAGTAACAAACAGGCATGCACATCAAAATATGATGATTTTTATTATTACTGTATTACTATGTTAAAGATGTTTCAGTATATCTGGAAGTGTTTCTTTAATTTGATTTTAATGCATAGAAAACTATACTATATACTAAGGTAAACGTTTGATTACATGACTATCCTGATTTATGTACAAACTCAATTTAAAGACCGACAGGAATGGAATTCATTCATAAGTTGGGGACTGCCTGTATATGGAATAGCTTATAATTTTTGCAAATTCTTGAAAGTCTATTGTTATTTCAAAATACAATAAAATTTATAAATATATAATCAATTCCTACTCTTTATTTTTAAAAGTTAGAGTTAAAATGTATTACCCTCTCAGCAACATTCTTACCCACCTTCAACAAAATTTATGGATTAAATAAATTAAAACGTTTTTCTAAATGGATTGAGATTCTTTCTCCCTTTTCTTTCCTTCTTACCTTGTACCTTCCTTCCTACTTCCTTCCTCCCTTTCTCTCTTCCTTCTTTTTTTAAAAAATTTTTCCTGAGTATTACTGAATCTGGTCTGTTTCTCTTTTCTGCCCCAGTCTGGGTCACCCCACCTCAGTGAACACCTGCCAAAGGCTCTTTTCACCACACTACCTGTAGGTTCCTCCTACTTATGCCTTGGTGAGTTCAAGAGCTGGGAAGCTTAAAACTATGAATTCCACACTCTTCCCAGCTCCAACCTCTCATGACCTATGGCCAGGCCTCTAATTTGTAAGTCTGGGTTTACCTGTTTGGAAAATGGGCTGAATCATAGATGCCTCCTCACCAGGGTGTTGAATTGTAATTACTATTTGCAACGTTGTCTAAGATGTCAAGATGAAAGGCAGTTATAAAAGTCCATGTTATTGGCATTAGTAATAAAACTAAGGAATTTGTTTGTGAGTTTGAAAGGTTGTCATAACTGGGATGGGGGGTTGGAAAAGGTTGATTTTATGTGGAAAATCCTTGTCCAAAAAACA
This sequence comes from Chrysochloris asiatica, assembly GCF_000296735.1. Classification (NCBI taxonomy): domain Eukaryota; kingdom Metazoa; phylum Chordata; class Mammalia; order Afrosoricida; family Chrysochloridae; genus Chrysochloris; species Chrysochloris asiatica. Next base: position 6,485,618 of record NW_006408646.1, read on the forward strand.
GCCACAGATCCTGGTTAATATAAATAGCAAGAACATGTTGTACCTCAAAGTACTTTGCAAATTTCACCATGCCCCCAATAAGAGAACGCACACTTACAAAATTGAAAACAAGGAGTTACCTGGGGTTATAAGGCAGGAAATTCAGGGGCTAATGTTTGGCAGGGACCATTGGTGGTTGGTTCTCTTAGCAATTTACATGAAAAATGAAGTTAACAGCACAGGACTCTTTATTTCTACCTGTCAATGTTTTGCTTTTGCTTTATGCGTTCTGATTACATTTCTATCCCTCTAACAGCTAACGACAGCACTTAACAACAACAACAGCTAACAGAGACTTTTAGAAACCCACCATTTTGTTTGCATGTTTTATAAAGCAAGGTTAAGATAAAAGAAAAGGCTAAAACATAGCCCATGCTCTGAAAGCATTTATAGTCAAGCCAGAAGATAAATAGGAGTGAGTGGCCTATATTTAGAATTTATTTCATAGTGCCCTGTTATTAATAATAACTGCCCCCTTTGGAGTGTCCAAAGCCCTTTGAAATTCATTACTTCATTTGACACACTCAAAACACTGGAATTACAAGCTCTGATTTTGAGGGCAAGGAGACTGAAGCTCAGACTGAGTGACATTTTAAAGGTCCCACAGTCTGCAAGTGATGGTGTTGGGAATTAAACTTGCTTTTGGGAATTGAATGATTTTGTGAAATTTAGAACTAGTTTTCTTTCTACTGTACTGCCACACCTGGTAGGTACTCAAAGGTGAACCCTGGCCTTTGGTTCCAGGTTCAAGGCCAGTCTAGTCCAAGATATGTACCATTTGGCATCTAATCAGAGAACAGATGCAGTATAGAGGTTAAAGGTGTGGATCCTGGACTCAGGGACTTGGGTTTCATTCTTGGCTCTTAATCATTCTGTGTATTGGGTCAAATAACTTTACATTGCTGAGTCTTCATTTTCTTAACTATTAGATGGAGATATACTAACGGTGCTTCCTTCTTTGTTAGGTTTTATTAATAGAGATAATTTATGGAGAGCTCTTAGCCCAATGTTCAGCATAAGCCAGACTTTTCAAAGATTCTCAGATGAGATCTTAGTAGACAAATGAATGGTAAATGCATCTTAATTTCTGAAAGGAACCATCTTGGGCCAAGAACTCAAAGAAATAATAATAAAAAGCAAACTTGTATTTTGAGATAATTGTTGATTTACATGTAAGAAATAATACAGTGTGTTCTCTTGGCCCATTGATAACATTTGGCATAGCCATAATACAATCCCACAACCATGATATTGACATTGGTACAATCCTTCCACCATATTCAGATTTCATCAGTTTTATACACACTCATGTAACCTCATTGAATGTGTCTCTGTGTGTGCATGTTTCATGTTTAGATAGTTCTATGCAACCCATTACATATATACATTGGAATGACTGTCCCCATAGTCAACAAATCTGTGTTGGAAGAAGTACAGTCAGAATGTTCTTTAGAGGCGACGATGGCAAGACTTTGTCTCTCATACTTTGGACATATTATCAGTCCCTAGAGAAGGACAATGTGCTTGGTAAAGTGGAGGGTCTCTGAAAAGGAGGAAGACCCCCAACAAGATGGATTGACACCCTGGCAGCAGCAATGGGCTCAAGCATAACAACAGTTGTGAGGATGACGCAGGACTGGGTAGTGTTTTGTCCTGTTGTGTATAGGATCACTATGAGTCAGAACTGATTTGACAGCACCTAACAACAACATAGTGAAGATATGGAGCAATTCCATCACAAGGATCCCTGGTGAAATCTTTTATTGTCACAGCACCACTGTCCTCTACTCCTAACCCCTGAGCAACCACTAATCTACTTTCTAGCTCCATAATTTTGTCATTTCAAGAATACTGGAATCTTGCAGCATTAACCCTTTGAATTGACTGTTTTCATTCTTTATCTTTTATTGTGGTGAAAATATCCACATCAAAATATTCAACATCTACACTTGTTATTCAATGGCATTGATTATATATACCATCATCATCACTATTTTCTAAAAGATTCTACCACATTCAATGTCAACTCAATGCCCTCGCCAAACAAAAACTTTCTTTACCCTGTCTCCCACCTCTGGTAACCCTTAATAATCTTTGGTTTCTATATATTTGCTTATTTCACATACGTGTAAGCATACAGTACATATTTGTACTTTATCAACTGACTTATTTCATTAAGCAAAATTTTTTCAAGGATAACCCATGCTGGGGCAGGCATCAGAACTTCATTCTTCTTCATGGCTGAATAATATCCCACTGTATGGCTATACCATTGGCTATACCATATTTTGTTTATCCATTCTTCTTTTGATGGATATTCATTTTTTAAATTCCTTTTTATTGATGAGTAGTATTCCATGGTATGGATATACTGCAGTTTTTTACATTTACCCTTTGAAGGGCATCTGTGTTGTTTCCAGTTTTTTACTATTATCAATAAAGTTACCATGAACATTTGTGTACAGATTTATATAAACATGAGTTTTCATTTGTTTGGATAAGAGTACAACTAATGGGCTGTATGATAAAGCAAATCTTCTGCACAAGACCTCTTTAAAGTATTCAAGAGCAAAAATATCAGTTTGAGGACTAAGGTGCACCTGACCCAAGCCAAGGTATTTTCAATAGCCTCATATGCATATGAAAGTGGAAGATGTTAGAAGACTTTATGCATTTGAGTTATGGTGTTGGAGAAGAATACTGAAAGTACTATGGACTTCTAGAAGAACAAGCAAATATGTGTTGGAAGAAGTACAGCCAGAATGCTCCTTAGAAGCAAGGATGGTGAGATTTTATCGATCATACTTGGGACGTGTTATCTATCAGGAGGGACTAGTCCTCGGAGAAGGACATCATGTTTGGTAAAGTGGAGGGTCAGTGATTAAGAGAACCTCCCCCTCAATTAGATGGATTGACACAGTGGCAACAGTAGTGGGCTCAACAACAATTGTGAGGATGGTACAGGACTGGGCAGTGTTTTGTTCTGTTGTGCATAAGGTCAATGAGTTGGGGCCAACTCAATGGTACCTAATAATAACAACAATGGTAAATGCATGTTTAGTTTGTAAGAAATCTACCCTACTTTCTTCCAGAAGAGCTATGTTATTTTACATTCTTACCAGCAATGTATGAGTGATCCAGTTTCTCCACATTCTTACCAGCATATGGAGATACCATTAATTTTTTTCCCAATAGCTCTCTCTCTCTTTTATGTTTTATTGTGAATTATGTGATAGTTTACATGGGAGAACATTAGTTTCACATTCATCCTATCGTATTTTGTTTCATTGCCATGGTTACAATCCCCTCCATGTATCATCAACCAACCGAAGAGTATACCCTCGCCTGCCCCCCACTCGCCCCTGGGTCATCAGCACACAGCTCCTCTCCCTCTCTGTGTCTAAAGTCCCCAGCTGCTCCATCTCTCCTGGTCATCCTCTCTGCCTCCATTTCAGACATCACTGCTTCTCTGGAGAGGGTCCCACTCTGCTCTTCTCCCTTCATGGTCCCAGGGACCTCCACTCCTAGACTGCAAAGTTAATCACTACCCTCCTTGCTACAAAACGTCTACCTTTACATTTCCAACCCTCACAAGCAGTTCTGATAACAACTATTCACTATTGTATCACAAGAGACCTATCCCCATTTCTTTTCATCAGCCCCGACTAGATAGATTAGATATTATTCAGTGGAGATTCTACCTTCCTCCACACCTTCTAGATCTAGGCTCCCTCTTGAAAGCTTGTAAGCCAGTCACTTCTTGTCTTTGTAGCGCTCTCCCCCGCCCCATTTTGGGTAGCCAATGTCCAAGTTGCCTATCCCTGTCTACTCTGTGTATGGAGGGGGTTGGAATGATCCTTGCTGTAAAGATTTGTTCCCTCTTTTGAGCTACTGCATCCATAGGTGTAGGTCAAGTTCATCAAATTGTATCAGATTTCTCTTTTTTCCCTCTTCTTCTGGTTGAGCTCTGATCATCCAGTCATTGAAGCCAGGTCAAGTGGGTATTAACTGCAAGTGTGGGTGTTCTTGTGCATATGCCCTGTCTACTTATCAGCTGGACACTTCGCTCTCCATTCTAGTCCTCTGTGACTATGTCACTGACTCTGATACCATTCATTTTTATTTTACCCATTCTGATTGTTGTTGTTAGGTATGTAGTAATATCTCATTGTGGTTTTAATTAGAATTTCCCAAATGGTTATGAAAGATGTCTTAGTGGTGCTGTGGATTAAGCACTGGGATGCTAACCCAAAGGTCAGTTACTCAAACCCACCAACTCTCTGTGGAAGAAAGATACGATAAGGCAGTCTACTCCAATAAAAGGAGTTCTGGTAGTGTAGTCAGGCTACTAATCTCAAGGTCAACAGTTTAAAACTATCAGCCATTTCATGGGAGAAAGATGAGGCTTTCTGTTCCTGTAAAGATTTACAGGCTTGGAAACCCTATACAGGGTCACTGTGAGTCAGAATCCACTTTATAGCACACCACTATCACTACTCCAATAAAAATTTACAGTCTTAGTAACCCTAGGTAGCGTCTTCCTATGAGTCAGAGTTGATTTCATAGCAGTAGACTTAGTTTTGAGTTTTAATGTTTATGACGTTGAACATTTTTTCATATCTATCATTTGTATATCCTCTTCAGTGAAATGTCCACTCACATCCTCTGCCATTTTCTAATTGGATTGTTTGGCTTTTTAAATTAATGAGTTTTGAGAGTTCTATATAGGTTCCAGATATAGCTCCTTTGTTGAATATGTGGTTTTTAATATGAGTATTTTCTCTCAGTTTGCCACTGGCCTTTTCATCATCTTCACAGTGTCATCTACTGAAAGAAGTTTTCCATTTTGATGAGGCCCAATTTTTCTTCTTATGGATTGTGTTTTTGGTGTCAAATCTAAAAATTTTCACCTAACCATGGATGTCGAATATTTTCTTCCAAGTTTTGTTTTGTGTAAAATATTTAAAGTTTAATATTTTACATTTAAGTCCTTGATCCATTTTCCATTCTTTTTTTTTTTTTTTGTATTAAGGCATGAACTTTAAGTCAGAGAGTTTTTGGGTTTTGTTTTTCTTTTGCCTATAGAAAAAAGTTGGCTCCAGCGCTATTTGTTGAAAAGTCACCATTCCTCCCTTGAATTGCTTTTGTACCTTTTGTCAAAAATCACTTGGGCAAGTAGAACAAACAAGATGGCGGAGCAGGTGGAAGTGCAGTAAGGAGCTCCTCCAACAACAACACAGAATACCCGACCAAGCAGGCTCAGGGGCTGGTCTCAGAACTCTGAACCACATATAAAGGAATGTTTAGAAGGTTGGAAGGCTCACAGCTGGGGGAAATTTGTGGCAGAAGCAAGAAATCTATTGCTTTCTAGTCCAGGCTGCTCCATGAGCTGCCATCTTGGGTGAGACCATGTTGGGGAAGGATTGGAGCTGCCACAGATGCCTGGCAGAACCGCTAAGATAAAGGTGTGGACATTCTTTTCTTTTGGTATCTGTTCATTGCTCCCTTGCTATCTGTGCACCTCCATTCTGGTGACTATAGGGGTGCCTGAGCTAGTAGGCACCTAATTCCTACCCTCAGAGGGTACTACTACGTATGCGCACAGATCTCCTAGAAATTTAAAAAGACAGTTTCCAAGTAAACCAAATGGCCACAGCCGGC
>NW_006408646.1:6494120-6537758 GCF_000296735.1 Chrysochloris asiatica
TGTTGTTGTTAAGTGCCGTCGAGTCGGTTCCGACCCATAGTGACCCTGTACAGGGTTTCCGAGGGTGTAAATCTTTACAGGAGTAGAAAGCCTCATTTTTCTCCCGCGGAGCGGCTGCAATCCACAATAAAAACCTTAAATTAAAAAAGAAAGAAAGAGAAAAAAATCAAATAAAACAAATGTTTAGCCAGTGAACCCCCCCACCCCCCCAAAAAAAAACAAACCACCATTTGGGCATATTTGTATGAGTCTATTTCTAGGTCAAGTAACTAAAGGAATTTTGACCAAAATATTGAACTTAAGAGAACAAAACACAAAAAATCAATTCATACAGAGACTGAATGAAGACTACATGTGAAGCATTTAGCAAATAATCGAAAGCTTTTATGTAATTAAATGTGAAACTGTAAGGAATTAACTGTAAGTATTCCAACCACTCAAATATTGGCTTTGGGAAATGGTCCAATGCCGCAGAGTGTATTGAGACAGACCCTGACTTTGGGACCAGGGCGACCTGCATTTTGGACTCCTGTAAACACTGGACGTCAAGGTTGGTTTGAACCATGAGGTCAGCGGTTCAAACTCACCAGCTGCTCCTTGGAAACCCTTACAGGGTTGCTAGAGCTGACTTGGCGGCACTTAGCAACAACAATCCTGCCATTTATCACCAGACTGACACTGGGCAGGTGTGCTAACTGACCTGGAGTCTCACCTTCTTCATTGTTCTGTAGAGATCATATTACCTGACTCTTAGGATTAGTATGTAGACCAATGGAATAGGAACCTGCAAAACCAAGGGCACTGAGCTTGGTCCACAGATGCCACAAAATAAGCAGATCTCAGGGCTGACATTGGAGGTTTTATCCTTTGTTCCCTATCAGCCCTCTCCAAAGCATCCAAAACAAACATCTATTCTAAGTAAAATGTATGTTTGCTATGCAAATGTGCCTTGCAAATGTAGCTTTGAGGCAATCTTCCTAGCTCCCCCAACCCTCCTCTTCCAACCAAACTACTACCCTTAAACCCTTTTCTCAGAGAAATTTTTGAAATGCCACAAGTTTGCAATATAGGTTGGGAATCTTTCATCCAGATCATCAGAACCAGATGACTGTGACCCCAGGGCTGAAATAGAAAGATCCTCATTTCAACCATGTCTAGTCACTGATTCATCCTGCAAATGCGGTTCATAATTCTCTTTGTCCATCAGCTTTTCCCTAGAAAGAAGAAATCCAGTAATGATCTCTCAAAACAGCTTAGAAGAAACAACGAATACCAAAGTGCAGAATACCTGACAGATTTCCTTGTGTCTTACATGTGAGACTCAATTTCAGCTAAGTCTTAGAACCCTCGTATCTGCTCTTACAGTTGCATTTCCTACAGGGACAGTCATTAACCACCTTCTCTGCCACTGATCTGCGGCTAGAGGATGCTAGGACTTTCTTTTTCTCTCTCTGGTTGGATATAATTCTGTAATTTCCCAAAGAGATGGAGGTTGTAAGGACACATTAGACTGCCTGATGAAGGAGGATGGAGTGGGTCAGATTCTAAAAGATTCAACCTTAAAATGTAAGACCCAAAGAGACAGAAGGAATGTGTCTGATAAAAAGACTCATCAACATCCAGAGACTTGTCAGGACTCGGTTATTTCCTAGAGGTGCTGCTGAAGGAATTTGTAATATTGAAAGAATGTAACCATTATGGAATCCAGTTTGTACTCTATGATTAGCATAGCATGAAACCATAGAATTTCAGCAAGAATCTCCTCTGAGAATGGTTAGCTTGCTTCACAGAAAGATGTCCAAATAACTTACACTTGTTTTGTTTTTGCCTCTGAGTCTTTGCATGAGTTGTTCCCTCTCCTTGTATCACTCTTTTTCTTGATTTCCCAAAAAAAACAATTAATCGTGGTAAAAATATATACACGAAAACATATGCCAGGCCAACTTTCACATTTACAATTTACATTTTTCATGTTGTACCACCCTTTTCCAAAAATATTTCACCATCATGAACATAAACTCAATGCCCCCCAATAAAAAAAAAAATCCCCCTTTCCTTCTTCCTCCTACTCCACATGCTTACTGTTAAGTGCCATCCAGTCAGTTCCAACTCATAGTGACCCTGTATACGGTTTTAGAGGGGCGGCTGATAACTTAAACTGCTGACCTTGTGGTTCAAACCAACCTTGCAGTTCAGTGCATTAACCCACAGCACCACACCAGGACTCCATGCTAGTCACAAATAAGTTTTGTAATTATATATTTACTATAGTGTTGCTGTGAGTCTGAATTGACTTGCCCACAATGGGTTTGGATTTATTGTATCACTGTTGTTTTTTCTTTTTTAATACAGGAGTTATTCCATATTACTGGTATCTTACAGTATCTGCTTGTCCTTTTGTGACTGATTTATTTTGCTCAGCACAATGTTTTTAAGATTTATCCATACTAGCATATATTAGAACTTCATTTCTCTTTATGACTACATAATTTTCATTGTCTGAATATACCATGTTTTATTTATCATTCCATCTGTTGATAGGCATTTCAGTTGAGATAGCTATTATGAAAAGTGTTACAATGGACACTGTTGTAAAGATTTCCTTTGCTTTTAAATTTGTTTATTTTCTTGTAGTTTGGGTGAAAGTTTACAGAACATATTAGTTTTCCATTCAACAATTTATACATATTTTGTTTCATGACATCGGTTGTAATCCCCTGAATGTAAAAACACTCTTTCCCCATCCTCCTTGGGTTCCCTGTTTTCATTCATTCTTTTTTCCGGACACTTCCTGTCTTTCCAGCTTTGTTTTGGAACAAATGCTGCCCTTTTGGGCTAGTATGGTTGGTTGTATTAAGGAGTACATTCCTCCCTGGTGGTATAAGTTACTTTATAGGTCTATTGTTTGACTAAAAGTTGATTTTGGGGATGGATTCAGTTCCAGACTTGAAGGGTCTAAGAACCACAGTCTCTGGGTTTCCATTAGTCTCCATGTGACCAATAAGTCTGGTCTTTTTGTATGTTTTTGACTTTTGTTCTACTCCTCCCCTTTCTTGGACTTTCTCTTGTGATCTTGATCAAAGCAGTTGGTAGTTGTAGCTGCGCATCATCTAATTCTGATCTCAGGGTAGTGGAGATGTGGCTCACGTGGTACATTATTAGTCCTTTGGACTAACTGTTTCCTTGAGCCTTTGATTTTCTTCAGTATTCTTGGCTCTGGATGAGGTAAGACCACTAGATGACTGCTTGCAAACTTTTAAGACCCTAGCTAGCCACAAAATAGAATCAGAATCTACTGAAAATGGTTCTACTTTGATTTTTTTTCTTCCTATTTATTATGAATTGGAGTCCTGGTATGGTGCTGTTGAGTTAATGCACCAGACTGCAAAGCCGCTTGAACTGCAAGGTCGGTGCTTCAAACTCACCAGTAGCTCCTCAGAAACCCTATACAGGGTCACTATGGATGGGAACCGACTCGACGGCACTTCACAATAACAACAAAATTGTGAATTGGGTGAAAGTTTACAGAGCAGATTTGTTTTCCATTCAACAATTCATACACATTTTGTTTCATCTCATTGACTGCAATACCCACAATGAAAGCATCGCTTATCCTTCTTCCTCCCTGTGTTTCCGGTTTCCATTCCTCCTTCTTTGCTAATAACCCTTTTGAACTTTGTCCTTGGGCAAATCCTACTCTTTTTACTTTGCTTTCTAAAGGGAGATTACCACCTTCCTCCTAGTCTCTGCACCAATGTGACCTCCTGCTATAATCTTTCTGGGATCCTCATAAATCTGGGATACCTTCCCCTCCAAAACTGCTGCTAGAAATCCTGTATTTCCTCCATCGGGGCAGTTACCTGGGCTTCTGTTGATTTTGTCTCAACAAGTAGACTGGAAGTCTTAGAAGGTTTGCATTGCATCTGCAGAGCTTGATGTGGTGCTCAGCAAACATATGCAGACAGAGTGACTGACTGACCCAATGAGTATATATTTCTATTTGAACTCCTTGGTTCTCAGACATTGGGGAAACTGAGGCAGCTTGGGCGACTTTGTAGGGGTGTGGCAGGGCTGAGTATGGAATCCAGATCCTCTCACACTCTTTCATACTTACTGACCACTTCTTAAATAACTTAATTCCTCCCTACAGAGCTTCTACTGCCTCATTCTATTCTTTACTGTCATCACTGCAGAGATTAAGAGTGTTTCAAAGAATTACTTTATAACAAATGGGATCTGGGAGTAGAAGGAAGTTTATCTAACTCTCAAGGGTAGGAGAAATGCGTGCCTTTGGTGTCTTTGGACCTTGGATTTAAATGAGCCAACAAATCCTTGCTAATTCTGTTCCCTTGCTGGGCCCCGTCTGCTTCATATTCTGCAAAGGAGAAAGCCAGGCTATGTCACCATGATTTATTACCTGCTGTTTGCTCTCTTCCCCTAGAACATTAAACACCCAGAGCAGAGGGGAAGAAGAGGTAATCTCAGGATGCCTGGCTGCCAGATGAGTGTCTGGGGAGGGCTCTCTGCTCTAGTGGGAAACAGGAGGAGTGTGAAAATAAATAAATAAAGACCCATGGGGCCTCCACATAAAAGGAACAAGGCAATGTCTGTTTGCCCCAACTTCTGCAAAAGTCATTGGCCTCTGAGCTGGGAGAACTGGGGGCTTGATTTATTCATTTACTGGGTGCAATTAGGCAACCCAGTTTTTTCAGTTGTCAAAGGCGGTCCTGGGTGCCTTGACACCCACACTCCAGCACCCCCCACACACACACACTGCTCACCCCTCACCTCCCCTCATCCCCCCACCCCCCACACAGCTTCATGAATCTAGAGATTGGAGCAATGGCTTTGCCTGGATAGTCAGTGTGGTTAACCATATAGGTGCCAGTTTGGGTGGGTTTAGGTTCCAGCTCCACCTCTTCTCCCTGTGTGGCCCTGGGCAAGTTCCTCACCTATTTGAGCCTCATTTACATGAGGGACTTAATCATTAGGACCTCATTAGGTTTCTGGCCTTGTTCTAATACACAGGCCATTTGAACAGATTGGTCAGAGCCAACACTGTATTGTGGCTTCTGTTCCTGGGATGGTATGCTCCCCAACTGTGAGCTTGTGTTCCTCTATCTGAATTCCCTGCTGGGGCCGTCCCTGGTGGGGAAAATCATCCCCCTCTCCCCCTCCCCCAGCACTTGGAAGCTCTCAAGCATAAGGGAGGAGGAGCTATTTTCAGTGGGTTCTGGTTCTATTTGTAGCTGATGATTTGGCCCTGGCTGCAAGCAAGTTATGGGCAGAGCAAGCTGGGCGCTTAGAGTGTGTAGTCTTACAATGGGAAGGGTAGGGAGAGGGGAGGAGGAGAAATGGAGGAATCCATGATGTGAAGAGGGGTCCTCTTTACATTCCCCTCCTCCCCTCCACCCTTTCCTTTCTCACCTTAATGTCATCTCCTCTAGTCTTCCCCAGGAAGAATTTTGAGGGGGTGCCTAACCTTTAAGGGGTAGATTTAGTTAGTAACACAAAGTGATCCATCAATCCATCAACCTAGTAACATTGTATTCTTACCCAAACGGTATTGGTTGATTTTTTTTAAGGCAGAATTGAGAGGTGTGGTGGGGGTGGGGGAGCAGGGGAGTCTGGGGAGAGAAGGATTTGTTAAGGCTAGAAGACTGGAGTGGTGGATGAGCCACCAAATACATAAATTGTTTTTCAAAATCAAGAGGGTGCATTCTAATTTCTCCGCTGGACCTTGGGGCAGAATTGGGCCATATCCCTTCACTTTCCATGTGACCCTGGTCCTCACTTGTGAAACTGGTGTTGGGGGAGGAGGAGGGGCGGGGTTTGGGAAGGATGTGCTAATAGAGCCATTTGGAACTATGCAGTTCTGTGATTCCTTACGTAATAAGAAAACAAGTAAGGTGGGTCTTTTAGTCAGAAGATGGTTGGAAGGACTGGGAGGCTCCAGAGAGAGGGTGACATCCAACCCTGTCATTTGCTAGATAAGAAAGCTGAGGCCCTGAGGGTGGGGTCAGGTTAGGCAGTGAGTCAGTGACTCAGCTGGGTCAGGAATCCTGACCTCCTGTCTCCCACCCCAGCTGCCTACCCTGACACTGGGCTGCCGGGATCTCCACAGCAAGGAGGACCCCGACTCAATGACTGAGCACCTCCTGTACATTTATTAACTCTTTGAACCCCCACAATATTTTTCAGATGAAGTTCACCTGTTTAATAAAGGGTGAATTGTTCGAAGATCACTTACTAGTAACCAATGTGTCAGGTCTGCGCCTGATTCAAAAACCCAACCACTACTTGAATGTTTCCCAAAGTCCAGTCACTTGGATACCATCTTGATGAATTTTTGACATACCCACTTGGTACTAATATTTATTTCGTATTTTTCTTTAAATTGATTCATTGTTATCTGATACGTGCTCCAATATAAACGGACTTTTAAAGCATTATGCTGAATAAAATAAGTCAATCACATAAGGACAAATATTGTATGCTCTGTTGAAGATGAAAATCAGTAACAGACATCTTACTTTGATCTTAAGGCTATTTTTAATCCATAAAACCAAATATTAAACATAAAAGCCTTCCAGGAAACTGCTCTATAGCAATGTAAATTTGTTTTCTCTGGCTACAAAAGGATAGTTATCAAACCAAATCCTTGCCTTTGAGACAGTTCTGACTCAAAGCAGCTCTGTAGGATAGAGTAGAATTTCCCCAAGTTCTGATGTAGTGCTGTAGGATAACTACTAGACAGCTAACTGAAAAGCTAGTGGCTCAGTCCCTCTAGCCAGTCCTTGGAAAACCTATACATGAACCAACTTGATGGCATTTCACAACTATAACAACAATCTTTACGAAAAGGAGCCCTGGTGGTTACTATTATTTTTAATTTGCGGGTAAGCAGACGGGAGCACGTCTTTCTCCTGCAGAGTGGCTGGTGGGTTTGAACTGCCAATCTTTCAATTAGCAGCTGAGCAGCTGTGCAATTAGGGTTCCTTGTTATCAAACCAGACGAAATGAAACCCACAACCATCAAGTCGATTCTGACTAAAAGTGACCTCATGGGATTTCCTAGACTGTAAACTTTTATGGGAGCAGATAGCCTCATCTTTCTCCTGTGGAACAGCTGATGGGTTTGGACCACTGACCTTTCAGTTAGCAGGCCAACATTTAACCTACCAACCCTCCAGGACTTCTTCATCATCAACTACTTTCTAATTTAAATCTCAAAAAGCCTCCTAGCAGGTGGGTGGAGGGCCAAAATAATAGCAGCTGGGCCAGAAGTATAAATTGATCTCAGGAGAGAAACAGGTAAGGGCCAATCAATCATGTTAAAATTAGCCAATGATTGATCTTCTATAGGTCTCCCTCCTCTTTGCTTTAAAAGCTCCATTATACATAGTTTCTTCCAGCCATTTGCTTTTTCTGGAATCGAAATAGCCTCCCTACATGCATAGAGAATCACTGCCCGTTCAAGTTTTGGTGAGTTTTGATTATTTATTTAGAATTGTTCGTTTGCATTTAGACACATTTTGTTTTATGACGTTGATTGCCACTGCCACAGTCTTTACATTTACCCCTGTGTTTAATATTTCCATTTGTCCTTATTTCCTATCTTTTCCTGCCTTCTGAGTTTTATCCTTGGACAAATGCTGCCCTTTTGGTTGCTCTAAGGGTTGTGTACCTCCTTGGTGTTATTGTTCATCCTATTGTTGTTGTTAAATATCATCAAGTTGGTTCCGACTCATAGCGACCCTGTATACGGTTTTTAGGGTACTACTGGTAGCGTAGTGGTTACGAATCGGGCTGCTAATATCATGGTCAGCAGTTTGAAACTACCAGCTGTACCACGGGAGAAAGATGAGACTTTCTGCTCCTGTAAAGATTTACAGCCTCAGAAACCCTGTACAGGGTCACTATGAGTCGGAACCAACTCCATGGCACATAACAACAGCTGGTGAGTTTGAACCCCTGACCTTGTGGTTCAAACGGACTTTGTGGCCCAGTGCTTTACCCCACAGTTCATCTGATAGGCCTGTCTGTTGTTTGGCTGAAAGTTGAGCCATGAAGATTAATTCCGTTCCAGGCCTGAAGAGTTCCACCAGTCTCTATCAGATACCAGTATGCCTGGTCTTTTCTATTATTTTGGGGGATATTCTACATTTTTCTCCCACTCTGTCCAGGACCTCCAATTGTGATTCCATTAAGAGTAGTCAGCTGTGGAAACCACCAAGCTCCTTGGATCTCAAGGTAGTAGGTTCCCATGGTCCATTAGTTCTTGGGACTAATTGTTTCCATGTGTTTTTTAATTTCTCACCTTTCTTTGCTTCTGATGCGGAGAGGCTAATTGTTGCACTTGGGGCAACTGCTTACATGCTTTTAAGACCGCACTTGTTACTCACTAACAAAGGGTGTAGTACGCTGTCTTTGTGAACTATGATATGCCAATTGACCTTGACATCCCCCAAGGAGTTCTCATCATTTTTAACAGCTCTCACTTCAATGAAATAACAAGGATAGGCAAGTATATATGCAAACCAACCAAACCTACTGTGTTCTTGTTAAGTGCCTTGAGTCCATTCCAATTTACAGCAACCCTGTATAGAGTTTCCAAAGGGCAGCTGGTAGGTTTGAACTATTAGTCTTGCAGTTAACAGCCCAGTGCTTATCCTACAGCACCATACCAAGGCTCCTAGCAAGTGTATAAAACCAAAAACCAAGCCCAGTGCCAGCAAATCCATCTGGGCTCCATGTCATAGTGACCCTAAAGAACAGAGTAGAACTGCTCTTAAGAGTTTCTGAGACTGTAAATCTTTACAGGTGCAGACAACTTCATTTTTCTCCTGAAGAGTGGCAGGTGGGTTTGATAAAAGGCCAAAAATTATTAGTGGTTACCAGTGCAACAGCAGGACATGATTTCATTAAGTAATGCTTTTAAAGTTCATTTCATTAATGCTAATTATTCCTTATCTCAGGAGAAAAGACTTCAGCCTTTAATCAACTTGCATTGCTATGTTCACTTCATTTCTGAGAAAATACCTGCCAGATAAAAAAAATCTGAATAGCTGTCATTTGCATGTTGATCAATTTTTCAAGTAAAATAGTCCTCCCTTTAAAAAAAAAAAAAAAAAAGGCTAGTTCAGCTTGCAACTTACACAATTTCTCCTGTGCTTTTCCTTGAGACAGTCATTCTATTTTTGTATGCAGCAAAAGTGTCTTATGCATGGGGAGTAATTGCTAATGGACATGGAATTTTATTTTGGAGTGATGAAAATGTTTTGAAACTGGATAGAGATGGTGGTTGCACAACATTGCAGATGTTCTAAATGCCACTAAATTGTTTACTTTAAAAATTTTTTTGTAATGTGAATTTCACCTTAATAAAAATAAGTGAAAGAAATAATTCTTTTGAGCAATTTCCATTTAATCACACAGAATATAATATTAAAAAAAACTTGCATTCAAGAGTGTAGAGTTCAACACACAAACTTGCAGATAGTACCCATTTGACCTAGCCTCAATGGCTTGATAATCAGAACTTGACTGGAGGAAGATTAAAAAAATATATTTTTTTTGCTGAAGGAAATGAGGGTAAATTGCTACAATTTGATGAACTTGACCTATACTCGTGCAGGTAGTAACTCTAAATACCAACAGAGAGGGAAGGAGTCTTCACTAGTATCAATGCTATCCCCTCTGTACACAGGGTAGATAGGGATGGGCAACTTAGACATTGGCTACGTAAAATGAGGGGACGATAAAAGCATGAAGTGACTAGCTTACAAGATTTCAAGAGGGAGTTTAATTTAAGAGTGTGTCTAGATGGGTCTGGTGAAAAGAGATGTGGATAAGAGTCTTATGAAATCAATAGTGAGTAATTATTATCATGACTAATTGCAACTGTCACAATTGTAAAGGTAGAAGTTTTATAACAAAAATGGAGTAGTTAATCTTACAGTCCAGAAACAAAGGACCCTAGGACCATCAAGGGAGAAGAGCACAAGCAGAATGCGAGACTTTATCCAGAGAAACAGTGACACCAGAGATTGAGGCAGAGATGAGGACATGGAGAGAGGGAGCAACTGAGGACTCTAGATTCATGGGAAGAGAGGGACTGTGAGCTGGCGGCCAGGAGGCAGACTTGCAGAATGTGCCTTTTAGTGGTGTACATTATTATATATGCCTGAGTGTTTAAAAAAAAAAAACAACTAAAGTGAATAGAGAGAAATACTGTTATCTAATGGTACTTGGAGGGGATTATAATCATTGTAATGAAACAAGGTGTACAATTTGTTGAATGTAAAACTGATCTGCCCTGGCAACTTTCACTCAATTCATAATAAAAAACTTTTTTTGAAAAAGAGTGTAGAGTTCATAAAATATTTCTTTTATTTTTTCATCAAGAACATTCTAAAGTGAAATTGGCATTTTGTTTACTAATAGTGTATCATGGTAATAAATGCAATGGCTACTAGTACATATGTTACCACTGCCTTGATTTGTCCTGTGGAGTTTCCAGACTAAGACAGTGGCTATAGAGATAATTCTGACTCATGAAGATCCCTGTGTACAGAGTAGAACTATGTACCATCAGGTTTTCAAAGCTAAGACCTTTTGGAAGCAGATCGCCAGGCATGTCTTCCTGGGTGCCTCTAGGTGGGTTTGAACCAAACTTCTGGCCAGTAGTCAAGAGCTTAACCATTAACATCACCCAGGAATTCCATTGATTACTCTTGGTAGGATAAGCACTGGACTAGGAACTACAAAGTCGATGGTTTGAGTCCACCAGTCACTCCACAGGAGAAAGATGAGACTCTCTGTTCTTGCAAAGATTTCCAGCCTCAGAAACCCTATACAGGATTGCTATGAGGTAGAACCAGCTCGACAGCACTTTAAAAATAACAATAAGCAGCAGTTTTTCCATTACTGCTTTTGCACCCTACCACTCATGTGCTGGAGTCCTTGTGTGGTACTGTTAGACAAGCAGTGGAACAAAAGGTCAATTTGAACCACATGGCTGGCAGTTCAACTTCACCAGCTGATCCTGGGAAACCCTATACAGGGTCACTATGAGTAGGAATTGACTTGACGACACTTACCAACAACAATAACTTTGTCAGGTTGTATACTGTGGTAGCTTGTGTGTTGCTATGATACTGGAAGCTATGCCACCAGTATTTTAAATATCAGCAGGATCACCCATGAGGACAGGCTTCAGTGGAGTTTCCAGACTAAGACAGACCAGGAAGAAGGAGAGGACTTGTGAATGGTTAGCCATTGAAAACCTTATGAACAGCAGTGAAACATTGTCTGATATAGTGCCAGAAGAAGAGCCCCTCAGGGACTGGAGAGGAGCTGCCTCCTCAAAGTACAGTTGACATTAATGTCGTGAATGAAGCAAAGTTTGAAGCCTTTCTTTTGCTAATGTGGCACAACTCAAAATGAGAAGACATAGCTGCAAACATCCTTTAATACTCAGAATGTGGTATGTAGAAAATATGAATCTTGGAAAATCAGTTGTCAAAAATGAAATGACGTCTATAAAATATATAAATTTATGCTATTAGTGACCTGAAATGGACAAAGTAAAGTATTATATGAAATGTGCGAGTATAAAAATAAATTATAACAGGGGATTGGAACCATGGCAGTGAGATGATATACGATGGAATGAATGTAAAACTAAAGTTCTCCCATTTAAACTATCATATAATTCACAATAAAACATTAAAAAAATTATAACAAGTATTATAATGAAAACCAAAAGGTAAGCATACACTCAGAATTTCTCAAGCTGAAAGAATTGAAGAAAAAGTCAAGCCTTGAGTTGCAATATTGAAGGATTCTATTGGTAAAATAATTGAATGGTGCTTGAAAACGTCAAAAGAAGATGGAAGGAAAATATAATCACTGTCCCAAAAAGAATTTGTCAATGTTCAATCATTTCAAGATGTAGCATATAATCAAGATTTGAAGTATTGAAGGAAAATTCCCAGTTGTAATAAAGGCATTGGTGAAAACAAGTCTCCAGGAATTGATGGAACACAAATGAAAGTGTTTCAACAAACTGATACAGTGCTAGATGAGTTTACTTCTTTATGTCAAGAAATTTGGAAGACAGCTACCTGGCCAATTGATTGGAAGTAATCCATATTTGTGTCCAATCCAAAGAAAGATGACCCAATGGAATGTGGAAATCACTGATATCATTAATATCACATACAAGTAAAATTTTACTGAAGGTAATTATATGATTGTAGTAGTACATTGACAGGGAACTGCCATAAATTCAAGCTGGATTCAGAAGAGGATATGTAACAAGGGATATCACTGCTGACATCAGCTAGATCTTGGCTGAAAGCAGAGAATGCCAGAAAGACGTTTACTTGTGCTTTATTGACTACGCAAAGGCATCGGGGCTGTGTGGATCAAAACAAACTATGGATAACAATGGGAAGAATGAGTATTCCAGAATAATTGTGCTCATGAGGGATCTGTACATAGACCAAGAGGCAGTTGTTCGAACTGAACAAGGGGTTACTGAATGGTTCAAAGTCAGGAAAGTGTGTGTCAGGGTTGTATGTATCCTTCCACCAATTTCCAAGGACTTATGGATTGTACCTCAATGTAAAGAAAAAAAATCTTCATAACTGGACCAATAAATGACATGAGAAATGGAGAAAAGATTGAAGTTGTTAAAGATTTCATTTTGCTTGGATCTATTATCAACACGTATGGAAGCAGCAAGCAAGAAAGCAAATGACAGTCAAGAAATCGAATCTGCTGCGCAAGACCTTTTTAAATGTTCAAGAGCAAAGATGTCAGTTTGAGGACTAAGGTGAACTTGACCTAAGCCAGGGTATTTTCAGGCACTTCATATACATGTGAAAGTTTGGACAATGAATAAGGAAGACTGGAGAAGAGTCAATGCATTTGAATTATGGAGTCAGTGAAGAATATCGAAAGTACCATGGGCTGTCAGAAGAACAAACTAATCTGTGTTGAAGAAAGTATAGTCAGAATGCTTCTTAGAAGTGAAGATGGTGAGATGTCTTTGAATATGTTGTCAGGAAGAACCAGTCCATGGAGAAGGATATCTTGCTTGGAAAAGTAGAGAGTCAGTGAAAAATAGTTAGACTCCCAATAAGATGGATTGACACAGTAGCAACAACAATTGTGAAGATGATGCAGGACTGGGCATGGTTTCATTCTTTTGTATGTAGGGTCACTATGAGTCAAAATTGACTTAAAGGCACCTAACAACAAAAAACATTTTTTTGCACCATCAGTGCAAATGTCAATGCAGAGAAAAAGGCAAATACCTTATGTATTGTTAGTTTAACTTTTATGATCCCCCTGAAAGAGTTTTAGCGTCCCCAGGGTCCTATAAACCACTCTTTGAGAACCGCTGATCAAGGGTGAGTGAAGTTGAGCTAATGCACTCAGGCAGCAGAGGAACAGTGTGGTGCCTGGTGCATCTGGGGAGATTTTGAGTCACTTAAACTTGAGTATGCTTCTGGATCCTGTCTGACCCTGGGCAAGTTGTTTCTCAACATTTGAGAGTCAGGTTACCCCTGTCTGCTAGTTGGATTGGGTGGCAGAGATGATGCTAAAGAGTCTTGAGAGTTTGAGGATAATTCACAAAGTGTTCATTGGAGAAGTAGGACCTAGTATTGGGAATACTCGTATTTAGAGGCTGAAGAACCTCTGCTATCAGGGGGCTCCCTGTATGATTTCAGGAAGCCTCCATCAGGTGGCATTTTCATCTTTCTTAAGGTAACTTCAAAGAATTTTCTGAGCAGCTGAAAGAACACTTTTGGCTTTGAAGATAGTGGGGTGTATGTGTGTGTAGAAGCTGAAGGGGTGGCAGTAGGAAGGCAGGAAGGTCAGGTGGGAAGAGAGGGTGCCCCTTAAATAAGAAGTACCACATCTGCCTTGCCAGTCTCTGAGGGAAGTGGAAAAAAAATCCCACCTGAGCTTGGGTGGGTTTTCCACCACTCTGTCCTTTAGTCATTGCATAAAGCTTAGGGCTTTGTCTTTAGCCAACGCCTCCAGGGACCAAAGAATCCTGTCAGTTTGGTTCTTTCTAAAGTACAAAATATTTTTAAACCCATTCCTTCAAAGAACACATACTCATGTGTGAGATAAACAGAATAATGATGAATGACTCCTCAGGGTAGTTGAGGAAACGAAAGCACAGAGAACAAGTATGTGGAGGCACCAAGACCCAAAATTTGTCTTTGGATTCCTAAGCTCGGTTTTTTTTCTTTTGTGTCTCCTTAGACCCTTCTCCTTGAAGAATAGACGTTTTCTGTTTCTTTAAAGAAATGATTTAAAAACATTATTTAAAGATAATTTACTAAATTCTGCCTTAATGGTAGGTGTTTGAGCAATAAGAGTGACGTGTGTTATATGAGGTGAACAAGCATGTGTTCAGAATTGAATGTTTGGGTTCAAATCCTGACTTTTACATCTTTGCATCTATAAGATGAAGGAATAATAATACCTGCCATAGGTTGGTTGTGAGCATTACATTGATATTCAATTCAAGTGAAGGATTTACATACTGTCCTTTAAAGTTCAATCCATATTAGTTCTTTCAATCTATGTTAGTTCTTACAAGAATGAGGAAGGACAATTAATGTGATTTCATGGGTACAGAAAAATTCCTCCCATGTCCCACATACTGGATGAGAATTCAGTTTAAGGTTTCTTGTAGTCGTCGTTAGATGCCACTGAGTCAATTCCAATACCTTATGCCCAATAGATAAAACACTGCTTGCTCCGGTGCCATCCTCACAGTCATTCCTATGTCTGAGTACATTGTTGCAGTCACATTGTCAGTTCATCTCACTGAGGGGCTTCCTCTTTGTCACTGGCCCTCTACCAAGATGAAAATCATTTTCTAGGGACTGGTCCCTCCTGATAACATGTCCAAAGCACATGAGATGAAGTCTTTTATTTATTTATTTTTTAGATGTTTTATTGTGAATTATATGATAGTTTACATGGGAGAACATTAGTTTTACTTTCATCCTATCATATATTGTTTCATTGCCATGGTTACAATCCCCTCCATGCATCACCAACCAACCGAAGGGTATATCATTACAAGCCTGGCCTCCCTTCACTCCCCCCTCCCCAGGTCGTCAGCATACAGCCCCTCACCCTCTCTGGGTCTAAAGTCCCCAGCTGCTCCATCTCTTTACATCATCGTCTCTGCCTCCCTCTCTGTCTCTCTGTCTAAAGTCCCCAGCTGCTCCATTTCTTCACGTCATCGTCTCTGCCTCCATCTCTGGCATCACTGCTTCTCTGAGTAGGGTCCCGCTCTCCACTCTTCTCCCTTCGTGGTCCCAGGGACCGCTGCTCCTAGACTGCAAAGCCATTCACTCCCCTCTTTGCTACAAAACATGAGACGAAGTCTTAACCATCCTAGCTTCTAAAAAGTATTCTGGCTTATTTCTTACTTAGGTTTTTTAGTGGGTGACGGTGTGTCATGGAGTTGGGTTCCAACTCATAGCGATCTTACATAGGATTTGCAATGCTGTATGTAAATCTTTATGGGAGCAAAAACCTTCATCTTTTCCCCACGGAACTCCTGGTGGTTTCGAACTGCTGACCTTGCGGTTAGCAGCCCAAAGAGTTCCTGGGTGGTTGAAATAGTCAAGCCCTTGAGGACTAAGTGAAAGCCCCTAAGAAGACAAGCCTACTGTTCTGTTTTAGAAAGGTCACAGACTTGAAAACCCTATAGAACAGTTGTATTCTGTACATATGAGGTCACCATGGCAACTAACAACAAAGTCCAGGTTAAAAGACAAAAACTAAAACCTTCTATCTTGAAAGGGGTCCAAGTGAAATGCTACTACACATATGTATTCCAGGGAGCAGTTGGCAGTTCAAACCCACCAGTCGCTTCTTGGAAACCCTATACAAGGTCGCTATGAGTTGGAAACAACTTGATGACGCTTAACAACACCACCACCAATGAGGTTGGCTGAGCAGCTGTCCACTGTTATTGGTAGAACTCTGTCCCAGGCCACCTCACTGAAAGCTAGCCAGCTTATGAGTGGACTGTCTTGAAGGTAGATGCCAGGTTCATTTCAATCAGCAGACACTCACTCATGAGAACCCAGCCGTTAGTCTTTCCCTGATGAATTTCCATGGGAATTTCTGACCAGAGGGGGACTGTGATTAATGGAAACCTTAGTTTATCAGACAATGGGAATACAGGTGGGGACAACCTATTTTTATTTGTTTAAGTCATTATTCTATGTACTTTTATTACTACCTCTCCCTTTTTATAAAGGGTTTATAATTATGTAACAGAAAGAGGAAACCAGGATGACTAAATATAAATAAAGTGCAAAGTTGAGGCAGGAAAATCACCTCAAATATGTTCAATTTGGGAGCCAAGAGGAGGCCACCGTTAAATTGCAAAAATTTCACTGGCCTTTCTGGAAGCCAAAGTGCAAAGAGAAATACAATCAGTTGCCCACACAGTGGGCAGTATAGCCTAGTGGGCAAGAACTTGGTTTTTGTTTTACAGCTGGATTTGAGTTTGTATTTTGTTTTAGTGCAGTTTATTCTGAAATTTCTACTACACATCTGTCAGTTTGTCATACTGTGGTAGCTTCTGTGTTGCTGTGATGCTGGAAGTTTGTTGTTGTTGTTAGGTTCCATCAAGTTGGTACCAACTCACAGCTACCCAATGCACAACAGAAGGAGACACTGTCCAATCCTGTGCCAATATACACAAATCGTTGCTACGCTTGAGCTCATTACTACTGCCACCACTGTGCCAATCCATCTCGTTGAGGGGTCTTCCTCTTTTTTGCTGACCCTCCACTTTACCAAGAATGATGTCCTTCTCCAGGCACTGCTCCCTCCTGATAATATGTCCGAAGTGTAAGAAATGAAGTCTGGCCATCTTGGCTTCCAAGGAGCATTCTGGACAATTCTCAATTTTCCTAGCTTAATACTTCATGCATTTCATGTTCCAATTATTAATGGATGTTTACAGCTGTTTCTCTTCATTTTGAGTTGTACCCCATCAGCAAATGAAGGTCCCGAAGGTTTTACTTCATTTGTGTCATCATGGTCAACTCTACTTGGAGGAGGCAGCTCTTACCCAGTCATACTTTGAATTCCTTCCTCATTTTTCAGCACTATATCCTACAACATTCTGATTCTCTTCATCATGTTTCAATATTCAGTATTCTAGTACTATCTGACAGTTTCACTGATATTCAAAAGGTTTTCTAGTCACTAAATACATGGAAGGTAGTTTGTCTCATCTAAAATCTGTGCACGTGGTACCTGCTGGTATGAAGGTGAGTCAAATTATCCACACTTTCGGACATCCACACTTCGTGCATGTCCACGTCCTTGGTTGATGACAAACTTGGGCATGCATGTGAAATGATTCTGTTTAATAGATGAGTGACAGCAGATTATAGGACAAATCATTTGCAAATCAGCCATGGCTTTGCCTATGAAATAATCCACGAAAGTCTTGGGTTTTGAAAAGTTTGCGAGATGGGCACCGAAACAACCCATGTAAGAGGATAAAGAGAAGCATTTAGACATCTGCAAACAAAATTTGGACAAATACTCGAATGAAGGTAAAAATTTCTTTAAAAAAATAGTTACTGGCCATGGTAAGACATGGATTCATCAATACGAGCCTAAGAGTAAACGGCAGAGTTATGGAATGGAAACATTCTTAGTCACTGACCAAGAAAAAGTTCAAAAGTCTGGAAAATTGATCCTTATAGTTTTCTGGGATTCTCAAAGGCTAGTATTGGAACACTATCAGGAAAAAGGTTCAACTGTTAGCAGTGCTTCTTACAGTGAGACGCTCGCTGAATCCCAAATTTTGGATTAAACGCAGAAAACTGCTATCCAAGGGCTTTATAATCTTGAATGACAATGCACATACACACACAATTGCCCACACTGTTGATACACTCTGCAAAAATGTCATTTTTGAAGTGTTAAAGCATCTTCCTTATAGTCTTGATTTTGCTACATCAGATTTTCACCTGTTTGGTCCCCTGGGTCACCCAGGAGTCCTGGATGTGGCACTGTGGGTTAATGTGCTAGACTGCAAAATTGATTTGAACTACAAGGTTGGTGGTTCAAGCTCACCAGCCCACTCCTTGGAAACTCTATACAGGGTAGCTATGGGTCAGAACCAACTCAATGGTACTTAACAACAACAACAAGTGTCAACCATGGTAGACAGGTGTCAGTGGGGTTTCCAGACTAAGACAGCCTAAGAACATGAAATTGACAATGTCTGAAAAGTTAGCCACTGAAAACCTCATGAAATACATTGTCTGGTACAGTGCTATAAGATGAACCCCTCAGGTTGGAAGGCCCTCAAAATGACTGGGGAAGAACTACCTCCTCAAATAGAGTTGACATTAATCATGTAGATGGAGCAAAACTTTTGGAACTTTCATTTGCTGATGGGGGCACAACTCAAAATGAGAAGAAACAACTGTAAACATTCATTAATAATTAGAATATGGAATGTAGGAAGTACGAATCTAGGAAAGTTGGAATTATCAAAAACGAAATGGAACTCATAAAATTGCTATCCTAGGCATTAGTGAGCTAAAGTGGATTGGTATTAGCCATTTTTAATTGGACAGCCATAGGATTTACTACTCTGGGAATAACACTCAAAAGGAAGGGCGTTGCATTCATTTTCATAAAGAGCATTTCAAGATCTATCTAAAAGTACAGAGCTATCTATGACAGGATAATATCCATATGCCTACAAGGAAGATGAGTTAATACCACTATTATTCAAATTTATGCACCAAACACTAAAGCCAGTGATGATGAAATTGAAGAATTCTACCAACTCTTCAGTCTGAAATGAATCAAACTTGCAATCACAGTACATTGATAATTACTGGTGATTGGAATGTAGAAGTTGGAAACAAAGAAAAAGGATCAGTAGTTGAAAAATATGGCTTTGGTGATAGAAACAATACTGGCCATATCATGACAGAATTTTGTAGAATAAATTATTTCAACAACTTCAATGGTAACTATACATGTAGACCTCATCAGGTGGAACACACAGGAATCAAATTGACTACATCTATGGAAAGATAAGATGGAGAAGCTCAGTATCATCAGTCAAGACAAGGCCAGAAATCAACTGTGGAAAGGACCATTAATTTCTTAAATGCAACTTCAGATTGAATCTAAAAAATTTTTAAACAAGTCCACATGAGCCAAAATTGACTTTGAGTATATCCTGATTTTAGAGATTGTCTCAAGACCAGATTTGATGCTTTAAACACTAGTGACTGAAGGCCAGAAAAGTTGTGGGATGACATCAAGAACATCATATAGGAAGAATGAAAAGGTTAGTGAAAAGGTAGGAAAGAAAGAAAAGACCAAAATGGATGTCAGAAGAGACTCTGAAACATCTTCTTGAATGTAAAGAAGTTAAAGTGATTGGAAGAAATGATGAAGTAAAAGAACTAAATAGAAAATTTCAAAGGGCAGTTCTAGAAGACAAAGTATTATAATGAAATATACAAAGACCTGGAGTTACAAAAGCAAAAGTGAAGAACACATTCAGCATTTCTCAAATGGAAAGAACTGAAGAAAAAAATTCAAGCATTGAGTTGCAAGATTGAAGGGTTTTATAGCCAAAATTCTGCACAAGACCCCTTTAAAGTGTTCAAGAGCACACCTAAGGTGTGCCTGACCCAAAGCATGGTATTTTCAATTGCCACATATGCATGTGAAAGTTGAAAAATGAATAAGGAAGATCATAAGCTATGGATAACATTGCGAGGAATGGGGATTTCCGAACGCTTAATTGTTCTCATGAGAAACCTGTATACACCAAGAAGCAGTCATTTGAACCAACTATGGGTACCATTGTGAAAAATGGGAATTCCAGAATACTTCATTGAGGTAATGCGGAATTTATACATAGACCATGAAGCAGTTTTTCTAATATGACAAAGGAATACTGAGTGGTTTAAAATCAGGAAAGGTATGTGTCAAGGTTGTATCCTTTTATACTTATTCAATCTGTATGCTGAGCAAATAATCCGAGAAGGTGCATTATATTAAGAACAGGGAATCAGGATTTGAGAAAGACTCATAACAACCTTTTTTATGCATATGACACGTTCTTGTTTGCTGGAAATGAAAAGGACTTGAAGTATTTACTGATGAAGATCAAGGACTATAACTTTCAGTATGTTCTGCATCATAATATAAAGAAAACAAAAATCCTTACAACTGGACCAATAAATAACATCAAGTGATAAATGGGGAAAAAAATTACAATTGCCAAAAACTTCATTTTGCTTGGGTCTACCACAATCAATGCTCATGGAAGCAGCAGTCAAGCGATGAAAGGAGACATTGCATTAGGCAAATCTTTTGCAAAAGACCTCTTTAAAGTGTTAAACAGCAATAATGTAACTTTGAAGACTAAGGTGTGTCTCACCTAAATCATGGTATTTTCATAATAAATCTAATAAAAAATCCTAAAAAGTCTGTCATGGAAGAAGTACCACCAGAATGTCTCTTAGAAGCAAGGATGGCAAGACTTAAGTCTCTTGTACTTTGGACATATTGTCAGGAGGGACAAGTCCCTGGAGAAGGACATCATGCTTGGAAAAGTAGAGGATCAGTAAAAAAGTGTTAGGCCCCCAACAAGATGGATTGACACAGTTGATGTAAGAATGAACTCAAATATAGCAATAATTGTTAGGATGGCCCAGGACCTGGCAGTTTCATTCTGTTGTGAATAGTGTTGCTATGAGTTGGAACTAAATCTCTGGTACATAACAACAACCACCACCACCTATTAACATTGGTTGTGAATATTCAACTAGATAAGGAGCATAAAGTGCTTCACATTACTTATACATTGTCAGCCCTAAATACATATTGTTGTTAAGTGCTGTCCTATTCATAGACACTCTGTAAAGGATTTCTGAGGAGCGACTGGTGAGCTTGAACAACTGACCTTGTGGTTTAAATTGACCTTGCAGTTCAGCACATTAACCCACAGCACCACACCAGGACTCCAAATACTATTAGCTAATCAATAAATTTTGACTATTGCAGTGGGTTAGGTATTGGCCTGCTAATCACAAAGATTTGTTGTTGTTATGTGCCGAGGAGGAGTCGGTACCGACTCATAGAGAGACCCTGTACAGGGTTTCTGAGGCTGTAAATCTTTATGGGAGCAGAAAGCCTCATCTTTCTCCCGCGGAGCGGCTGGTAGTTTTAAACTGCTGACCTTGAGGTTCGCAGCCCGATTCGTAACCACTACGCTACCAGAGCTCCACAAAGATTTACTGTCTTGGAAATCCTATATCATGGGTGGGGAATGTCCAACCCACATAAGGCCCTTGAAATCATTTGATCTGGCCCTGCTATCACATTGGTGGTGGTAGTAGTAGTGTAGTGTGGAGTTGGTTCAGACTAAAAAGCAACTGTGTATAGGATTTCTGAGACTGTAAATTTTTACGGGAGCAGGAAGCCTCAGCTTTTCTCCCTTGGAATGGCAGGTATTTTGAACTGCTGACCTTGAGGTTAGCAGCCTGACTCGTAAACACTATGTTACCAGAGGGGTGAGTTAATTAAATGTTTAACCAAAGATAGCAGACTAATTCTTAAGTTGATGATTTTGTATGGCCTGCGAATGATGTTATAAATTTTGACATAGAATGGTTGCAATTGACTTGATGGTAGTGGATTTGTTTTTTGGCTTTTGAAAAAGTCATGCTCAGATCTATACACTAGATATACAGTGGTGAATAAGAGGAACATGGTCCTTCAAGTAGTTTTTATACTTGAGTGTTATAAAAAGACAATAAGCGTGAAAATAAATGAATAATTTAAGACACTGCTATGAAAGAAAAAAAATTTTTTTCATTAGGTGCCTTTGAATTAATTCTGAATCACAGTGACTTTATGGTCCCTGCTGATTACATGTCCATAGTACATAAGATGAAGTGTCACTTTCCTCACTTCAAGGAGCATTCTAGTTGTACTTCTTCCAAAGCAGATTTGTTTGTACTTCTGAAAGCCCATGGTATATTCAATATTCTTGTTTTCTTTGGTCTTCCTTATTCATTGTCCAGCTTTCACATGCATATGAGGTGACAGAAAAATTTCATGATTTGGGTCAGGTACCCCTTAGTCATCTAAGTGATGACATCTTTGCTTTTTTTTTTAAAATTGTGAATTATGTGATAGTTTATATGAGAGAACATTAGCTTTACATTCATCCTATTGTATTTCATTTCATTGCAATGATTACAAGCCCCTCCATGCATCATTAAACAACCAAAAGGTAACACCCTGCAAGCCTGCCCACTGGCCACCAGCACACAGCACCTCTCCCTCCCTGAGTCCAGAGTCCCCAGCTGCTCCATCTCTCCTTCTCATCATCTCTGCCTCTATCTTTGGCATCATTGCTTCTCTGGGTAGGGTCCCGCCGTCTGCTCTTCTCCCTTGATGGTCCAGGGACCTCCGCTCCTGGACTGCAAAGTCAGTCACTCCCCTCCTTTTGCTACAAAGCATCTACCTTTACATTTCCAACCCTCACAGTCAGTCCTGATAGCAATTATTCATTATCGTACCACAAGAGTGTTATCCCCATCTCCTTTTATCAGCCCCATCCAGGTAGATTGGAAACCAGTCAGTGGAGAGAAGATTCTGTCTTCCCACCTCACCCTCTGGAGCTAGACTCCCTCATCTTTGCTTTTTAAGAGTTTAAAGGGATATTTTATTGCAGATTTGATTTCTTGATTGCTGCTTCCATGTGCATTGATTGTGGACCCAAGTAAAATGACAACTTCAATCTTTTCTCTGTTTATCATGTTGTTGTTTACTGGTCCAGTTTTGAGGACTTTAATTTTCTTTACATTGAGGTGTAATCTAATAAAGGCTACAGTCTTAATCAGTAAGTACTTTAAGTCCTTTAGCTTCCAGAAAGCAAAATTGTGTCATCTGTATATCTCAGATTGTTAATGAGTCTTCCTCCAATTCTGATGCTGTGTTGTTCTTCATATAGTCCATCTTTTGGGATTATTTGCTCAGCATGGTGAAAAGATGCAACCCTGGTGAATACCTTTTCTAATCTGAAGCCATTCAGTATAACCATTTCCTGTTTGAAGGACTGCCTCTTGGTCTATGTCCAAGAGGCATTAGCACAATTAAGTGTTCTGGGATTTCCATTCTTCGCAATGTTATTCATAGTTCGTTATAATCCGCACAGTCCAGTGCCTTTATATAGTCAATAAAACACAAGTAAACATCTTTCTGGAAGCTTCCTGTCAATGTACTGTTATAACCGTGTGTGTGTGTTTTTTTTTTTTTTAATTTTTATTGTGAATTTAGTGAAGGTTTAGAAAGTAGATCATCAGTTTTACATTTAATAAATCAATACTTGGTTTCATTTCAATGATTACGATGCAAATCCTTCAATGTAACATCACTTATTCCACTTCCTCCCTGTGAATCTTGTTTCCATTCTTCCTCCTTTCTCAACCCTTCTGAATTTTATCTTTAGGTAAAGGCTTGATCTTGAATGGTTGACCATTCCATGGTGTGCATACCTCACTAATGTTGTTCCCCCAATAAATACCTATCTACTGCTTGGCAAAAAATTGAACAATGAGGATGAGCCCTGAGCCATTTATCAAGGGCCATAATCTAAGGTTCTTCCAGCCTTGTCTGTTTTATAATTTCGAGTTTTGTTCCATTATTTTCTCCCACTCTTTTCAGGACTTTCTAATAGATTCCTTTCAGAGAAGTTGGTAGTGGTTAACAAGGTCTTACTCAGTTCTTTTGGTCTCAGGGCCCTGGAAACTGAGGTTCACATGTTCCATTAGTCCATTGAACTCATTGTTCCCAAGCATCATCAATTTTCATCACTTTTCTTTCCTCCAGACAGGGAGAGACCAATAATTATACCTTAGATGGCCACTCATGAGTTTTTAAGGTCCAGTCAATACTCACAAAAGTAGGACATAAAACATTGACTTGATGGGGTCTATGTTATACCAAATGATCATGGTGTGTCATGGTGTCCTTCCAGGCCCAGCAACTCATTCCCTTTTGGTAATGTCTAAGAATTTTTCATAATTATTACCTCCTGTATGTTCCATTACATTCATGGATATGTTTGTAGCAAAGCCATGTACAATAATCCTTTGTGAAATCTTTATATATTTATGGCTATACGCCTACTCTTCCCACACACATTTAGCCTGTGTATCTATCCACATATCTACTGGTAGATCACGGTTACTGTAGAATTGTTTATATAACAATGTTTATCCTTATTCCCTTTAACTCTTGCACTCCTCCCTAAGTCTTCCCTGCCTTCATCATTCTTCTGCCAACTTCCCTTTTAATGTATATTGCCTTTGCCCCCTGCAACCAAGTTAACACATGTCTTGCCTGTAGCCAGTGAATTTTCCTCTCTTCTCTTCCACCACTGGTAAGTATCACAGAATTATTCTTTTAGCATGAAAACCTTTAGTTGATTTTTCACAATAGTGGTCTCATACAATATCTGCCCTTTTGTGATGAACTAATTTCACCTAACAATTAATGAGGATGGCACAGGACTGGGCAGTGTTTCATTCTGTTGTGCATAAGATCATTATGATTTGGAACTGGCTGTATGGCGCCTAACAATAAGAACAACAACAACTTTCACTCAGTATAATAGCCTTCATGTCCATCCATGTTATGAAGTGTTTTGCAAGATACATTGTTATTTTTCAATACGCAACTGTTTTTAGGTTATCTTCAGCAAAATTCTACTTGCATGTGGAATTAATGGTATTGTTTGATCATTTCTTCATTCTATTGCTATTTGGTCACCTTTCTTTGGAATGGGCACAATTATGGATCTCTTTCAGTTGGTTGGCCAGGTAGCTGTCTTCCAATTTCTTGGCATATACAAGTGAAGCTTCTAGCGCTGCAGCAATATACTGAAAAGTTTCAGGAAATAACAATAGTTTATAACAAACGTAGGGATATATTTCATCTGATAATGTTAGCCATTTTAAAGAAAACTCAAAGGCATGTTGTCAAAATGCAACTCAGAGGAGGTGGCTTTATTAGGGTTTGAGGTAATCAGTTCTGGTATGTTGTAGATTTCTACAGGCTAACATAGGCAGATTGCAAAAACATTTTTGTTTTAATGCGTCTTTCTGCTTAGGTTTTAATTAAGAGCTGGGGTTAATGTAGTTTGATACTATATTCTGAGCAGAACCTTGAGAGACTTTCTGGTGTATTATATTAATGCATAATTTTAAATTGGTTTTATCCTTATCACAGCTGCCTGTGAATGATACTACTATTGTTCTATTTCACTGGTTAAGTAGAGTGAGGTCCGTTTTATTGCCTAGGGCTCTGGTAGCGTAGTGGTAGTGGTTACAAATCAGGCGAACCAGCAGTTCAAAACTACCAGCTGTTCTGCGGGAGAAAGATGAGGCTCTCTGCTCCCGTAAAGATTTACAGCCTCGGAAGTCCTGTACAGGGTCACTATGAGTCTGAACGGACTCCACAGCACGTAACAACAGTACTGTGGTAGGATAAGCACAAGGTCGGTTTGAACCACAAGGCTGGCGGTTCAAACTCACCAACAGCTCCTTGGAAATCCTAATAGGGTCACTATGGATCGGAACCGACTTGATGACACTTAACAACAACAAACCAAACCCACGGGGTGCTGAATCAATCCCAATTCATAGTGAGCCTGTAATGTTTCCGAGGCTGTAAATCTTTAGAGAGCAGGAAGCCTCATCTTTCTCCCGCAGGGCTATGGAGTTAGGAAACGATGTCCTCTAAAATTCTGTAGGATAACCTTTGGTTTTCTTCTTGATTTGTTGCTATTCTACCTGCTTTTCCTTCTGCTCAGCCCTTCTTCCCGCGCTGGACTGCTCGGCAGTCTTTCCCCCACACGCTGGGCATTGGGCAGGTCCTGAGCTCCACCCACATCACGGGGCGTGGTCCGTGGGCCCGCGCCCCAACCCGTGGCGGCTCACCCCCTTCTTCCTGGCTGGTGGTTGAGGGCCTAAGTGTGCGCGTGCGCCCCCGTTCACAGCCCGGCTCGGCGTCGGGAGCGCGCTCTGTGTGGCCGCTGCCGCCATGTTGTTGTGGTTGTGAGAAGGCGGCGGCGGCGGCGGCAGAGGAGCAGCCGGACCAAAAGCTCCAGCGGCCCAGGCGCTGCCCCCCCGCCGGCAGTGGCGGGGAGCCTCGTGGGGTGGCGGAGGAGACCGTGCCGCGGGTGGCCTGCCGCCATGTCCTGCCGCCTGGTAAGAAGCCCACCCCCCCTGTCTCTTTAGGGGGTAAAGAGGGGCGGGCCTCGGCCCGGCTTGGCGACTGTCACCCAC
This sequence comes from Chrysochloris asiatica, assembly GCF_000296735.1. NCBI lineage: Eukaryota > Metazoa > Chordata > Mammalia > Afrosoricida > Chrysochloridae > Chrysochloris > Chrysochloris asiatica. Next base: position 6,520,532 of record NW_006408646.1, read on the forward strand.
GGAGGAGGCGGTAGCAGCCCGCGGGTGACTAGCGACTGGTGCGAGTGCCTGGCGGCTGGGGCGGCCGACACTGCTGCTAGAGGGAAGCGCGGGCAGTGGGAGCTCTGCGACCCGGCTCGCCGGACCTTGGTGGCGGGGGAGGCGGGGTCCCGGGCCTCGAAGGCCTTTCTGGACCTGGCGGGTACTGGCCCGGGGTGTGGAGCTCTCCCCACGCCCCGTGAACACTTGGCAAATGCCCGATGACCCTTGGAAGGTGGGTGTGTACGCCTCGGTTCCTGGGGGTTCACCGTGGCGAGGGGTCGGGTCACAAGGGCCCCTGGACAAGCTATGCGGGCCCGGGCCTTGTGGGAAGGAAGGAGGAGTGGCTCGCCTCCTGGCAGCAGGATCTCGGCCTGACCTGGTAGTACTTGGGTGGAAGGGATGGCTCGGGCCATGGAGGGAGCTCCGGGAACCCTGGGCAAGCCGTTCCGCCGAAGGTTACAGTGTTACTTCTCAGGCTGAAATTGTGCATCTTCTTGGATTGCATCTTGTGTATTGTTGCCCGTACTTGAAAAGACTGGAAAACTTCTCCCAAAATTGTGGCGTAAATTGATAGCCACTTGAATCAACTGTTCTGGGGTCTCGTAATCTCATTTGTCAGTTCTGCTTGCGAGCCTCTGCTAAGTATTGCTATTCAGGTATCTTTTCCAGACGGAGGCCTACATTCTTTCTGTGCTAGTGTCTGCCACTTTGTTATCTTAGAGTATCTATTTTTTCTTTTTTGCTTTCCACAACCCAAACAAACAAAAAATGGGGAAAGCGGTGGCTCGGTAGGATAAGCAATGCACTGAGAACCCCATGGTCTGCGGTTTGAGCCCACCCACTGCTCCGCAGGAGAAAGAGGAGGCTTACTGCTCCCACAAAATTTACAGCCTCGGAAGTCCTATGCAGGGTGGCTGTAGTCAGAATCGATTCGATGACCGTTTAGCAACAACAAACCAAAAAGTGAAACAAATAAAAAAGTGCCCATACTTTTCTACTTGGGGTTTAACTTAGTGATGTCATTGGAGGCCTGGGTAAATGATACTAGGTGATTTTTTTTTTTTTTTTTAAATTATATGAAAAATTGGTAATTTGTCTATGTGGTAGTGTCTCTGTGGCCTTTCAGATTCAAGACTGTTTCAGTAGAGGATCTGTTTGTTTTGCACCAAGACCCAGTAAGCTGTGTTGGAGGCATGCAGAAAGTCTTCCCTTCTAGGGCCGCTGACTATATTTGGAGGGTTCTAGAGTTTTAGATTGGCTGGTTATGAAGGCCTCTTTCAGCTCTAATTACCTCCCACATTTTCAGATCATTTGAGCAGTTCAAGTGAGCAAGTAGAATGGTGGTGGAGCCCCACTTTTAGTTACTTAAAGACAAGCCAGAGGAGAACCCAAGTTTTCAGTACATAGGTCAGTGGTAGAGTCTTGTGTCAGAAATACGGATGATATAAAATGCTGATGGTCTGAATTCCTGTGCCCCATATCTGACCTAGTGAATTCAGATCCAGATCTTGGGGTAAGGCCTGGGAATCCATCCTAACAAAACTTTCTGAATGATTTTTGGTCAGCCAGGTTTGTGAACTGCCTGGGTCACCTTTGGTATTCCAAAATTCCCATTAATTATGACATCTACGAGTGCTTGTGATTGATTGTTTATAGATCCTTAAGAATTTAAGAAGTAGGGGCGAACAGGAAGCCTAAGAAAATTAAAACTGAAAATTAAGCAACTTTTAAAATACAATTGATATAAAGGAGCAACTATGTTGCTAAAAGTTATTTGTGCAAAAGTCTTTATGAACACACTTGATAATATTTGCTGCTTGACTTGGAGGTATATTCAGGGATGTATCACAGAATCTACAGGCAAGTAGCAGAGAAGGAGACAGTAATGTCTAATGGATTCATAAAGCCTTCCATCAAAGGTGCTTTCCCAAATCCCATCGTAGAAGTTGTTCCCTAATCATCTGACTCAGGTTTCTAGTAAAGTGGAAGATAGGTTTGGTTAGCAGTCATTTGAGATCAGGGTTGTGAACCAGGAAGGTTTGCTGTAGATTGTGAAAAGTGCTTGAAATTTGCCCTAGGCCTTGAGGAGTGGTAAAGTCAGTTTTAAAATCTGCTGTTAACACCTGTGGTAAAATGGAATGCTGAGTTAACCAAGGGAGTATTCATATTTCAGAGGGGTGTGGTGAGGGTTGGTATAAGTTTGGAAGAGGTGGAAGAAAGTGTTGTTACAGTTTTGTTGTGTAGTGAAGGAGTTTGGTAAATAGTCTATCAAATCATTGAGTAGAAGAAATATGATTAAAGAGTTGCACCCAAGTTGACCATTACAAGAGACAGAGACGCCATGCTTGTTTTGTTCCCACAGATCTACCAAAGTTCCCAGCATACACTGTTGTTGTTGATGTTGTTATTGTTGTTAAGTGCTGTGGAGTTAGTTCTAACTCATAGAATTTTAGAGGAGTGGCTTTTGATGGGCTTGAACTGCTGAACATTCAGTTAGCAGTTCAGTGCTTATCCTACAGCAACACACCAGGACTCCCAGCGCATACTAGGCCCTCAGGTATTTGTTGCATAAATGAATAGTATTGAAATGGGGAAAAGAACAGTTATGGTAGTTGATGATAGCATTAGTTATTCAAAGCTACTTATATCTTGCATTGGATAAAAGGTCTTGTTTTCGATTCATAGTATTTGGAGCTTTTGAGATTTTTCTACCAGATTATGTTTTCTAAAGTCTGTGCAGTTGGGTACTTACCAAACACCTGTCTTCTCTTGTAGTTTTTGTATGCTAAATATCTTTATTTTTTAAATGCTTCTTGTTAAGTGCTGTCAGTCCTTTCTACTCATAGTGACCCTGTAGGGTTTCTGAGGCTTTTAAAATCTTTGCAGGGGCAGAAATCCTCATCTTTCTCCCTTGGAGTGGCTGGTGGTTTTGAACTGCTGACTGTGTGATTTGCAGTCCTGTTAAGGTAACACTTTATTAATGAAGAAGTTTGGAATGGGAAGCTCTGCTGTGGTAGACAGACTTAGATTCTGATTCTATCTGTGTCATGAACTGTTAGGAATGCCATTTAAATTCTCTGGGCTTCAGTTTCTCATATATACAATTAAGGACCTATAAGGTCCTGGTGTGGCACTGTGGGTTAATATGCCAGACTGCAAAGCCGTTTGAACTGCAAGGTTGGCGGTTCAAGCTCAGCAGCTGCTCCTCGTAAACCCTATACAAGGGTCTCTATGGGTCGGAATCATCTCTACTGGCACTTAACAACGCTTGTTGACCTCAAGTAGTTTTTTCCAACCTGATTGTGTAAATCTTTAGTAATTTGTAATGATGATATTTGGTACTCATCTCATAGGTGGTAGTGGTTGTTAAGTGCTGTCGAGCTGGTCCGACTCATAGCGACCCTGTACAGCGTTTCCGAGGAGTGAGGAGCGTCTGGCAGATTTCAACTGTTGGCCTTGAAGTTCATACTGACCTTGCGGTCCAGTGCTTATTCAACCTGTGCCACACCAGGACCCCATCTCATAGGTAAACAAACCTTTTTCATGGGGGCAAAAAAAAATCTGACTGGCTGGGGTTCTGCTTTTAGTTTATGAATTTTAGACATTGTCTAAAAGTGCTCTGGAAATTAAGTGCATGTTGCAAGTACTATGCAGAAACAACCTACTTAATGCTGTTGTAATTCACTTAGTGTTGAAACCAAATTGAGTTTCACATAGGGAACTTCATAATTTTGTGTGAAGCCGTAAGATTAAGATTGAGTTGGGGGAAATTTATGCAATACATGTGGCTGGTTTTTTTTTTGTTTTTTTACAGACTCTCCAATTCTGTAATTATATATGGTGAATTCATATATAATTTTATAATCAGTGAAACTTTGATTTTAAGACTAAATATGAGATCAGATCCACATTGGACATATTGGAATGATAATTTTCATTGTTATTTTTAGTCTTAATTTTATGATTGCAATACTGATATGCTTTCATCATCACTTACTTTTAAGTAATTGTATTTTAGGTGGAAGTTTATGCAGAAAATTAGATTCCCATTTAATAATTTTTATGCAAATTGTTCTGTGCCATTAATTACAATTTTTATGATGTGTCAGTATTCTCATTTTCATTCTGTTCTGTTTCCATTGATATAGCTTGCCTTCTCATCTTCACTTTTGGGTAAATGTCTGTTTGGCCTCATATAGTTGATTGCTTAAAGAAACACATAACTCACAACTGATACTGTTTATTTAATTAATTAATTAATTTAAAAAAATTTTTTTGATACTGTTTATTTTATAAGCCAATCTATTTTATGGCTGAAAGGTGACCTCCAGAAATAGCTTCAATTTTAAGTTCAAAGGATATCTTTGGGTAGTAGTCTTGGGCGATAGTTCTCTAGTCTCTGTCTAGTAAGTCTGGCCTTTTTTTTTTTGAGTTTGAAGTTCTATATTTTTCTCCTATCCTGTCTGGGATCTTCCATTGTGTTTTTGATCATAATGTTAGTGGTAGCCGCATACTAGCTAGTTCTCACGTTAGAAGAGGCCATGACTCATGTGGGCTTATTAGTCCTTTCTTCTTTGAGCTTCTGATTTCCTTCATTCTCTTTTGTTCCCTACTGATAGAGACCAATAGCTGTGTCTTAAGATGGCTACTCCCAAGTTTTAAAACCCCAGTTGCTACTCAGTAAACTAGGATATAAAACATTATCTTTATGCCAGTTAACCAAGTTGTCCCTTGAGACTGTGGTCCTAAGCCTAAGTCTTTTAACTCAGTAAATTAATCCTACAAATTGTTTGGATATGTCTAGGAAGCTTCTGTATGTGCTTTGTAAGGAGCCCTAGTAACACAGTAGTTAAAGCCCCTGACTGTGAACTAAAAGGTTTCAACCCACCAACTGCTTTATGGGAGAATGATGTGGCAAACTGCTTCTCTAAAAATTGACAGCCTTGGAAATCCTGTGAGGAAGTTTTACTTTGTCTTATGTGGATATGGTTGCTATGAGTTGAACCAAACTCAACAGCAATGCGTTTGGATGTGCTTGGTTATCTATATGGATATGTATGCCGCACACATGCATGAGTATTTACTCACAGGATAAACACTGGGCCATGAACCACAAGGTCAGAGGTTTGAGCCCTCCAGTGGCTCCATGAGAGAAAGATGAGGCTTTGTTTCCACAAAGATTTGCAGCCTTGGAATCATCCAACTCCATGAGTTGGAACTGACTCGATGGCACTTAACAACAATAATAATAACCTTTGCATATATATTGTTGCTGTTGTTATGTGCCATGGAGTTGTTTCCAACTCATAGAGACCTAGTACAGGGTTTCCGAGGCTGTAAATCTTTATGGGAGCAGAAAGCCTCATCTTTCTCCCGTGGAACAGCTGGTAGTTTCGAACTGATGACCCTGAGGTTCACAGCGATTCGTAACCACTGCACTACCAGAGCTCCTTTGTGTGTGTGTGTCTGTATATACACACATACACACATATATACCTATGCAACCACACATGTTTTTGGTGGTTGTTACTGTTGTTTCAAAATTGTGTATGTATAGTGTTTACCGGAAATTGTCTGTTTTTCTTGTATACTTTAAAAAAAAACAAAAACCTGGGAAACTTTTTATTTATTGTGCTTTGAGTAAAAGTTGTAGAACAAATTAATTGGTTTCCTATTCAACAATACATACAGTTTTGTTTCATGATATTTATTGCAGCTCCCCAATGTAACAGCACTCTTCCCACTTCTTCTGTTTATCATTTATATTCGCCCTTCTTTCCTATCTGTTCCTACCTTTTGAGCTTATCCTTGGGCAGGTGCTGCCCTTTTGATCTTACATGGTTGATTATTCTAAGAGTGTGTACTTTCCTGGTATTATTGTTCACTTACAGACTTCTCTGTTGTTTGGCTGAAAAGTTGAGCCATGGGAGTAAGTGCAGCTCTAGGCTTGAAGAACAACTAAAGGCCATAGTTGTGGGGTTCCCACTAGTCTCTATCTGACCAGTAAGCATCGTCTTTTTTATGATGAGTTTTATTCCACATTTTTCTCCCATTCTATCCAGGATCCTCTATTGTGTTCCCTTTCAGAGTGGTCTACAGTGTAGTTGTTGTTGTTATGTGCTGTGGAGTCGATTCCGACTCATAGCGAGCGACCCAGTACAGGGTGTCCGAGGCTGTAAATCTTTATGGGAGCAGAACGAACGCCTCATCTTTCTCCCGCGGAACAGCTGGTAGTTTCAAACTGCTGACCTTGCAGTTCACAGCCCGATTAGTAACCACTACGCTAGGGCACCATCTGATTCTTGTTGTTAGTGTCGTCGAGTTGATTGCAACTCATGGCGGCCCTATATATGGTTTCTGAGGAGCAGCTGGTGGGTTTGAACTGTCAGCCTTGTGGCTCAAACTGATCTTGTGGTCCAGTGCATTGTTCTGCAGCGCTACACCAGGGTCATGGTCTCAGGATCATGGAGACTGATGTTCCACTGAACAAACTGTTTCTGTGCATCTTTGATTTTCTTTACTATCTCTGGACAGGGAGAGACCAATAGTTTGCACTTACTGATGGCCACTGAAGAGCCCTGTTGTTTCTCACCAATGTAGGATGTAGAACATTGTCTTTGTAGATTATGTATTGTCAACTGATCTTGGTTTCCTTGAGACTGTGGAGCTCTGGTAGCGTAGTGGTTACGAATCGGGCTGCGAACCGCAAAATCAGCAGTTTGAATCTACCAGCCTCTCCGCGGTAGAAAGATGAGTCTTTCTACTCCCGTAAAGATTTACACCCTTGGAAACCCCGTACAGAGTCCCTATGGGTCGGAACCGACTTGACGGCACTTAACAAAAACAAAACAAAAAAAATGGTCCTAAGCCTCAAGCCCCATTGATCCATTCCCTCAAGGTGTTTGTTATAACTATGAAGTTTATATACTGTTTTTCCCCCCTCTATTATGGAGCCCTGTTGGCATCGTGGGTTATGAGTTGGGCTGCTAACCATAAGGTAAGCAGTTCGAATTCATCATCTGCTCTGTGGGAGGAAGAGGAGGCTTTCTACTCCTATAAAGATTTCCAGCCTCGGAAACCCTACATCAGGTCACTGTGTGTCAGAACTGTGACTCAATGGCACTTAACAACAACATTTATATTTCTGTCTTTATAGCATACATATGTATGTAGAAATGCTGTCTGCCAAACCTACTTATGGTTGTGGATGTAGTTTCTTTTGCCTACTCATACCTGTTCACCCTGCCTGTCAGCATATGTAGCCACTTATAGATTAATGTTTGTTATTACTGATAATGCAGGATTGTGTATGTAGTGTTTACCTTTGTTGTCTCTTAACTCTTGTGCACCTCTGTGTCTTTTGCTTTTGTTTCATGATATTGTGCTGATTACCTCTTTACTGTTTATTGCTTTTCCCTTTACCCAAATTAATGCATGTTGAAACGATAAACACTGGACTGCAAACCACAAGGGCTGTGGTTTGAGCCTGCCAGCTGCTCTACATGAGAAAGATGAGGCTTTCTGTTCCCACAAAGATTGAAAAAGCCTCAGAAAACCCTATACAGGGTCACTATGATTTGGAACTGACTTGATTGTGCTTAAAAACCACAACAATATCTAGTCACCTAGAGTCACTAGAGTCCTGGTATGGAGCTGCATTATAATGCGCTGTACCGCAGGGTCAGTTAGAGCCACAAGGTTGGCGGTTCAAGCTCACCAACTCCTTGGAAGTCCTATACAGGGTTGTTATGAACACACTCGAAGGTGCTTAACCACAACTGTATAGGGTCACTATGAGTCAAAATTGACTCTATGACAGCGGGTGGGTTATCTAGTTGGTGATTTCTTGTGTCCTTAGTGTGTTTGTTTACTTTGTTCAAGTTGTTATGATTTCACTCATAATTGGTATTGCCTTTCCCATTATCACTTCTGTATCTTGAAACTTAATATTTAAGTTCACAATTTTACCAGGTGTTGAAAATGAAAATTTCTAGCATGAGCATGGAAAGACCATTAAATTCAGGGTTCGAGCCTGAGTTGTGTCCCTCATTTAGCCATGTTCACGGCAAACCATATACATTTGAGCTTCAGTTCCTTCATTACTAAAATAAGGAAGAGCTATTTCCCTATTTGGACTCCTGGTGTGGTGATGTGGGTTAATGCGCTGGACTGCAAAGTTGGTTTGACCTACAAGGTCAGGGGTTCAAGCTCACAAGTCACCCCTCAGAAACCTTATATAGGGTCGCTATTGGTCGGGACTGACTCAATGGCACTTAACAACAACAACATCACTGTTTGGAGTCCTGTTGTGGCGCTGTGGGTTAGTTAATGTGCTGGACTGAAAGGTTAGTTTGAACACTTACCAACAACAACTTCCCTGTTTGGAGTACTAGTGTGGTGCTGTGGGATAATGCGCTGGACTGCAAGATCGGTTTGAACCACAACGTCCGCAGTTCAAGCTCACCAGCCACTCCTTAGACTATGAGTTGGAACTGACTCAATAGCATTAACAACAACTTCCCTATTTATCTCATAGGCTGTTAGGTAGGATCAAATGAGATGGTGTGTATGAAAGGCAATCTAAAAATGTAAGGAGATGGTATATCCCATCTGCCAGTAGGGAATAGTCAGTATTGCAGGGACTTCTGAGGGATCTGAATGCTTCACATTGATGCCAGCTTCTGCAGTGGGGTATAGTGGTAGTAGGGTAAGGAGTTTAGCACATCACTGTGTTACATTTTAGGGCTTTGTTTTCTAAATGGCAGGTGGTAACATAATAGGGTAATGAAATAGATATAGTGGGTCATGACCAGCATTAAAAAAAAGAGATAGAACTGAAAATATTAATTCAATTTGTATGGTAAAAGTAAGTTTGTAAACTTTTATTTCATTTTTTATGTGCTTGTGTGTTGTATGCTTTCGAGTCTATTCCATCTGACTCGGAGCTCTACCCTTTTAGACTGAGTAGAACTGTCTCAGTTTCCTAGGCTGTAATCTTTATGGTAATGTAGTGGTTACGAATCGGGCTGCGAACCTCAAGGTCAGCAGTTCGAAACTACCAGCTGTTCCACCGGAGAAAGATGAGGAGTTCTGCTCTGGTAAAGACTGACAGCCTTGGAAACCTGATACAGGGTCACTATGAGTTGGAACCGACTTCATGGCACACAGCCACTACCACCAATCTTTATGGTGGGGGTGGGGAGTCAGTGACGCTATAGGATAAGCATGGGACTGTTAACCATAAGAATGGTGGGGGTGTGGTGGCTGTATAGGATAAGGACAGGATTAATTATAAGGTCGGTGGTTCAAGTCTACTACTGCTCCATGGGAGAAAGAAGCTTTCTACTTCTGCAAAGATTTACAGCTCTGGAAATCCCATCCAGGGTTGCTATGAGTCAAAACTGATTTGATGGCATTTAACAACAGTAGTCTTTATGGGAACAGATAATTAGGTCTTTTCTCTCATAGAGCTGCTGGTGGATTTGAACCCTGAGCTTTTGGTTTATAGCTGAGCGCTTAACCACTGCACCACTGGGACTCCTTTGCTTATGTGCAGTAAGTTTCATTGTAAAATGAATTTCTTCATGTGTTTTGTGGTAAAACTTTGAAAGCAGTTGTTTAAAGACACGGTACCTGAGCTTTTGTAGCATGGATGACTGTCTAGGAGATAAAGCGGATGTTGTTAATGGACTCTGACTATAACTCATGGTAACACCATGTGTTTAGAATAGAACTGTGTTTTGTAGGGTTGTCAATGGCTTTTTTTTTAGAAGTTAATGGCCAGCTCTTTTTTTTTTTTTTTTTTTAAATTTTTATTGTGAATTGGGTGAAAGTTTACAGGGCAGATCATCAGTTTTACATTCAACAAATCATATACTTGGTTACATTACAATGATTATAATCCCCTCCGTGTACCATCAGTTAACAGTATTTCTTAATCATTTTAGTGTTGTTGTTTTTTTAAACACTCACACATATATAATAATTTACACCACCAAAGGGCACATTTTGCAAGTCTGCCTCCTAGCTGTCAGCTTTCAGTCCCTCTCTTTCCATGAATCTAGACTCCTCAGCTGCTCCATGCTGTAATTTTTTTTTTTAATGTTTTATTGTGAATTATGTGATAGTTTACAAGGGAGAACATTAGTTTTACATTCATCCTATCGTGTATCATTTCATTGCTATGGTTACAATTCCCACCATGCATCATCAACCAACCAAAGGGTATACACCACAAGCCTGTCCCCTGGTCGTCAGCACACAGCCTCTCTCCCTTTCTGTGTCTAAAGTCCCCAACTGCTCCATCTCTCCACGTCATCCATCACTGCTTCTCTGGGTAGGGTCTTGCTCGCTGCTCTTTTCTCCCTTGATGGTCCCAGGGACATCCACTCCTAGGCTGAAAAGTTAATCACTCCCCTCATTGTTACAAAACGTCTGTGTTTACATTTCCAACCCTCACAGGCTGTCCTGATAACTATTATTCACTATTGTATCACAAGAGACCCATCTGCATTTCATTTCATCAGCCCTGCCTAGACAGATTGTATACTACTCAGTGGAGATTCTACCTTCCTTCACACCCTCTGAATCTAGGTTCCCTCTTGAAAGCTTGTAAGCCAGTCACTTCTTGCCTTTGTAGCGCCCCCCTCCCCCATTTTGGGTAGCCAATGTCCAAGTTGCCCATCCCTGTCTACTCTGTGTATAGAGGAGATGGGAATGATCCTTGCTGTAAGGATTTGTTCCCTCTTTTGAGCTACTGCATCCATAGGTGTAGGTCAGGTTCATCAAATTGTATTAGATTATTCTTTTTTTCCTCTTCTTTCTTCTTCTGGTTGAGTTCTGATCATCCAGTCATTGAAGCCAGGTCCAGTGGGTATTATCTGCAAGTTTGGGTGTTCTTGTGCTTATGCCCTCTCTTCTTATCATCCATGCTGTTATCTTTTTGGAAGCAGATTGCCACATCTTTTTCCCATGAAGTGACTGGTGGGTTCCAGTTATACTAGCCTTTTGGTTAGCAGCTGAGTGCTTAACCACTGTGCCACTAGGCTCCATCTGTAAAATAGTAAGGCTTAAGACAATGAAAAACACAAGGAGATTGTGAGGTTGGGCTTACATTTAAACTAGCCTGTTGGGGTGAATATATCATGGCTTTACTATGAATTGTTGATCTAAGGAGTAAAGTTAGAACATTAATTTATGCTAATGTGCTTTAATACTTTTTTTTCTCTTAAAGTTGGACTACTAAATAACCACTTAATAAATTATCTAATAAACTACTTAATAAATTCTCGTTGTTGACTTACTACAGAGCATTATATTGGATATGACCAGACATGGACCTTTTATGTGCAGAATGATTCTAGTATGAGAGATAGTAGTAAACATTTCTGATTGTATTTGTCTGAGGTCTAAATTTAAATTTCTCTAGTAGTGAATATTTTTGTAATTTTGTTACAGAGAAATAGAAATTCATTCAATTCTGTGAATTATTCATGGATAATCTGTCAAAATTTAAGGAAATTAAAAGTACATTGATACATTTTAACATAATTGGAAAGGATTGTTATAAAGTCAAGATTGTTAACGTGAAATAAGGTAGTTCTTTTTTATTCCATGCCCATCATTTTTCTATAAGGTAAACCTAATATGCAACTGTAATTAGACTGATTCCACAAACCACACAGGGTAGAATCTATATTTTTGATATTTTAACAGGGCAGTAACTAAGGACTTAAATTAATTAGCATTTAGACATTCAAAATCAAATTGTTTATCTCTGACTATAAAAACTAAAAGATAGTGTGAAAAGCAAAATGAAGCAGTTTGAAACATCCCAGAAGATCAAAGAAAAGTAAAGATGATTTATAACACCAGCCAATACTCATTTTGGCATAGCTGTCTAATATTCTTCTGTTTTCCTTACACTGAAGTATTTAAAAAAGAACAGCTTTTCATGTCAAATCAATGTTGCCTTAATGAATAGTTAGTGTTCTGTAATATGGATGCATTGTAGTTTACAGCAATTCCCTGTTAAAGACATTGCTAAATTTTCTCTTAAAACAATGCTGTGATGAGTTTATTTACACATTTTTATAAAATTATGCTATTATGTCTTTAAGATAAATTCCTAAAAGTATGCTTGTTCAGGTCAAAGGGTTTGTGTGTTTTAAATTCGGATATACTCAAGGTATCCTACAGACAGGTTGTTTTATTTTAAATTCACATTGTTGTTGTTAGGTACTGGCAAATCGATTCCGACTCATAGCGACCTTATACATAATAGAAGGAAACAGGGCCCAGTCCTGTGCCATCCTCACAATTGTCGTTCAGCTTAAGCTGAGTCTGTTGTTTCTGCCATTGTGCTAGTCTATCTCATTGGGAGTCTTTCTTTTTCACTGACCCTCTACTTTCCCTAGCATGATGTCCTTCTCCAGGGACTGGTCCTTCCTGATAATAAGTCCTGAGTATTAAGAGATAAAATCTCAACACCCTGGTTTCTAAGGAACATTCTGGCTGTACTTCTTTTAACACAGATTTATTTGTTTGTCCATGGTACTTTTAATATTCTTTTCTAACACCATAACTCAAATGTATCAATTCTTCTGTGGTCTTCCTTATTCACTGTCCAACATGGGTTAGGCATACCATAGTCCTCAAACTGACATCTTTGCTCTTGAACACTTTAAAGAGGTCTTGTGTAGCAAATTTGCCTAATATGTCATTTGATTTCTTGACTGCTGTTGGCCATGACTGTTCATAGTGGATCCAAGCAAAATGAAGTCTTTGACAACTTTAATCTCTTCTCAGTTTATCATAATGAACTATTGGTCTAGTGGTAAGGATTGTTTTCTTCACATTAAGGTATACCCTATACTGAAGACTGGTCTTTGATCTTCTTTAGTATTTTAAGTCCTCTTCACTTTTTAGCAGGTAAGGGTGTATCATCTGCATATCCTAGGTTCTTAATGAGTCTTCCTCCAATTCTGATACAGTTTCTCGATTTATTTGCTAGGTGTACAGATTGAATAAGTATGGTGAAAGCATATAATCCTGGTGTACACCTTTGTTAATTTTAAGTCATTCACTATTCCTTTGTACTATTCAAATGACTACCTTTTTGTCTATGTACAGGTTCCTCATGAGCACAATTAAAGGTTCTGGAATACTCATTATCTGCAGTGTTGCCCAAAGCTTGTCATTAGCAGCATATTAATGTCTAATTCCATGTATTTTTGCTAGTGTTTTATTGTCTTTGAGCTTGTTGGGCGTTTAAAATAGTTTTTTCTTTTGTTCATTTTTCAGCATCAGGATAGCTGAACTCTTTGCAGCAGGCAGTTAAAAACAGTGACAGTGAGTACTTTACATCAGTTGTCTCTAAGCTTTCTACTTCCGATAATTTTATTTATATTTTATTGTTGAGAATTTACACAGCAACAAAACATACACCAATTCCACAATTTATACATGTGGCCTTGATTACATTCTTTGAGTTGTGAAACCATTCTTATCTTTTCTGAGTTGGTCCTTCCCATTCACACAAATTCACTGCCCCCTAAGGTTCAGAAGACAACTATAAGGCCGACTGATTGGAAGAGATCCGTATTTGTGCCCATTCCAAAGAGGGGTGACCCAACAGAATGCGGAAATCATCAGACAATCTCTTTGATATCCCATGTGAGTAAAGTTTTGCTAAGGGTAATACAGAAACGGCTACAATCATACATTGACAGAGAACTTCCAGAGGTTCAAGCTGGATTCAGAAGAGGCCGTGGAACGAGAGATATCATTGCTGATGTCCGATGGATCTTGGCAGAAAGCAGAGAATATCAGAAAGATGTTTACCTGTGCTTTATTGACTATGCAAAGGCTTTCGATTGTGTGGATCATGACAAGCTATGGACAACGTTGCGAAGTATGAGTATTCAGGAACACTTAATTGTGCTCATGAGGAATTGGTACTGGACCAAGAAGCAGTTGTTCGAACAGAACGTGGGAACACGGAATGGTTTAAAATTAAGAAAGGTTGTATCTTTTCACCATACTTATTCAACCTGTATGCTGAGCATATAATCCGAGAAACTGTGTTCTGTGAAGAAAAATGTGGAATCAGGATTGGAGGAAGACTCATTAAAATGAACAACCTGCAATATGCAGATGATACAACCTTGCTTGCTGAAAGTGAAGAGGACTTACAACATTTACTGATGAAGATCAAAGAATACAGCCTTTGGTATGGATTACATCTCAATGTAAAGAAAACAAAAATCCTCACCACTGGACTAAAAAACAACATTCTCTTATCAACGGAGAAAAAATTAAAGTTGTCAAGGACTTCATTCTTCTTGGATCAACTATCAGCACTCATGGAAGCAGCAGTCAAGAAATCAAATGACATACTGCATTAGGCAAATCTGCTGCACAAGACCTTTTTAAAGTGTTGAAGATCAAAGATGTCAGCTTGAGGACTAAGGTGTGCCTGACTCAAGCCATGGTCTTTTCAATAACCTCATATGCATGTGAAAGCTGGAAAATGAATAAGGAAGACCGTGGAAGAATTGATGCTTTTGAGTTATGGTGTTGAAGGAGAATATTCAAAGTGCCATGGGCTACCAAAAGGACCAATAGATCCGTTTTGGAAGAAATGCAGCCAGAGTGCTTCTTGGAGGCCAAGATGGCCAAACTTCGTTTCTCATACTTAGAACATATTATCAGGAGGGAGCAGTCGTTGGAGAAGGATATCATGTTTGGTAAGGTGGAGGATCAGAGGAAAAGAGGAAGACCCCCAATGAGATGGATTGGCCAAGTGTCAGCATCGATGGACTCAAGCGTGGCAACAGTAGTGAGGTTGGCCCCGGATTGGGCAGTGTTTCGTTCTGCTGTGTATAAGGTTGCTATGGGTCGGTACCGACCTGATGGCACCTAACAACAACAACAACAACAACAACATTCCTTACTGTCTAATCTTTTGAGTTGCTGTTGTCAATTTGATTGCCGCATATAGATCATTCTTAACCCTTTTGTGATCCCTGGAACTTACCTCTTGGGTTTAATAGTGTTAAGCTTCTAACCTGAACCCACCAGATGCTCTGTGGAAGAAAGATGAAGCTTTCTTTTCTGTAAAGATTTATAGTCTTGTAAACCCTATATAGGTTTTGCTGTGAGTTGAAATCGACTCAGTGGCAGTGGGTGTTTAGTGGGACGCTTCTATCCCACTTTTAGTGTATGCTGCCCTCTGGTGGGGGTCTGTATGACTTCATAAAAACGAAGAATCAAGCCTCATCCTACCAACCCCAACATCAGAGACCCCTGGGGATAGATGCATCCATTAATTGTATCAAAATCCTTTTTACTGGCAAAAAACCCCCAAAAAACACATTTTAAAAATTTCATTAAAAATGCTTCCCGTTAGTGAAAAAACAAAGTTTCAACAAATTTTGAAGAGGGCAATCAAGTCTTGAAAGGATTAAAAGAGCATTATGCTCAAGGCAGACATTTTTTACTAATTAAATGATGCTATTGTAGCGTAGTAGTTACGAATCGGGCTGCGAGCTGCAAGGTCAGCAGTTTGAAACTACCAGCCGTTCCGCAGGAGAAAGATGAGGCTTTCTACTCCCTTAAAGATTTACACCCTCGGAAACCCTGTACAGGGTCGCTATAGGTCGGAACAGACTCGATGGCACTTAACAACAACAACAACAACAATTGTTTGGTTTTAAGACTAAAGAAGATATTTCAGTTAAAGGTTTAAAGATTATCTCATGGCATCAGTTTTAAGGGTTTATCCAACTTGCCTGGTTCTACACTGTAAATTGTTTTAGTCATACATCTCTTAATTCTTGAGAGAAATGTAAGCTATAAGTAAAAATCACCTTCATGGCAGTGACTTTTATTCTTTTTCTCTTTTGTGAAATTAACATTTTCATATTTAAAAGAAGAGTTAAAGAGCTCATAGAGGTACACAAAGAAAAATATTCAAGATTATTTTTTGTAGCCTTCCCAACCAAAGATGGCCACACAAATTGTTATATCCCCTTTTAAAAATAATAATAAAAAATTTTAGTGTAATCATGGTATGCATACTATACAGTAAACTTTTTATCATGCCCAAACTTACTATTTCAGTTAGTTTGTTGTTGTTACTGTTATGGGCTGTGGAGTCGATTCTGACTCATAGCGACCCTGTACAGGGTTTTCGAGGCTATAAATCTTTACGGGAGCAGAGAGCCTCATCTTTCTCCCGCGGAACAGCTGGTAGTTTCGAACTGCTGACCTTAAGGTTTGCAGCCCAATTTGTAGCTACTACGCTACCAGAGCTCCTTTTCTGTAAGTTTAGACCTTTATAATTTTTTTTTTTTATTGCCCTCTTTTCAGGAGTGCTGTGGTGCCATAGGATAAGTTTTTTTTTTTTTTTTTAATGTCCTCTTTTCAGAAGTGCCATGGGATAAATACTAAGGATCTCTGGTATCATAGTGGTTACGAATCGGGCTGTGAACCCTAAGGTCAGCGGTTCGAAACTACCAGCTGCTCCACGGGAGAGAGATGAGGCCTTCTACTTCTGTAAAGATTTACACCCTCGGAAACCCTGTACAGGGTCGCTAAGGGTCGGAACTGACTTCATGGCACTCAACAACAACAAAATAGGATAAATACTGGACTGCGAACTGCAAGGTGGGCTATTTGAGCCCAGCAGCTGCTCTGTAGGAGAATGAGGCTTTCTGCTTTCAGATTTAAAGCCTCAGAAAACTCTGTATAGAGTTGCTGTGCATTGGAACTGACTTGCCACTTAACAGAAAGTCGGAAATGCATGATAAGTTGAAATTCTGTTCTGCATCCTTCCTTTTTAATTAGGATTCTTTCATGGAATCTTTGATTTAAAATGTTTAGTAATGGTAGCTGGACACCATTCAGTTTTTCTGGTCTCTTGGAAACGGAAGCAGTTGTTCATGGAGGCAGTTAGCCACACATTCCATATCTTCCTCCTATTCTTGAATCTCCTTGGGTGGTCATTTATAAGCTTTTAAGACCCTAGGCACTACATACTTAAATAGGAGGCAGAACAGAAGCACTAAGCATGTTACTAGGCCAGTTATCTGAGTTGTTGTTGTTGTTGTCAGGTGACATCGAGTCGGAACCGACTCAAAGCGACCCCATGCACAGCAGAACAAAACAATGTCCGATCCTGGGCCAACCTCACTACCGCTGCCAC